>NC_091516.1:37511744-37828852 GCF_947461875.1 Haliaeetus albicilla
CAGGTTGAACATATTGCTATCTATAAAATATCTACAGCCATGCAGACTCTGCTCCTTGATCCTTTCACCAGCTCACTGCAGATTCTTAAACAGGAAACTTTGACTCCTGGATCTGCAAACCTTGGTGGTTCTCCTCAGTAAAGGTTGATCTTCCACTGCAGCCAACAGTCCTGTAACTTACTCTTAATTTTTTCTGGCTTTTTTTTTAAGTTCTGAGGACTAGGCATGGGCTACCCAGTAATTTTTATTTATTTGCGACAAATTAAATACTGTATCTCTCTGCAGATGTCCTCCAATCTGTTGGCACTAATGTAGGTTAAAAACAAATACATACAGATTTGGCCAATTTTATCCTTCTCATGTGTGTCTCACCCCCTCCACCCGCAAAAAAATCTGTCTTAGGTTCTAGCAACAAGGGCAATTCTCTGACTCCTAGAACAGAAACTCCTGCCTGCCAACTTTATCCAAACACTCTGTACTTAGTCCTGCCAAAACTGCAGGTATTTGTACCATGATCATTCCCAAGATTCTTGCCTGGATGCTCTCTTGAAGAAGAAAAAAAATAATTATGTAGTGCAAGTGGAAAGGAAATGGTTATTCCAGCCTGAGGAAACATATTCCATTGTTTCTCTTTAACCTTCCCTTCCTCCATTTGTCTTGAAGGAATTTGTTTTCAAGGAAAAGGCCTATTTCTAGTCTATAAAGCAGAATAATAATTTCTTATTTTCCTAGTGAAAACTATCTCTGTCCCTCCTAGCCTCAACTAACTTGCTCACTTTCAACTGGAAGAAGGAAAGGGGATGAAACACTGAAGAAGAAAAGCAGGATAGGAAATTATATGAAGAGACAATCATGCATGTAAAATTAATTAGCTGAAAAAGAGAGAGGACTTAAAAAAGAGTGAGGAATAAAAGCAGGGAGAAGTATGAGCTACTAGTTTGGAGTGAAGAAAGACTGAAGAATAAGATTTTCCTGAATTAAGTACCTGGATTATCTTCCATAATATTCAGAGCCTCAATAGCAGCAGCAGCTAACAAAGGAGGCAGGGATGCAGAAAAGCAGTAGCCTTGACCAGACAATCGCTGTGAGGGAAAAAGAAAAAAAATTCACTTTTTTGCTTATAGCAGCATAGACAATGTTTTAAAAATTAGTTCACATACATTTAAACAAAACAACCTCTCCTCCACACTTATGAGGTTCATGGAAGGATTTAAAAGTATGTCTCCAATTAATCTACAAAATTTCATAGAACCAGACAGTTTCTGTATAGAATTAAATGTTGCATAATAATTTATATCATAACATTCCTTGCAAATAGATTTTAGTAACTAACTCTCATTTTTAAGTAACTAATCCTGCCACACCATATAAAAATGAGACCTGACTTACCTGATGGTCAATAATAAAAGATCTTCCACAGCAAAATCCTCCAATAGAAGCCAGTGAATTTTCCATGTTTGCACTAATAAGATCTATATCATCAATCTGCCAGTTAAATTAACAAGTTAAGAGATGCTTTTGATTACATCAAGACTATTTATAAGATAAATCTACTAAAGACATATCTTGTTTCATATTATCATGAATACTAGAGAAGATCCACCAAACTATCACATACTAAAACGAAGCTACAATTGAAATAACAATTTTAAGCAATACAAAAGGACTTTAGAAATTGAGATTTATAGATCCATAGATAATATACACAGGATCATTCTTTTCCAGGCAATGTGAAGAATACAAATGGAAAAAACAAATTATATAGATACTGGTGACAATTCCTCAGAGCACTCAGTGTGACAGTGTCCTTTAAGAATGTAATTAGTCCCACTGCAGTCAGTAGGAGTTAGAATGTGATTAAAATTGAGCACAAGCCTAGTTAAAATTGAGTCTGAACCTTAAAGACACAATTGACTTATTTCACTTGTTAGCTGGAAATACATTTTTTGTCTGGCTCTCTAATATACACTGATGACCATTGCTACAAATTCCCATTCTAAGCAGACAAAACTGAAAGATTATGTTTGTAAATTAATTTAACATAGAAGCCAATTAATCAGTTGGTACTTGGCAAGCTTCACAGTAGCTCTGTTTGTTTCCTTTTCTAAAGCTTTTTAACATTCTTTTTCTCTTTTCCACATTTGTAATTAAGACACAGTGAAAACAATAGGAGACAGGGGAAGACAGAATGAATTCTCAGAATCTGATATTTCACTTCCAAGGTGAACTAGACACTGTCAGCATGTAGTGAGGGATGCTCCACACTAAGACACTGGCAACCAAAAGAGCACTTCTTCCTTCCCCAGCTCAGGTGGCTGTGGTAGCAAACAACTGCAAGGATACCATTTTGGATTTCCAAAGTACTCCTCAGCTGAATAAACACCGCAAAAGACTCTTGAAAAGACAGCTTGACTTAATCTGCCAGTAAAGTAGTCAAAGACAATGTCTTTGAATTGACCATCAAATGACCTATTTTTCCCCACTGGAGCAAAAGGCAATAGAGCAAAGTAGGCTGGCTATACACTGAGATTTTTCTGACTCACTCCTAACCCCCAAGTATTTCTGTAAACATGACGCTTAAGTGTTTGTGGCTGGAAAATACTGCAATCATCATCTCACCAAGTGTCCAAAAAAAGGAAAAAATTACACATTGTAAAAATTCTTTTGTTACCTTCCTCACTAAAGATAAATAACATTATTTCAAGTAAGCATGTGAAAGAAAAGTGCCAAGACCTGAACACTTTAAGACTGATAAAGTATGTTTAAATTTCTACTGTACAGTACTGAACATTGTTAATGCCACAGGTATAAGAAATCAATTGTGCATCTGCTTCTGTACAACTCTCTTGTTCACAACAAAGCTCACAAAAAAGGCACTTACATTTATTCCAAAGTGTTCAGTAATTCCTCTCCCATGTTCTCCAAGGACTCCAAAGGAAAGGCTCTCCTCCAAAAATATTCTAACTTTGTATTTATACTTCAACTTTATCTAAAACAGAGCAAATTATATAAAATAAAAGTCAAGCCCATCAGAATTTGGTAACAAGATGGGTGGAGGAGATAAGGTAAAGACAGATAAGTACAGTATCCTGAATACTGCAAAAATGTCAGCTCTAGAGTTGTATTCTGTCATTATGACATTTTAAAAGCCTTCAAAATTCTTCCACCATGTAAAACTAGAGTAAATCTCATAAATGTTCATGTACCAAAAAAAAAATTATTTTTTTTAAAATAGGTTATCAAGTACTTTTAAAATAATGCATTTTCACAGCATTTCTTCTGATATCTACTAGAATATAGCCTGCACAAAAAGCCAACTGATGGTGAATAGCAAGTGTTTTCCTTGGAGTCACTGTTTACAGTGACAGCTGTGTGACAGTTTCTTTAAAGATTCTTTTTTTTTTGTATTCTATATAATTTAGTTTAACAATTTAGTATCATACACCATAGCTGAAAATACAGTATATTTTACAGGTTGAAAACTAAGACCATCATCAGATATTCATTTGCAAGTCTCACTGTGTTTAGCTTCAGAATCCTAATCCTGATCAGAAGTTTCAAAACAAAGTAAGATTTGGGATCACCATTTCATGAACATTTGAGAAAGCAAGAAGCTAAACAAAAAAACAGCATGCAGAGTTTTTCTATGTAGGCTTACCTATATGATACTATTATTTCATTAGCCACATGTTTTCATATGCAGAGTTTAAAAGGCAAACTCAAACCACTTACCAATTCTGGCAGAGGGCAAACATCTCCTGTGTTCATATACAATCCTTCCACTACAATAAACCTTCGAGTTACACGGGCCTTGCGAGGATTCTTCAGAGAAAGATATGGTTTCAGTTCATGTCAACTGTTACTAACAAGCAAAGCTCTGAAGATATTTTGATAGGGAAGGACAGTAATGGGAAGGGAAGGAAGATAATGTCTCTTTTTCAAGTAAGCTTTCACTTTAGTTTAAACTTAGTATTTATCATTTGTAATCAAAGTTGAAATGCCTCATTGGACTAGTTTTTCTTTGTTTTGTAATAATTTTAAAGCTTTTAACTCTTATGCAAGATTTATGTTTTGCAAGAAATCATAACCAATCCATTTGAACTTTATGAATAAACTACAAACAATACAACAGAACAAATACTACAAATCTTGGTCTCTATTATATTAATCATTAGTCTGAGCATTTAGAAGGCTTTTCAACAAGTGGTTTGTGCACTAGGATTCTCAATGTAGCACAAACCTCTCGCAAGTAGTGTCTTCATAAAACACAACCCAAAAGTATTCATAACATTCAAGTTACAATTTCCTTGTCTGATCTCTGGACAATACAGATTGTAAGGATATCCTGCAGTGGTTTCTGTTTAAACTTCAGTGGTATGATTTGAGTTTTCTTGTTTTAAAATGCCATTCCCCTGTTATTTACTTTAAACCTTACTGATACCTTCTGATCAAAGATATTAAGTCATGCTTCTTACCATTTTCAGTTCTTGTAAAAAGATTCGGAGAACAGGTATACAACTTTTCTGAGTGGTAGGCACCAAAACTAGGCACAGTCCACTCCACAAGTTGGACCAACTCTAGTGGCAAGATCTACCCCTTCCTAGTCAGCGTGTCTTAGTTATACACACATGGTCTATATTAAGATCTTGGCCACCAACTTCATGTTCACATTCCACTAATTACATTAAGAAACTTTAACCATGTAGCTAAATCAAAGCACTCTGCTGGAACAAACCAAATATTTTACACAAATTGCACTAGTCTGTCAACCACATCTAAAAACTCATGTAAAGATTATCTATCAAAACGTATTCTCCATAAAAATATGTTAACTAGTACGTTGTCTATAAATTTGCTATTAATCAGATCCTTGACTGATTTAGACTGATGTTAAGCCGACTGGCTTATAATTATGCAGTTTATCTACTTTTTCTATGTGTTAGCACAAATTCAGCTTTCTTCCAATTGTCTGTAACTTTCCAGCATTCTGTGAACATGGCACATATTCACCTAATTCTTTTAAAAATCATTTAACCAGGTTATCTGTACTTGCTGATCTTGATTTTAGTAGCTGCTTTTGGACACCCTTTTGTATTACTGTCAGAATGAGAAGCAAGCCATCAAACTGACCAAATTTTTCAAGTGAGAGAACATCTTTAGAGTTGAGTGCAAGATAGGGGAAGAGTCTAAGAAAAAAAAAATCATATAAATTAAAGGGTTAGGATTAGCCGCTTTTGTATTGATTTTACAGTATGGCATTCGAACTGATAATTAACTTGCATGATTTATTAAGTAAATGCAGTTATACAACTTTCTAAGAGACAAAAACAAGCACTCTGTGATAGTATTTAAAAAAAACAAAACCAAACCTCACACTTCAGTCATCTGCCTATTAAGATATTCCCCTACTACCAGTGCCTGTGAGCTCAATTCCAGTGGTTACACAGACAAATGCAAGTAAATAAATATTCTTAAAAAAAAAAAAAAATCAATCTTAATTACATAAGCAACATTAACTGCTCAGTAGAGATTTATGAAAACCAAATAACTGCCTATAAGCATTGCATCCATTCAATTACACAACCTAGTAAAAAATGTGGGGGAGGTGGCACAAAAAAGTACAAATATTTCTTCAAAGGAATGGTACCTTTTGATCTTCAGTCTCTTGTTCTTTCAACAGTCGTTCAAGGTCAGCCATATCATTATGCTTAAATAACTTGATATTACTACGAGATGCTTGTAATCCTTTCTGAATAGCAAAGCAGGCAGCTTCATCTCTGTAAACACAGCAAACCCTTCTAAGTTTGCACTGGGTTTAAAAATTATTCAAAGAAAGCTGGCTATTAGGACTGTCTTGCTTTTGAGCAGGTATCTGTACTTAGGTGTAGTTAAAACCAGATTTATTAAAGCATCATATATTTTATTTACATTTTGAAAACTCATTTCCAAAGCTTCTCAACTTTCCTATGCATTATAGCCAATAAAAAAAAGCCAACAGGATTTTTCTTGAAGTGTACACTGGTGGTTTTGTTTGTATGTGACACCAGTTTATTTGAGCACAGCATTCCATGGACCAGGTACAACACCATGGTAATCATCCCAGAAATCTCTCACTCCATTTGCTCTGGGTCTTAGAAAAAAGGCACAAAGATGTGCCTGTAACAGTTATAGTGGTCCTCCAAGTATTCAAAATCTGCTTTTTAATACCCTTTGGGAATTACTATCTCAGTGTTCAAAGAACTATCTGCCATTTTTAAGTGTTGGAAAAGCAAACCTCTGAGCACGATAGGGTATGCAATTTCAAAGGTGCCTAAGTTGAATAATTTTTTAAAAGTGGGAACTAAATCAAACATTCTGTACATGCTAAATGCAGTAATTTCAACCAAGCTACTTTGAAATATGGCGAGATCTTTTGTCAGTGAGAAGCTGAAACAGTACAAGACAGCTAAATCCAGGATACACTCGCATCTTGAATAGCGTGCATGATCCTGGTCCATTCGTCTCAAAAAAGCTGATCCAGAAAATGTTCAAAGATGACCAAAAACTAGGATCAAAGTTATGAAAGAACTTCTGTAAAATAAGTCAAATCAGCTGCAAGCCTTAGACTTAGATAAGAGAGCACTGAAGAAAGATTTTGGCAGACAAATACAAAAGTATCAGTGTGCTGTGACTTAACCCTAGCAGGCAGCTAAGCCCCACATAGCCACTCACTCCCCCCATGGAGAAGATGCATCAGTTCACTCTCTAAAATCAAATGCATCAACTGAAATAAGTAGGCGTTATATCCAAAACAGGTATTTGTTCATATTTTTTCATAAAATGTTCAAGCTAAACTGTGAAATTACATGTCATAAAAGCATTGTGGTTATTAAAAGATTTACAAAAGTACTAAAAGAATAGGAACGTTTAAGAAAAACCCATCAGCTACTACTAAATCCAAACCCTTCTCTTTGGCTCAGTAAGTTTTGAATATTGTTACATTGTTTCTCCTGGTGTTTTACTCTTCCCTAGACAAACTGTCACTGGTTACCCTCAGGGACCAGATACCAGGCTTGCAGAACCCTTAGTTTGACCCTGCATAGCTGTTCTTGTGTTATTTTAATATGCAGCAATATTTATCCAACTAATCCATTGCAAATACACATGCGGGAACAACTGTCCTGCAAGAAAGGTGAAAAGCCAGCAGTAAACAGGAGAAAAACAAATATGACTGTACAGTTTCTTCAGAAGAAAACTAGGTATTAGACTTCTGTTAGTTCTTGCATGCACAAGTTTGGTTTGTTTTTTTTTTTTTTCAGCTGAGTGTCCAAGTCCGCTCTTTCATGATAAAAGCAGTAACTGATTTGATTTCGAGTATTTGGCAAAGAAAAGATATTTTAGCTTTGTACAACAAAATACTTGATCAAAATTAGCATTATTTTCTGAATGGTTAACTTAACATGATTAACAGTAATGAAAAAGAAAAATTGAAAAGAAAACTCTTTAATCTGGCATTTGTCAATACTTACACAAACACAATGTCCCCTCTTTTTGAATATGCAGGAATAGCACTGGCAATTGTTGCAAATCCATATGAGTATATAATAGCTTCCTCTGTCCTCATGAATTTTGCTAGTCGTTCTTCTAATTCTAAGTGCACATCTATTTGAGAGAAAAAATGAAAAATTTTAGACCTATCAGAAAGACTATAATTGCTTTTAGCAATCATCTAATTGAAGCAAACAATGTTTATTTGTAGGAAGAGTGTTACAACAAATAACTTCCCAAAAAACAGCTGCAACCAATCCAGCCTTACTTAAACTGACAAGTAACCCAATATTAATCAGAAGCTTTGATAGATCTGAAAATATTTATGTAATGTCATTCTTATGTTCTTATGCAAGGGTAATTAAAATCTACTTGCAATTAGACCACAAGTAAATGATGCAGCACTCATGGACTGTGACTAGGGAACACAGTTACTATAGTCAGACAACAAATAGCTATGTAATTTATAGCCATTAATGAGGACCTGTTGGCAGACTGTCAGTTCTTCCAAGCTGATGCTTCCACTGCATATAGCATAGCTATCATTATAACAGAAAACTGTTCTTGTCAGGCTGCAATCACATACCATCTCCTGAACGCACTTCAGCCAATTGAAAAGGTCACCATCTATGCCAGAGATTACTCACCCTTAAGATAAATTGACACAATTACACACACAAGCATTTCCCAAACCAATTCGGTCAAAGTGACCCACGTTAGAAACAAAACACCACTAAATCAAAAGATTAAGAAGGGTAGTACCACATGGTGAGTAGATTGTTGTTGCAGAAAGATGACCGCAGTGTTAAGTATTCTGCCTAAGCAAAATAACCTGTATCAGACAAACTGCTGTTTTGGTAGTGTAACTCTCTTGCCACTACCTGCTTCTGCTAGCAAATGTTAGTCAGAGAATTATGCCTTTTATCAACTGGAAATAAACAAGATTAAAGGCCAAATAGAGGTCCTTAGTGTGCGACCTGAAAGATCACCATTGGCCAAACATTACCTCGCAATTATTGAAAGTTCCTCGAAACTAAAATCAAATGAATCAACATCAGTTAAAAATACAGATTCTTCAATAGCGTATGAGGCACAGTTATGTCAATGTTGTTACTTCCAGCTAGGTACTGACAGCAAGGGTGTAGGAAGAAAGGGCTTTGTAAATATCTTAGCTTTGTCATAATTAACAAATATCTAGCATAACCTTTCCCCAAAAGGGCACATCCACCTGACCGATATATTTACACAACAAAGGCAAAAGGCATGTCTTCAAACAACAGCCTCCCAATCACAGTCAAGAGCAATTTTATCCATAGACTGCAAACTATAAATCTTCAATAATCGTAATGTTTACCTGAGCATCAAAAAATGGAATGGAAAGGAATTCTTTTATTTGGTTTTCCACTGGTTTGAAATGGAAACAAAAAATGTACTCACTTATTATTGGAAAATTTTCTTTTGCTACCTATCACTTTGATCCAGCTGTATTAGGTACACCAAACATTCGGAGAAACCTAGAACAGACTTAGACTTCCTTCTCCAAAGTCTTTGAAAGGAAGGATACTGATACTGATTGGAGTTATCTAATCTACGTTCTGATAGAGATTTTAAGTAGTCCTTTTTCAGAATCTTTGTATCTTTTTCTTTATTGTTACATGGACTTCAGGACCAATGAAACAATCTCCGGTCCAGCTTCAAAACAGGATGATGAACTCTGATTCAATTATTGAACAAAAGCCCAGGAAAGATCTTTCTCTGGCAGCAAGCAACAAAAAAGAGACTGGCCACATGGCAGTTAAGACATGCAATACAAACAACATTCAGCCAAAAGTGTTCCTTCTTGAAGCCCTGCCAGCAGAGAATAACAAATTAGGGCAAACAAGGGCTGATCTATTACTTTGAGGGCCCAGCTATTGAGACCTAATGGGGAAAAATGTTTTGAATGTAAAAGGCCACCCACATCCTTTAACAGAAAAAGTAGAAAAGATGACGAGATAATCAGTTAAAAACGGAAACTTGCATGCTTCTCACTGAGCTTTACTCAGGCAACAACCATCTCTACACTGAGCAAGGGCTAGGTAAAAACAGTGGATGAAAGACATACTGTCAGCAATAATGAGCTGACGAATATAATCAGATTTGTGTTAAGGAAAAAAAATTTTAGAAGCCTTGTAAATTTTGTCAAGGGCAAGAACATTTAAGTTCAGAATGACATACAGCATATACAATTTGATACATCATTACATAAGGGAATGAATGCTTTGTACAATTGTGAGATGGAAAAGCTTAAGATAGTATTAAGGCTTCACTACCATTCCACTAGGATGAAAACAGAATACTATCTGATTCTCCTATTCTTCATTGCAATGATTTGCTTTAGTCTGCTTACATCACTTGGATTAGCCTAGCTTCAGTGAGCTGTGAATACTACCTAGAGCACATTTGCACAGAGGAAGATATGATTGGAACAGCTTTCTACATAATTATGAAACCTTAATAACGCTATTACTGTCAACAACTGCTATGAAGTGCCAGTTTAGTGCCCAGCATGTGCTCGCATGCAAGTCAAAAGCAGAACTGAGACCAAATCCCACATCATCTTTTAAATATTTTATCAGGTAGCTAGTCCTGATCTTCCCAGTAGTACTGAAATTGTGGCTGCTAGGCAATCCACAATAGCCTTAAACCCACCACCACCACCAAAAAGTGATACACCCCTCAGCTGTCATTATGGAGAAAATAACTGTCAAGATTCAGTTATGGATGAATATACTAGAATTTCAAGCTTATCATAGGATAAAGGCATGGATGCAGTTTTCAGGGATACAGCACAAAGCAAAAATGTCTTCATAGGGACTCAGCAAATCTAGGAAATCCCTTCAAGCAGGCAGAGATATGAAGAATCAAGTCTCCATTCAAAATAAATTATAACATGATATCTACATTTAGAAATAAAGAGATCTCTAATATTGATAGGAAACATCAGCCCCTAAGAAGGGATAACTCTGAGTGACAAAAAATGACAAACATCAATTAAATCCTATATAGTTAAGTAAGAGGAAATCACAGTTCTGGACACAAAATGACTCATCTACCGAAGTCATAGCACATGAAAAATTGTGTGAAAAGTTTGAGGCATACAATATTACTGATGTAAGGAATGTTTCTTATCAGAGATTCATAATTCTGCAATACTCAGATATTTAAAGTCAAGGGGAAATGGGAAGGCAGTCTGGGATCCAACAAGAACAGCAGCTGTTTCTCTCAAATTTTAAACCAATTCTCAGTTACTTTATTTGTAAAAGATGATATCTCAAACAGATGACTATAACATCATTTCTTCACTAGTGGTGTCATGCGGCAACACCACAGATTATATACCCTGCTTTGTGAAATGAAGCATTTACCCAAAAAATTCAGAAGCCAATGAACAGCGACCAAACTAAATGCAAAAGCTATACACTTTGGATCTTAGGATTAGACCTCCAAAGAGGATAAGAAATAACCCAAAGAATCTCTCACTTACCAGAGAAAATCAACTTTTAACCAGTCTGTTTTGAATAATTACTAGAAAGAAGCAAAGTGAAAGATTTCACAACACATAAAATCAGCCTGGACTCCAAAGGCAGGAGGCATTATTCCACAAGTTTCTTTGAGCTTTTCAGTGGTTTGTTTTTGGTTTTGGGGGGTTTTTTGGGGGGCAGGGGAGGGGCAGGGAGAAGCCTGTATGAATTCCAACAGATCACTGCTGACCAGTGATCAGTGAGGGAATCTAGCCTTCTAAACGCTCTCTACTAATCAATGGGCTACCACCTCCTTTGTCAGAAATTAATTATGGTTCTAGGCTAATGAACAATCTATAAGATTGATATCAAAGACTCAACTTCATTCTGATATATAGACTTCTAACAAATCAAAATAGATACAGCACCTGGCTGATCACTTAAAGGACTAGCTTGATTAATTGAGAAAAGTTCCAGTCTTGACTTCAAGTCAAGGCTACAGGAAGCCAACTCTATGAAATCATTTGAGTACAAACACGCTGTGAATTCCATCACCTCTGGGAAGAGACCGGAAAGTTCACAAGAAGATGAGTCAATGCTTTCAGCTTGCAACCGTGCAGCTATTCATGTATTACTCTTTGGTTTCCATGCACAATTTCAAAATACCAATGCCTGTAAAGCACTGTTTCCAGAGGCTGATATTTAACTTAATACTTCTTAAAAAGAATGAAAAAACCCTTAGTAACACCTGCTTATGTCATAAAATCTCTTTAACTACAACATTAAAGTTATCAGTAAAGGAAAACTTCATTCTGACTACAGCATTAGATAAACTTCACTAAGAATCTTTATCATAGAAATCAGACTGCCCTCTTGTGGTCTACTTAAAAATGTATTATTAATTTACACTTAAATTTGCCATGCATGATTAAATTCTAATATGTTTATTTTCTCTTTCCACTATAGTGACAAGAACTAAAACAGATTATATCTAACTTCGCAACTCTCCTCCAAGACGAGCATCAGAAAGAGTAAGAAAACACGTAAAATTAATAAGAAACAAGCTATGAACTACAAACGCTACCAATCCTTAACAATTACACTAAAAAGTGTGTTAGAGGGTAACTGTTCTTCATAGTGGTGGAAATAATTTGCTGCTTATATATAGGACTATTTTAGCTGACTTACCAAACCAGTCTGAACACCTTTAAAGGCAGATCAAAGAAAGTTACTCACCAAAAGTACCATAGAATCCTCTAGGTCCGCAAGTGCCAACACCATATTTCTTCAGAGATGCCTGGGCTGCGCTCTTTAACAGAAAAGAATTACATGAAATATTTATTCCTACATTAGATCTCTAACTCTTCTATACACTTCACACTGACAAGTTTATACCTATGTACACAGGCCAGTTCATGCATCATGTAACATGCCCTGCTATACAGAAAGTATAACAACATACTGAATTCCATGAATTAATTTCACATCAAAACTATTTTAGACAAGTTTTTAAGCATCATTCATTGTATTCTCATGACTAAGGACATTAAATACTAATCTAACTTGATAATCAGCTAGTACACAGTAAATACACTAGATTAAACTTCAATAAAAAGACGAACTTAAATAGCACACAATTACAAGGTTTATAATCTTCCTTGCTGCTTTAGAAGTATACTTCCTTGACAAAGTTTGTGGTTTCTGAAGTAATTCTTAATTTCAAGACAACACACAAAGTAAAAGAGGAACAATCACACAAATACAATAACTGGAAGAACTCACCTTAACCTTTTCATTATCCAAAAGTCCAAGAAAGTTAAACGATGCAAAGTTTATACACTCCTTGCCATTAACAGTGATTATATGGGTGGGAGGACTGAAAAAAAAAATTACAGACCTATTGTTATGAATGAACAGTTGCCATTTTCATAAACAGTCAAACAGTACAGGAGTTTTGTTTCTCAATAGTAAAAAGCTTTTTCAAGATTCCTTCCTTCCACTTCTTTTGCAGCTGCCAATCAATATTTAAGTTCAGTGTAAAATCACAAATACACTACCATACTCAGCAAAAACTGTATTCCTCCAGTTTACCAAAGAAACTGTAAATACCTTCCTGAGATATTTAGTTTAATGATTCCTTGTTGAAAACTTAATTCACACAAAGGTGACTCCTGAAAAGATTAATCAAGCTTCTCCTTTAAAAGCAAAGTGATGTCTGTCTGAAATCAGGAATACTATAAATAAAAAGGAAATTTCACTGCTACTTAGTTCTGCGATAAAAATGAATTTAAAACCAATGTTTTTGTCATAAAGCAAACCCACAATACCAATCTTGTACTGAACAGGGCTCCCAAAACATAGGTACTAGCTGTAAACAGACAAAAAAGTATTGTATTATCTGTCATCTCAAGTTTCCAATTCTGTTTAGTCCATAACAGTTTGAATAACTCATGTAGTCAGGAAACACAGAAAGTGTGAAAACACCCAATATTAACAAAGCAACAAGAGCACAATATACATGAAGCAAAGGGCAGAGAAATTTTCTGCCCTAAAAAATGATTTAGATAAAGTTATTAAAAAACTGAAGATAAAAATAGCTATTAATGCTTTAAACACAAGCATTGCATCTGTGTGCTGTATTCTAAAAGCAATCCTGTTCTGGCAGTTATACACTTCAATACTACAAAATCAAACGTTTCAATTAATCACTCAGGGTGTTGAGAAGTCTCAAAGCTAAGCCAAATACAAAACCTTATGTCTGCCCATTTCTGTATGCATTGTCAAATATTAGAGTTGAGATCCTACACTATTCCTCAAACACAATAGTTTCAACAAGGTTTTCCCATGTGGAAACTAGCACTGAGCAATTTTCACAATCAAAATTAAACAGGGCTGCTCAAATGTCAAATGCCCGTGGACAGCTGCTAAAAATCTGGTTGCTGACAATATTTCAATGGGTACAATAGGTGTGCAAAGCAAATAAACTTTAAGTCCAAGCTATTCACTACAAGTTAAGGAAAACACTGAACTGCCTGAACCTCACTTAAAAAACTGCTTGATTTTGGTTTATATCTGTAAATAAAAATTAAGCACATGTTGCTTCAACCAAGCAATTGCAAAGCTTACAAAACAGCTTTTGAAAGCTTTCTACTAACACAGTGCATGTGTCATGCATCTTCATCACTGTCATTTCATGACATTACACTGACACAAGCTGAACCAGACCCCACAAAGGAGCAGTCCTGCATTACTGCAGTGCATCTTCTGCATAGTACTAGCATTATACAAATGTGCTGCAAACTGTCTTGGGGCAATCACTGCCATACCTGGATCTGTTCCCCTGTCTTGCTCATCAATGAGCTGTACCAAATGTTGGAAGTCCTATTAACTGAAACAACTACTTAGGTTCGCAGATATTCACAAGAGCAGACCTATATGTTTTGGCACTAACACATGATTCAGTATATTCCCAGCATACTATCAAACCTGGTAAATTTACAGCAATTTGCCCCCACGGCTCCACTTCTCAAACCTAGAAAATACAATTATGTTCACCAACAACTTGCCCCTAACAAAATTACAGCCCTCATGAAAACATGGCCACACTTTGCTATCAGGATTTTACCCAGACTTCTAAAGGAAGACTCATGGTTAGGCAGAAAACCCTCATGGAAAACTTTATTCCAGTGAACAATTATATCCAAAACACAGATGCTAACAGTACCATAAAACCTTCTTTGCAATGTCAAAAACAAGTCTTTGCAAAAGGAAAACAGTGAAACATTTATTTCTTTACAGTTTCATGTATCTCCCTTCCCCTAGTATAACACAGTTTGTTAGGTATTATGGTTAGGGACAACAGTTATGAGATACTGAGTAATCCAGCTGAAACTGTAAATAAAAATAGAATGTCAAGCCATATTCAAAGAACTTGCAAGTCCTTCAGAATTGTGTCTTTTAGGGACTGAAAGCACTCCATCTGTACTTGGACCTCTCACTTATCTCTTAAGTGCTGCATTTATTGAAATATCACAGAAGATGATAGAGTTAAAAGCCAGATCATTAGTGCCTTTTTATTTTAAAGCAAAATGAGAATCAGCATGAGAATTTTGTAGACAAATTGTTTTAGGAAATAGGTTTACATTTTCTGAATGAGATATTGTACAACTAAGCTATCTTGCATAGATTAGTTCACAGAAAGGCTACCACAAGAACTAACTAATTTCTGGACTGTGACTGAGCCATCACGGGCAACTTCTTCACTGCTGATTCAAGATTGGTCACTTCCTTTGTATGGACAAGTCTCTGCATTATTGGCTTTGCTTATCCTTTGGCAATGTTACTGGGATTATGCAAATGTTCAGCAGAAAGGAGCATGCTAACGTAAGGCACAAACTGCCTTGCATATTGAGGAAGGAGGAAGTCTGCCTCCCCCACACAGTGAGTGAAAATTTTTACTGAAATATTTAATACTTCCTAAGTGGTTATGAGCCTATATAAACCCTATCTACACATTACTGCAAATATGCAATATTCAACCACCACATACCAAGATAATTAAGATTTATGTAAATCACCATTTATGGTAGACATTAACACATGAAAATCACTGAAAGAAGACTACTTCATTAGTACCAATAGGGTCCCCCTAAAATACTAATTAAAAAGTGGATAGAAATGCTCTTGAACTGGAATTAGGATGCAGACACTTTCATTTCTGTATTAATTCTGCAACGTGTTTTTTTATACCCCAAGTTACAATCTCATAGCTGTTGAGCAACTTACGGGAAGGTAGTTAGTTGGGAAGACAAATGCCAAGTTTTCCCCATAGCCACTGTGAAGTTTAATAGCCACAACACATTAACATTCTGTCACAATACATTCCCTAGCTGTAAGCACTGGAAAGCTCTAAATAATTTAAACATTTTTTGAATCAATCTAAAAGATATATTTGTTCAGATTTTTTTGAAACATCCAACACTTCCTTTAAGTCCACAGTAGTGCTTGTTTCAAAATTCTGAACAGTAACAGAAGAATGTTAATCAACATCACAGTTGATTAAAATAGGCACCCCTTTTCTAAGGCAGACTTTTCCATGGTGGCAGAACCATCAAAATGGAGCTCCTTATGAAAGCAAATAATTGTGCTCTGTCACTAAATTATTTTAAAGTATTAGTGTCACTAGAAGGATATTAAGAATGCTTATATTGTAAAAGTTACTGAAATGAACAAATCTGAAGCTTCTGAAAGAAATTTCAAAGCAATTTCTGAAATACTGTGACTCTTGCCTAAGTCAGCACTCATTTTAAAAGCCTCGTAACACATAAGAAAGTAATGTTGAGCCATAATTTCCTCACAAAACAACTTTGCCATCAAGCATCTCCACTTCTAGTTGTCCAAAGAGGAACAACTTTTCATGAAATGCCAAGTGGCTAGCCATAAAATCAGTTTATTTTGAAGTGATTTGTGATGACAGTTTCCCCCCAACCCTTACACAGAAGTTGGTAATCACCTTTGGAGGTCTAAGTCGATGTATATAAAAAAATAAAACAAATTACTATCAAACAGTACAGAGCTACAATGAAGGCAAAGATGAACTGTCTCTCCCTCCACCCCCAATATTAAAAAAAAAAAATTAATAACAACGTTTAACGTAAGAAAGATGCTCTTAATAAGATAGTCTTGATATTGTTGCAAAAACAAGACCATCTCTTCAGTGGCAAATTCAGTCATGCTACCTAAAAATGCAATTCATTTACAAAAGGTTTTAAGGATATGGAAATGCTTAGTAAGAAATACACTTAAAATACTTGATGTCCATGTTTTGAGTTGAAATAAAAAACATAATTTATTTTCATTACATTTACCCTGAAACAATGTTGTAGTTGAGAGCTGGGTGATCTTTTGGAACAGGAGGTACAAGAGGCTCTGGCTGCCATTCTTCAATCAACTCTTCTTTTTCCTAGGCAGGAGAAAAGAAACACTGCTCAAAAAGGATTTCCATTAAAAAAGATTATGTGCTAATAAACAGTTGGTAATAGTTGTATGAGAAATTATGTATGCTAACGTAAGTCACCTTTCTGAGACACTCAGAATTGGCATTACCTCAGTATGTTCAATTGAGGGGCTCTAAATTTTTCAGAGAGGAAGAGATGTAAAGAAAGATAACCAGTTGTGCCTGTGCATTAAAGATCTCATGATATAGTAATCAAGAGAAGAGATACTAACTTGGTGTCCGTACCAAATTTTAGTCAATACTGTTTCATTCAATCTATTAATTCTGCAAGTCCTCCTCTACAGTTTATGTAATTGAATACAAATTACATAATAATTGAATATCAATTGCTCCACTTTATATTCTCAAGTCTTCAACAGCGCTGTTTAAACAACTGGGGCATTAAAATACTTCTGAAAGTAACACATATGTGAGCAGGGCACAATGGAGAAAACCTGCCAAATGCTCAAGAAATGGTAACAACTACTAAACCATGTATCTCCCACCTAACCATGGAGGAATACTGAATGCATATTCTTTTTCAAAGTGCTTTAAACTATTTGGGAGAACCTCAGATCATTTTCCAAAGGACATGCAGTGGACCAGCATAACAGGTGCATTAGACTAGATCCACATCAATTAGCAACCATTCAGGCAAATCACCAAAATCATCCTTCATATCACAAAAGCAGAACTTTCCCAGAGGATTATTTAGTAGTACAGCAAGATACACCTAATAACATATTTAACACACTAACTTTGAATAGTATGATTACAATGTGTTTTTATTTCTCTATTATTTCAAAAAGCAGCAGAATATTTAAGGCTACTTATTTCAATACCAAAGTATAAATTCTGCAATCGATTTTTGAAAACACCACAGCAATATCTTTTCCCAATTTTATTTTTTCCAAATACACTTTTCAAAGCCTTCAAAGTACAAAAGCAAATGAAAATATGAAACAATCAAAAGGAAAAACTACATGCAACATATGCCTCCTGCATTTTCATCATTTTTCTTTTACTAAGCTAATGAATAACTTTGTTTCTAGGTATTTCCAGAGTACTAATTAATATCCCAGGAGTTCCACAAAGGTCTATCTCAAAACACAAATGGAAATTTCAATAGCCGTGTAATTCAGAAAAGATCCTTTTTATGTAAGCATAGTCACTTCTGTTTCTAATATATTGCAGATGTACTTTAAACACCTTTTTATTTAACTTTCTCATGTTAGATTTCTTACTGAAATTTAACCCACGGGGCATATATTTTAAAGGAAATAAAATGCCATTCATATGTGCAACAGAATTGAATATATTCAATATTTTGAAGTGGCTACACTTATGTTAGAAAACGTGCTTAGTTTCTTTAGCCACCATAGGACAGACCCCAGCTGGAGCCTTGCATGCAGTTGTGTATGCATTGAAATGCTGTTTCACATATTAAGGAAAGCATTAAAGTAGGGGGGCTTATTAATTTACCCTGTACTAGAGCCACTCATGGCATGTCAAATAGCAGATTTGAATGCTTCAATTAAAAAAATCCAAACAGATAACTGAGCACCAGAGAATAGAACAATAATATTACTATTGACTACTACTCATTACTGCATTCTATTATCAAACATCATGTTTGACATGACTCAGCAAATACCTCAAGAACCCTATGGGAGAAGATTACCAGATGATACACCCCATAAAGGTTAACATCCAACACAGTACCAAAATGGTGGAAAAGTAGTAGCCAAATTCAGGTTAATCTCAGAGTGGAACCACAACCATATCCCTGTATGCTGAGCTCCATTGATCCGAGACAGAGAGTGGCAATTCCATCCTCATCTCAGAACCAGTACCAGTGCGCATCTCTATACCATACCACTATTTGAAAAAAAAAGTATCAAAGACATAAATTAACACTAAGTGTGCTGACCCACAGCACTGCAAGCCAGCAGTGGCTACAGCACAGTCCTCTCCCAGTCACAAATACACTCCTGTTGCTTGTGTTGGCATAGGCAACCAGACAATAACCTTGTCCAGAAAAATGATCCAGATGAAAACTAACTCAGCAAAAGCAGGATGGATGTATAGCTAAACTAGATCCTACAACAAACTAGTTCTAACCTAGACTGGCTGATGCTACTGGGAAACCATATCTGGAATTACAGTTGCCCAGTAGTATCTTACACCTTTTCACAAGAGTTCAAAAAAAACTTCTGAAAATCAGAAAGCAGGATGCATGCTCCTGCAGCTTTCACTCTGCTCCTACAACAGTTGGTGTTGAAAGGCCCCAAATCCCTTATGTACAGTATAGCTTGCATCAACAGTCTTGTTTTCATTTTAGAGCACAGGGTCAGGGGTTTTTTGGGTTTGGTCGTTGTTTTTTGTTTTAATTAGAAAGCAGAATAAATCAGGTGAGAAGTGGTGCAGCCTGTCAGTTATGGAAAGATAAATAAGAAAAGCATTAGATGACATCAAATGCCTAAAGGGGAAAGACTTAGGAAGCATGGTGTTTCTTCTGTTTAAGACCTGAACACAAATAACATATGAACAGCTTTTATACAACATAGTTCAAAGGCAGAGCAGGCAACATAACATACCTCTTCTTCAAAGAGGGCAGAATTAAAGCTGTGCAAGTCTGATATTTTTGAACTAAAGGTACAAAATATCACCAAGCAGCTTAGCAACTGATACACAGATTCAATTAAAATCTTTTTGTTGTGGAGTCTAGCAGAAAGGAAAAAGTATTTATAGAAGGACACTGTAACTACAATAAATTAGCATAGTACAATTGCAGTTGAGATCTGTGAACATAAAGATAATGAGTAATTCCTAATTACTACTTCTGTCTCCCATTCATACTAAGTTGTAAGAAGTTTCCATTCTTCCCTTTGAAGTGTTTGCAGCACAGAAACTAACAGCATAGGTGACAAGCCACAGATGAGATGTGGCGATATCCTGATTTTTTTATTAGCACAAAATAAAATTTACATGAGAAGACTAATCCTCATTTCAAGCAACACCATTTCACTAATTCTAGCTCACATTCATTCTCCTCCTTCTCCTCACAAGGTATTTTGCTTTTTGATGGGCACAGGAACGTAAACAACAAACAATTGCATCTTCATGTCTTATGTTTCCACATGTACTTAGCACAGGCAGTAGCCTACCGAAAGCTTCTGTCACAGAAGTTCCTTTATTATGGTGGGGGATTGGAGATATTGGTGATTAAAATGAGTACCAATCTCAACCTAAAATGGCCATCTGCGATGCAGATGGGACAGTCCATACCCCTTCCTCCTACCATTCACCAAATATCTCAGTACACTGTCCTGTCCTGCTGACTTTTCAGGGTAAACATGACCATCTCCCTCTGACCAAAAATACAGAGTAGAAGCAGGCTTTCATACAGTTACCCCTCATTCAGAACAGCACTTATCTTCCACCTCCTAAACAGGCACCAAATTTCAGACCAGTATCAAGAATAAAAATGTAAATTTTGAAACATATAGAGAAAACAGATTTTAATTCACAATTTAACATCCTCAATATACAGTTGATTTGCTTATTTCTCCTCAGTTCACTGTACTGAAAATATCCACTTGAAAAGAATGAACTCAAAACTTTCAATTTCCACTCTCTCAGGCTGTCACGTAAGTGAACTCATCTCTCAGCTCTTCACCTTTCCCTTTTATAATTCCTTTTAATTTATATAGACATAAATGTTAAAAATATAAATATCAATATAGAATTTATGTATTTTATTTTTATGACTAATATACAATACACATGAAAATATAAGATATAAAATGTTTATAGGTATATTTATAAATTATAATATACACACCTACTTATACATTTGTGCATATATATAAATATTTTAAAAATATTTATCTAAATACACACATACACATATATAAATAAAATGGGTTTGGGTGGTTGTATTTAGTTGGTTGTGGTTTTTACTTTCTAAACACTAGATGCCTTGGGTAAGAGAAATACTTGTGTGTAAACATATCCAACCCAAATTTTTTTAAGAAGATGCCTTGCTGACCCTTATTTTTAAGAAAAGGTAGCAATTATGTTCATGAAGACGGTTCCTAGCTAGCACTAGTGTTTTGAAACAGTGTCATACACACATCTGTGTTGATATCCAAAAGATGAATAATATTTTTTTATTTGCTGGTCCTCAAATAACAGGTCTTTAATTTCACAGTATTTATAGAATCATATATCAGCATGGCATAAATTGGCACAAACAATGGGCATACCAGTTAGAAATTTCTCTCTTTCAAACTATGCTAATATTTAGGAGAATCTTTAACTACATAGGTAGTCTTGGCTCAAAATGACTGAAAACCTTTACAAGAACAGACTTCATCTGCTCTTCCCTGGAGAACAACATCTGATCAATCTCTGAATGCTATTCCTGCAAGAAAGCGTTCTTGTGGTCTACAGTATTTCTCAGCCATGCGTTAAACATTTGTCTCTGACAGGAACTTTCCAGTCTCCTGACTAATATTACTCTAATAAAACTGTTCCCATGCTACTACAGCACTGAAAATTCTAAAACAAAAAAAAACCCAACCATTCCTCCCATCCACAAACGGTAAGACATGTCTCCTACTAGGACTTCAGAGATTTTGAAAGAAAAGCTCAGTATCATTTATTGCAGAGTGAAAGACACATAAATCTGGCGGGCAAGGCTGGAGAGTGGGCTTGTAGCTAAAGGATGCCATTCAATCTCCCACAGCACACTTCAGTCCTTAGTGGCACTTTGCTGCTTTTCTATAGATTTTATTTGGGGTGAAAAGCCCCTAAGAATCTATATGTCTAGCACCCTATCTGGCCACAGACTTATCTGTACTTCCCCAAAATCCCAAGCTGTCAGGAACTTACAGTCAAAGAGCAGTACTCCACCTTTTTAGTTAATGATTTGGGAGATCTCATTATTTTGGAACAGAACCAATAGGAATACCTACAAACACTGTTATTAAAGGATGACAGACAGACAGACAGTTGAAAGACGATTCCTGCACTGGATTTCGTAGTACTCTTGCTACACATTTGACTAAACGCAGAAGCCACCTTCAGGGTGGATTTCTTCAGTGTTTTAGAAGTGTGACTCCTAAGTGCACTACGTTGCATAATATATCATCAACCTCTGGTTCCCCAGGACAGACTGGTCCTGACAGATCACATTCTGATGGCTGTGCAATAGTGGTATTTTCTGTAATATTTATTACGCAGAGCCAGCTCTCCTCTGGCAGCATCCCCAACAATAATTCACAAAGAAACTCCAAGTATCATTACATGAGTGGCTGACATAAAGGCAGCCTAAGCTCCACCACCTGAGCAAGCCTATCTCCAGTGCCTGTACCTGAGCAACCCAGTATTTCCTTCTGGTGTGGTAAAGGCTGGAAATCACAGCATGAATCAAACCAGAACAAATCAGAAGGCAAATCAGCAGTCTCCTCGCTGAACAGCAGGCACGTTACTACACACAGCTCAACACACACACAGAAGCCTGGCTGTGTGGGATCCCACACTGTACGAAACAGACTGTACTGCGTCTGGCTGGGATGGTATTAACTTTCTTGATAGCAGCTGGTATAGCGCTCTGTTTGAGATCTGTGACCAAAACAATGTTGATAACACACCAATGTTGTAGCTCGTGCTGGACGGTGTTCGCACAGTGTTCAGGCCTTCTGTATCTCACTCTGCCCCCACAGTGAATAGATTGGGGGATGCACAAGAGGTTGTGAAGGGACACAACCAGGCAGGTGACCCGAAGTAACCAAACAGATATCCCATACCATATAATGTCACACTCAGCAATAAAAGGGAAAAGAAGGGATTCAGGAAAGTTAGCCATCTTTTGCTCTGGAACTGGCTGGCTGTAGTGAGCGATTGCCTTTGCATCGCTTGTCTTGTTTCTCTCTTCTTCCACTTCTCCTTTGCTTATTAAACAATTTTACCTTCACCTACAAGTATTCTTGCTTTTACTCTTCGTTTCCTCTTTCCCTGTCCCACTGGGGGTGGGGGAGAAGGTGAGCGAGGAGCTGTGTGGTGCTTAGCTGCCTACTGGGGTTAATCCACAACATGGACCAGCGTCAACTATCTGTGGATTTTTAGTGAAGATTAAGGTGGGTTTTCTTTCCCCCACAGCTATTCCCCTACACAAAATAAATGAGCTCTTTTCATAGCAATTACTTACATTGTAGAAAAAGAGATGGAATCACTCCACACCTCTGATGTATCAGTCTGCTTAAGTCCTTCAACTGTAGAAGACTTATTCACACTTCCATTTCACCGTTGTATTTATGCTTACTTTCAATAAGCTATCTGTAGACAAGACATTCCCTTCCAAATACAGTTCTTCCTATAGAAAACACTGCTTCCATCTTCAGGGGTCAATGGTAAAACCAATTAGACTAACTTAAATCTCCTTCATCGTCAGCCAACCTGAACATACCATCAGACCAAAGAGCACTCCCCCATACTATTCTTTTTGCCATCAAGATCCAGCTAACAAAGAGCTAGAGTGGCAGATGTCTTCAATATCTCGAGTCAAAGCCTTTGCTGTAAGACAGCTCTTAGCACTCTCTTTTTTTTTTTCTTCTGTGCGTTGCAACTGTGAATCAATGTATCGAGTATCTATACAATGCAATTCTTGATCACTTGGACTTTTTGCTAGTATTCACATTGGATCCACCCCTGAAGCTCAGTAAAGTTTGTATAAATCTCATCGTAAGTATCACAGCAATAATGTATTTGCGTGCTTCTGTTCTTCAAAAAGCCTGCTACTGCTGTCCCACCAGTGAACTTTACTATTGTCATCCTGCAAAAGCAGGACTGTTATTAAGCATGAGCCATTTCTAAATGTTTTTCCCCCTTTTGACCTCCTTCTAAATGCCTGCTTCCACTGAGATGCAGCAGACCAGCTACACTGCCATCTCCCAATTGCTCATTGCCTCCAGTTAAGAAGATACAGAACAATTTTCTTCCCCGCATACCACTGTTCCAGATTTGTCTGAGCACTTTCTTAAACACCTCAGCTTCAGCAAAATGGTCTGTTAGTGAACGAAGGAGGTGACCTGCAACTGGATGATAACATTCAAGATGCACATAGAAATATCTGAGTGTAATCCTTAGTCTGTAAGGAAGAGATAGTTTTCAGCTTTTTCAGGTCACCAGTTATGCAACAGTAGCAAAGAGCCTTTTCCCACCATCTACCGCAGAGGGAATGAATCTTTCAAAAGAAAAAAGTTATCCTCCAAAATATCAGAGATCAAAACCATCTGATGCATAAAAACTCTACTAAATGAACTATCATAGTTTCTGAATGGACAATCAGGGGCTACTTCAAAGCTGCAGCATGTCTTCATAGATGATCTGAACATTCGACGCTTCACCACACTGGACTTCCATTTGCATTCACTCCTCCTCAGTATTCTTATCAAAAGTAGCAAACTTAAAAAATCCCAGGATCAATTCAAACCCTTCCAAGCACAAAACTGAACTGGCATTTCTTGATTCCCACTCAGCTCACTTTTTGCCTCCAATGTTAAATGCCTCCAATAAATACCTGCTAAAGTGTACCCTAGAATGCTCTAAGCTCATTTAGTAAGTACTCCCCAAAAGAGGACACTGCCTGCAGATTTGCTCGCATTTAGAGCTTTCTGCCTATAGTCCCTGCATCCTGTTCACTGATGCATTACACTGCGCTCACTGAGCCTATACACTTAACAGGTATCCTTAGCGAGAATAAGATCAGGAAGCATGCAAGTGTTTGGTATATATGGGAATGACAAGGTGACACACCCATAAATGTTTCACAAACCTTTCTCAGTACCATGAACAAATTCCAGTGTTTTATCCCATTCATAAAGGGTACCATTCCTCTGAAGTTCTAGCAAACTAAGCCTGTTTGCTATACGGGACTTCAGATCATTCAGAACAACCTCTCACATATACAAGCTGGTTGTCTCATTAAAATACATTGCTACAGTTCATCTTTAACTGAGAAAAATTCCTGCGTCCTTGTTCACCTCACTATTTTCACATTCAGAGAGTGCATCCAATCATGCCTTGAATATATCCAATGGCATCCACTGACATTACGCAGCAAGCCCAATTACAGACCACATCTCAGACAAACTAGTCCAGGGACACCTCCAAAACAAACTCTACTCATTCCTGATAGCCTCCAGCCAGAAATCAGGGAGAAATTCCAGTCTTCACAATTACAGCCTTTTTTTTTTTTTTTAATTTGAGAGAACTACATTGCAAGAGAAGAAAACTGCTGCTAAACTACAAAGTTTTCTGGAACCCACTTAACACAGATACCACATGTATGGACTGATCATTTTCCTACTTGGTACATTCTTACAGTTCGTTTTGTTTGGTGTTTTCTTTTAGTATAGCTTCCATTTTTAAAAAAGAAGCCATCCATTGAGTAGAGCTAATGCCAGCTTTTCATAGCTTAGCAGTCACAGTCACGTCAGTTCTTTTATATTTCTCAGACTCTCAAACACAGAGCTACTTTAAAAGCACCAACTGAAGCGTTTAAGCAACGAGCAGTTTCTTAGCCCAAAGTAAGCTTACCCTTTGAAATACTAAGAAAAAAACAGCATGATTTGTGATGCAGCAGCAGTTCAACAGCCAAATATATCAATAGCTATAAACTGTTTCTCTAAAGAAAAATATTTTTCCACCATACCTTAGGTGTTAGATCAGATCGCTCTTGAAGCTTGTATGTCTTGGAGAAAAGAAGTCTGATTATCCACAGAATTAGAATTCCTTCCAAAATGAGATGGTAAGCAGGAGCCTGAAAACAAAAGCACAAAAATAAGTCTACACAGAATTCTATTTGAATCGGTGCGACACTACACAACAGTTCTGTCTCTACTAGTACGCTCAGAAAAAAACCAAAGCTGATCATCAGCTGATGTGTATTTCTAAATCAGTAAAAATTATATCAAAGTGGATTGCTTTGCAACTACTACTTGTAGCTGTTAACTTGCATTTGAATGGATTTATTCTGTTGTTAATAAACAAGACACACTCTAAACTGATAAGTGTTTTCAGTTCCACACATGCACATAAATTGAATATTGCGAGTAAAGGCAGGTAAGCTGTATGGCTTGCACCAGTATCTGTGAAGGTAGAAAGCTTTTGCAACAAGCAGAAGCCTCCCGAGAGCTTGAAGGTCTGTGTCATCTATACACACCCACTTCAAACCTACATTCTTACAGCTTATGGTCCACCAGCAGTGACAGCTACTATTATTTATAAAGAAACCTAATCCTGTTCTCATAGCCCATTTTTGTTAGTTTCACAGGCACTTTGAGCAGGTATAACCCAACACAGTCACCAGAAGCAGTTTTGCCCCTGTGTCATTGACTTTCTTGAGTGGACACAATATTTAGGAATATATACAGCAAAGAGTGTTGAACCAAGTTAAAATCAGCCTCTTTGGGTGCTTGGAGGGAGGAAAGTCAGTCTCCTCTGGCAGCACAGCTCATTTAAAATAGATGTGGAGTTACGGCATCAGCATTTGACACCTAGTTTTAATGATGGGTTTAGTTACTCCATTTCAGAAAGGCTCCTGTCTACACTGTGGATGCCTACTATTTTTAAAAGACCCAATGTGTACACACACCAGTGCACTCGCTCTTCAACTCGGCGGAAGAGCTCCCTCCCACACATGAACGTTTTCTATCGGGATCTGACCGCCCAACAAAGGAAGTGGAACGCACCACACATCCAGAAACTAAACGAATTTGAACACAAGTTTTTAAAACCAGTAAGGAGTCCTACCGCATATCAAACCACGAATAATGAATTTATCGGTTGCAGAGTACTTTTCAGTTCACCAAACCTATTAAGAATACATACGTACACCGTGACATCTAAAGAACACACAGTGTTGTAGCAAAAGAAGTCCACACAAGCTACTTCCCTGTGCTTTTCAGTGCCCACAATTGCTCCGAATTCAGCATACAAGACTGTGCCACCAGCCTGAGTAGCTAAGCGCTTCTACATCTGTACGGCAAACCCTAGCATAAATCCTTAAAAAGTTACCAACCTTTGCCAAAGGAAGGGAGGGAAACAGGCTGTCGATGCAAGAACACCGCCTACCGTCAGGACATCCTTTTTAATATCACGAAACAAAGCCTGGATACAAGCATGCCACGCTGATCCCCTCCCGGAGAGAACGCAAGCACAAACGTCCAAAAGTTGTGCCTTCTTTCGCAAACAACGTTTCTAAGTTACAAACCCCGACCTTACACTCCAAGAACACTGTGACGCTTATCAAGGGCTAATGCCCCGGCACACACCTTAAACGTAGCCTTGTCGACGGAAACGGGGAAAATCGTACGCGCGTGCCCCTAGTCTTCGCCCGCCTACACCCGCGCACCGCTCTCCCAGGGCGGTCTCGCACGGGCGGCACCCATCCGCAGCCGGATCCCGATCCGCGGCGGGCAGGGCCCGGCCGGGCCCCGCACCGCCCCGCCAGCCGCCACCCAGCGAGGCTGGCCGGTTACCCGCCCCGGCGGCAGGTCCGGCTCTGCCTTCCCGCTCCCCGCACCCGAAGCCAGCGGCCCAGGGACGGGGCAACTTCACGCCCGTCACCCAAGCTCCGACAGCCACGGGGGGCGGGGGGGCCGTCCGCCTCGGGGCGAGCGGTGGGAGCCCTTCGCCACACCCGCCCGCTCAACCCCGGCGGCGGGACAGCGCCCCGGGCCCGCGCGGCCCCAGACCGCACCTCGTAGAAGGCCTGCACCATCTCCACCAACACCCACTGCTGCCCCATGCCCGCCGCCGCCATGGCCGCGCCTGCCCGCTTCCGCCTTCCGCAGCCTGCCTGGGCGTGGCCGCCGCCGTACGCCGACGTCGGGGGCGGAGGGGCGGGGCCCGCGGCCGCGAGAGAGCGCCCCCTCCGGCCCGGCGGGAGCAGGGCGGGCGGCCCGCTAACGGCCGGGCTATGCGGCCGCCGGGCGTGCGCGGTGCGGGCGTGGCACCGCCGCGGAGGGCGCGGGAGGAGCCGCGGGCGTGGGGCGGCTTTTCTTGGCTTCTGTAATGGTGGCTTATAAAGAATCGCCTTTTCTGGCCGTGCTCCTGCGCGGGTGCCTTCGCGGTTACTGCTGCCCGCCGCTGCCGTCGTCATCACAAACGGCCGTTTTCTCTGGCGGCCGTGGTGGGGGAGAGAGGCCGGGCCGGGGAGGCGCTCTCTCCGGCGCTAAATAAATGAAATTAACTGTAAGTTGAACTTGCGTACGAAGACAAACCCGGGTGCGTTGGCTGGTGTGTAGTTCCCCACTCCGTGTCAAGCGTGGCCCTGTTTGTTGGATGCGCTGGCGTAGCCTTGGCATCCCTTTCTCCACACCCGTAGGCTTCTTGGGCCCCACGCCGTCCCAGGCTGGAACCGGCCGAGGGGGAGAGCCTGTGCTTTGGTACCTCATGGCACGTTATGCTTGGCTGCCTCTGTACCTATTGCTGGTGACATCGTTGCCGTAAGAAACAGTTTTTCGGGTACTCGAACGGTATCTGATCGGACTTCAACAGCAAAAGCAAGACCAGAGTATAGTGGAAATAATGAGGAAATTCAAATAAGAAGAGAAATTACGGCTTCAAGAGATTAGCCAAAGTGCGCAGCCATAAAAGCTGAACGTTGTTGGGGAGAGAGAAACCCCATGAAGAAGAAGAGTAATGGTTGAAGACCTTGCACGGATGCACCTGAGTGTGGGGAGGTGACTGAGTCTCTGCGCACAGCTGCGCAGGACTTGAGCGACTGCCTGAAAGGCAGTGGAGAGGAGGGGGAGCTGGAAAGACGTTTGCTTAGAAAGTGAGGTAGCACTTGATGGAAAGGGAACAAAGGACATTGCTGCTAAAGGAGATGTTTGGGAGCTGCTTCACCAATGCTAAACAGCTGTGGAGGGCTTTTGATAGTCTTTTGGGAGAGCACTGTGGAACTGCACCCCTTGGGGCTTCACGCGCTAGTCTGCACCATGGTTAAAGGAGAGAAACCTGGGACAGCAGTTGATTAAACAGGTGATAGCAAAAACCATGGGTGCTGTGGCTAACTACAAGCAAACAGTAAGTTATAGTTTTGCAGGAGCGGATGGTTAAAATCAGTGAACTTCACTTTCACACCAACTGAAATGCCTAATAGTTAATCTTCTTCCCGAGTTTCTGAACTTGATGCGCTTGTCACATTCCAGGCTCCACACAGTAAAGAGAAAAAATGTGGTTTGAGGCTATCTGAAAAGTCAAGACAGAGACAATAAATGTCCCTTTTGTTTCTTAGCTGCATGAAGATTATTCTGTTCACTGTTAAGTACTTCTGTGGCCCTTGCATTGTGCTAGAGAGGAGTCTTGGGCTCTTAGGAGATGATTGCTAGTACCAGCCTTGAAGAATGTGTCTGGTATGCATCCCAGTCCCAAATTGCCCCCAGAAGAGTGGGCCACATTAGTTGTCTTGGAGGGCTGCAGATTAAGTTACACCCCCGCTCTCAACATCAGATTCTGACTTTCAGTATTTGAGATATATGTGTATGACTGGGAGACTAAGAAATTGATTTTGTGAAACACTGGATGAATTGTTTCCAGCTTGAAATGCAGTGAAGTTAATAACATACTAACCAGCAGTTCTTCTGGCAGTGAATTCAGAGTTACTGGTCTGAATTATCATAGGGCTGGGTCTCTCATAATAATGAGCCTATCCCTATTGTTCACCAGTTTCATTGTTCCAACACAAGGCAACTGCTGCTAATTGCTTAAGGCTGCTATACTTCCGACAGCAAAAAAGAGGGGGAGGTGAAGGGAGAAGTCTTTTGCAATGGCAGTTTATGGCTGGGAAGAAAGGGGAGAAGAAAAACATCTTAAGTCTACCTCTGAACTTAAAGTCCTGACAGAAGCTATTGAGGCAGTGCCCTGGGGAAATTCCTGCTCTGGAAGTGTCAAATTTTGTCTTCCTTCCCATATTGTCCAGTGTTCCTAAACTGCTCTTACTCTGGACCTTCCTCACCAACCCACTTGTTTCCCCCACCCTGCTTTGAATTCCCAGATCAATTCACCTGGGTCAGTGCTGGCATGCTGGTTATCTGCAGTTGTTCTCTGGTCACTCCAGAGCAGAAAAGTGGGACTTGGTATGGTTATCAGGAATTTTATTTTTCTTAAATATCACAGAGGTAGCCAGTGCCAGTTATCTTTGGTCCTCTTTGCTCTATTAGCTCTTCCTATGGCTTCTTCATTCTTACTTTGTCAAGTGTAACACACATAGTGGGAGCTGGAAGTGGAAGTGAGGGAAAGATATCCACCCTCTTTCTGCACTCTTGGGTCTCACCCTGGCTCCTTTCAACCTGGTACTCTATCAACTAGGAAGTGGGGAGAATGGCAGTAGGAAGTGATGCATAACTGAGAGGGGATGTTGGTGGTTGCTGCCATTCTACTTGTATTGCTGTGTTGGAGATATGCACATGAAGGGGATGGTGGGAAAAGAAATGTAGGAACTGGTGGGAGTAGGTCCTGAGTCATTCACTTCCCCCCTGCCCCCTCTATCCACACACACAGAAGGGGAATGACAGCCAAGGAGATTAGGGACATAAAGGAGTGTTTGAAACCATTGTCACATGTTCTGGGTGGTAAAAGCTTAGCTTATATTATTGTGGTTTTAGTGTGCCTAGTTGTAACTTGTTGGCCCTGTGGCTACCCTCAAAAAATAAACAAAAAAATAAAGTGTTGGGAAAGCAATCCTCTACTGGCAAGGAGAATAGCAGGCTAATACTAGGTAGTCTTTTTTAGTTTTTGGTGTCTTGAAACCTGATGTGCAACCAAGATGATGCTGGTAGCAAGCACAGAAAATGTCCAAAGTCAGTTGGAAGCTTAGTATTAAGCCCAAAAATCGTATCTTAACTCTTAGTGGGAAGCAGAAAGGTGTTGCAAGAGTACTATGCAAGTACCAAGAAGGACTTGAATATCAAGTTCTGTAATTTACCTGTTATGCAGAGGAGTAATTGTTCACAAGGCAAGTGGAGCACAGTGTTATCTCAAGCCATGCACTACTGCATCCTGGAAACGTGCTTAGTTCTAGTTCTATAGTGCATTAGCTCTGGTTTAACTTCACCAGCAGAAACTTGTCTTAGATCTGCCTGGGAAACATCTGGAGATCGCAGCCTTCAACACAAGCTGCGTAGGAGTAAGGGTACCCAGTGGTTGGAGTACTGGTGCATTCTAGCTATCTCAAACTGTACCGTGGCACCCCGAACAACTGTAGTGACTAGGTGGCATAAAGTGGAAATGCTGTGATGTTTTCCTGGCATAGCATGGGGACCAAATTTGACCTCAACTGTTTGGAGTTAATGACTATTGTAACTGTGTAAAGGCAGCGAGAGTCCTCTTTTTAAAGCATATTCAGCCAAAGGTGGACCTTTGGAACAAAAAGCTAACTTATCACAGAGATGGGTGTAGGCACAACAGTATGTCTCCTGCTTATGATTCTTTTCAGCGCCTGTTCCCCAGGTGGGCTTGGCAGCACTGGACTAAGCACCTAAGTTTCCAACACATGACAGAACTAAGTGTCTTATGATGGAATTGACAACAGATAGGCCCAGAGTTCTGTGACGACTAAAGAAAACTTGTATTAGAAACTTGTTAAAAGCTGCTCAGCCAGGCTGCTGGGACCAGTAACAGAACAGGCACTGTTTAAATGGGAATGTTTACCTTGCAGAGAGCCAGTTACCCATATGCCGTGTTGCAATATTGCTGTTGCAGAGCTAGATTTTGTATCCTGTGTGGTTAAATCCCACATACCTCCGATTCAAGATTTCAGACATATTCAGCTTGGGGATTTGCAGCCCAGAACTTTCTGCTGGGCTGGTTGCCCATACTGCAGAAGTAAATAGATGGGTGGCTCACGTGTTTCTCTCCCCTGCCTCAATATGCAGCTGAACTGATGTCCACCTTTTACTTCAAAAACTTAGTCCAAACAGCACACGATTTACTCCAAATTGTGTCAGTTTAAATCTCATTTCTTTTAGAAACACAAGCACTGTATTAAATAGGACGGCATGGAATCTGTGTTCTTCACTTCTTGTCCCACTTTTTGCTCACACTGAATTGACTAATTGCTGTTTCTCACAGCTTATTTGGATTGGAAACATGGCAGGGCAGACATGATGGGCAGACTTGTTCCCAAAGTCATTCTGATGGATTTAAGGCAGGTTGACCACAATGAAGTCGGGATCACTTCAGGAAGAAAGTAATTCAGTCAAAATAAATAATGTAGTATATTGTGAAATACTATCAGCTCTTCACATGCAAATTGTCCAAACTGACTAGATTCAAATGTGTGTGCAGAGTGATATGTCATAAATGTATGTGCCTGCAATAGACCGATTTTCTTCTAGGCTGAAAAGGAAGTTTCATATGCTATTTTTAAAAAGTGGTCTAGTGGGCTAATCTGACCTGAATTTTAGGTAGCACACATAACATGTACCATATGCAAGGTAGAGGTCATGACCTGCAAGATGAGAAAGAAAAACACAATTGGCATAAATTCTAGCCATTGCTAAGGTGGCCAACAGAAGCTCATAAGGTTTGGCGCCGAACATTCACATTCCACACCTCCTTCAAGTACCACTGTACAGGCCTTCTCACTTGAGAATTAAACTAGAAGAGAAGCAAAGGGATATTAACCCCTAGTCAATTCAGGTTATTTACCTGAAGATTTGGACTTCAGTCTAAAACAAAATGTCTAAGAAGCTTTCTTGTCAGCACTGTTTTCCATACTTACTCTTTCATTGTGGAGGTTTTAAAGGAGGACTTCATCTTCTGATGCTTTGACTTGGTAAAAGGCTGTCAACTAATGCAGCCCAAATAGCCCTTTAACCTCTGTGTGGTTACATAAGGTCACACTGGTTTGTACAAACCCCTCCACTTTTACACTACTGTTATGCACTGGCTGTCTTACATAAAAGTGGGGTCTTTAATGAGTGCTTCTACGACAAAGAGTGGAACCATCATTTGCAGGTTATTCTGATGCACAAAGCCTTAGACATAGCAGTACTGAGAAGCATGAAAGCATGATCCATGCAGCCTTTACTTCCCATACTTGCAACTAGATGCCTCAAAAAAGGATCAATTAAAAAAAGTAAATGAGCATCAAGCTGCCCATTTAAAGTTGTGAGGGTACCGGTATGCTTTGAGTCCTAGATGGAGGTAAGAACTTGGTTGTTCTAGTCAGATACTGGAATCTTTTGAAGTAAGATGATTCAGTCCATTTTTTGAAAATGGAGCAGTGTGTACTGTAGATTTAATTTGCCAGCAAAGAATAGGCAGATGAATAGGCAATTACACAGTCATGATATTCTACGTAGGTGTCTGCTTCCTACTTCAGTTTCAAAAGAGATCTTAACACAGAGCATGTGAAAGATTCTGTCCATATCAGAGACAAGCTCTTTCCTGCACTGGACTGTGACTGTAAATGTTCCCCAAAATTTCAGGTTTAGGGTGTGGTCCAAATGCAGTGAACCTTATGGGAACAGTGTGTACTGGATTAAAGCTACTTTTTTAAGACTAAAATGGCAATTTTGTCCTCTTTATACAAAGAAATGCAATAGATACCTATCTTCCAGCACCAGCCTTAATGAATTGGCTTTGGATCAAGTACCACAAACCCAGTTCCTAGTCTTAAATTTGAATGCATGTTAAATCCATTCAAGTAGCAGATCATATTTAAAGATTAACAACAGATTTATCCTCCTCATTTTTCCACAGTTAATTGCCAACAAATCTTTCTGATGAAAAGTAGAAAAGAACTATTGAACTTTTTCAGGCCTGCAGTATTGCAGAACTCGGATCAAAACTGGGATGAAGTTGTGCTCTGTGCAGTCGCTGTTTTTGTTAGGAAGAATGGAATGATGGCAGATAGTTGCAGATTTTGGTGAAAGCGAAAGCATCTCTTGATCATACCTTCATTGTGGTGCACGTGGCTCAATTTCTGGTAGCTTCTTACATCCATGTAGCACTGTGGGGCCTTAAAGTATTTTTAGTATCCCATGCTGCCTTAACATCCTCAGGCTAAATGTTTATTTCAAGTTTTAAGCAATCTGTAAATCTTCATAAACCATTTCCAGGAGCTTTGAGAGCAGGTTGAGTTGTCTATGAGAACATAATCTTTGTTTTCTCCTTAATGACTGGGTTTCTTCGCTAAGGTCTGCAGAATATTTGGTGCTCTCAGTAACTCCATTGTACTGACTGTAGCAAGCATTGAGTACTGATGCATTCATTGGCTCTGTGACACCTTCTACAGATGGTGGTGGTGCTTTTTCTGTTTGTTTTTCTTCAGTTCAGCTCCTTTGCTGTTTGGTGGTTCTGAATTTTAATGGTAACAGTGTAGTCTGCAGCATGCGATTGTAAAACTCTTACTAGCATACTTGAGTTTAGAAACAAGAGACTTCAGATGAGTGTTATCAGAGTAGAGAGAAGTTTGAAAAGTTATGGTAACTTAAGCATTTTCATGCATTGTTGTCACCATGGCATTTGCTGCCTTAAAGATATTTTTGTAAAATTGCATGTCAAAGAAGCAACTAAATTTCAGCCAGAAAAACACAAAGAATTTCTTTTGCCAACTCATTGTTCTTGCCAATCTACTGAAGCACAGAAAGGCACTGTATTGTTTACAGATCCACGTAACACATACCAGAACTCAAGCTGAAATTCTTTGTGGTTATAGGTAAAATGTGTGTGCATGTGTTGGCAGAGCTAGTCAAGTCTGACAGGCAATACCTTGCATATGTTTGCTACCCCGAGAGTTGCAACATAACTGCTATGAATTCAGAACAGATGTGGCTGAAAACAGTGATAGAGCAATGCTCTTTCAAGGTCTGAAATTCTTACCTGGTTTTTAAACTGTATGATTTTACCTGAGTAAGGCCTGAGTAAAACGTAGTACCCTGTTCAACTGCTGTTTCATAGCCAATTAGTGGAATACAAACTGTGTTCTCCATTATTAAGCATCCATAGTCACCCCAGATGTTTCACAAAACTAAGTAATTGTAAACAGTTGACATCTAAAGGATAAAATAAACTGAATAAAATGATACTGCCAGGAAATAAAGTGACTGAGAACCCCTCCACACACTTTTCCTACACAAAGTAATTGTTGAAATGTTTCTTTCAGAGGGACCTGAACAGTAGGGTTGAACAGGGAATTGAGACAACAATGCAATGGGTGAATGTTGGTGGCTTTGTAAGACAGATTCTGATCTTCTGGCACCTCTGAAAATCTAAGTGAAAGTCTGCTGGAATCAAAGAGTAACTTGTTTTCTGAAGCTTTTCAGAATTTCCCAGTGCACTCTTCAGCATCGTGAAACACTGTTTTTGTAGCTTTGCTTCTGTAAAATGTTTGCACTGGAAGATGAGTCTGCTGCACGCAATTGTTTATGTCAGCTGCTGAAGCTAGTGCACAGTTTCAAGTGAAAAAGCTGGCACAACTTAGCTTCTGCTCTGTCTGAATATTCTCCTAATTATTCCTGATTATCCTAATAGTTTTTTTCCCTTCTCTTGCAGGAAATGGCTGCAATTTTGTGGCTATAATGGTAGGCTATTTTAAATATAAATTTAATTTATACCATTGTTTCACTTAGAATTCATATTAAAAATAGGGCAGCCGATGTCTTAGAACAGTATTCTGAGAAATGTTGTGGACTGGAGCTTGCCTAGCTTGCGCCTTTTTGGTTTGGAAAACAAGCAAGCAAGCTTTCAGTTGCTGTTTCTTCTTTGTGACTTTTATGTCTGTACTCCTGGGTTATATTCTGACGGATTATTTAAAAAGATGACAGTAGTCTTAATTAGCAGGTAAGATGATAAAGCAAGCAGCTTAAAAACAGTTGGTCTTTGCTTAAACATAGTAACAAAATGGAACAACTCTCCAAAGATTCTGATTAATTTTTCCAGGAGACAGGAAATGACAAATGTTCACTATCTGGGCAGTTATCAAATAGAGCAGAATGTGAGATGAGAGCTTCCTTTCACTGACTAGTATCAATAAGAGAGACCACTGATTTGCAAATGCGAATACTTGATTCTTTGGGGGAGGGGAAGAAATCTGGAGAAAAGTCTCATGCATGCTTCATTCTTGAAAAAGATACTTTTTGCTAAATTTCTGTGCAAAGGAGCAGATCAGCTCTGTCAGGTCTGATGGTTGCTATCAAAACCAGAAAGTAAAGTAATCCGATCACTTTCTGTCCTGGTAAGTTTGCTGTTTTTCATTTATAACACATTCATATTTCGTCAAAAAGAGAAAACCATTGAGAACATTTAGAGGTACTTCTAAGCAAATCTTAGTTCCTTCTGTACCTGGGAGGTAAAAAGTCTTGCTCTGATTCTTTGGATCATGTCTGTATTTATGTAGAAAGAAAAGGAAACCATTAGGTAGATTCTGCGGCGTGTTTCCCTCAGTAGTTCCTTGAATTCCTGTGTTCACTTTTGTGATGCTGTAACATTACCTGTATTTCCTTCTGCTCCAAGCACAGCTGGTGAAACAAGAATCATACATTGTTAAATTGCCCAACAGTCTTATCGTGAAATGGGTGGCTTGTGCAACAGGAGTTTTTACAGTCAATTCATATTTCAAGGCTTTTTGTGTATGGATCTCATCAGGAAGTGAGCGAGACAATAAGAATTTAGAGTTGTGGTACCAGCATTCCCAGACGCATTTCTTTATTCCATATGGAGAAACAAATGTGTAAAAACCATTTGCAAAATTACAGTACATTTTCCAAGTGATTTTTCTGTTAAATATTTTAACCAAAATTGGACATGTGTGGCTAGCTGCAGAAACGAGGTCTTTTTTTCCCTCTTAACCACACTTGTATCGCCTCATAGAGAAACTTGGGCAAAACTTCTGTACCAGATTGTTATCCCTAAGACTGCAAAAGTACATTGCAGGGTTTGAAAGAACATCATTATTAGCTAGATCTTGAGACCCTGCCACCAAAGCAATTCTTGGTGAGTGTTGTAAATTTTTATAACTTCACTGAAGTAGCTTTGACAGCTAACAGTGGCTGTCTGCTGTAAATGACTCAAGAGGATTACTCCTGCTCCCACTACCTTAGAAAAACTGTAGTGTGCTAGTATGCAAAGCTGTGACCCTAGGCTTACTTACTTAAAGTAATGCACACTCAGAAATGAATTCTGCTACACTCAGAAACGCAGGGTCAAGTACAAGACATCAAATAAAAAAATTTCCAATTATTTTACTTGCTTTCTGATTTAGATCTCTAACCTGCCAAAACTACGATCTGAGAATGGATATTTAGGTGCCCAATTACCAGAAACAAGTTCTGTGTTAGAGAGGAAATGTATTTAAATCCCAGCCAAGAAATCCCAGTGGAGTGTCTTTTATGGATTGACTCATGATTTTTGTGGTTAATTGGCAAAGTTAGCTAAGAATAATCATCCTAATTTTCTTTGTTTGAAAGCAAAAAGTAAAAACTGCATTAAGAATCACAGAATTTTGGTATTTTCTCTTGATCATTCAGTCTTGCATTTACGAAAACATAGAAGCAACATATTTTGCATATTCCCAGACCTTTGTGGAAATAAGTGCAGTCAAAAAATTATGCTGTTAAGTGGATGAAAACTGTTTATGTAATTTTGTAACTGCTAGGCTTTTTACAAATGCAAAGTAATGGGCACAAGGGGACATCTGCTGCCAGCGAGAGGCAATGCACTGAAGCCACTTGAGGCTAGAGTTCATGCAATAGTATTGTAGGAAAGTAAAAATAACAGAGTCATTATGCTTACCTTACACGTTTATGCCAGACTCCGGGAAATACCTGAGAATTTTTGTGTGTGTGTTAGGAAAGGGCAGCAAGAAGGCAAGATGGGGTAGCTGGAAAACCAGATCGTATTTCTTGATTCGTTCACCTCAGAGCTGTAAGAAGGGTTCGCTCACCCAGATGTTTCAGCAACTGTTTGAAGTGATAGTTATGTTTTTTGGTATAGCTTTTGCAGTCCCTAAAAATCCTGAAAGCCCTTTCATTCAGCCAAGCAAGGTGCTGGGCTAACCCTAGAAGGCTCCTACATGGAACAATAGGACCAGGAAGTTATCAGTTTGGGTCTGATATGGCAGTGGTCCCATTGCAACTAAATAATTTTGAAAGTATATATATGACTTGTACAGGATTAGTTATTAGTCTTGAGCCAGTCTCTACCAAATATATCGATGGGTAAAAGGCAACAGTGATACTGACAAACTTGTCTTAAATCTATTCAGTGTGGAAAGGGCGTTGTCAGGGCAATTGTCAGAGGGATTTTAGATCAGGGCACACTGGTATTTCACTAGAAAACCAATGTACTATGTATTCCTGGCACCTCATCTATTTGTAGTCATATAACTTCCAGATGACACAGTTATGTTAGTTTTCCATTTGGAAAATCTGTACTGTGGTGTGTATCATTAGACAGCTGCTGAAACTTCTTTCAGACATAGAGTTCTCTTTTTTTTTATGGTGTTTACCCTTTGAGGGGAGGACAAGAACGTGCATTTCCTATCAGTAATAGTATTCCTATTAATAAGGGTATTTAACCTAAAAGTCAAGAGACAAACAAGTGACTGTAAAGACAAAACTAAGATGTCAAAAAGAATCGTGTTGCTCACCTCTGCCATAGGGATTTTTCAAATATCTTTTGACTGCCCAGTGTAACACATAATCAGTGTATTCCCTATCACAATTGTAACAGCATTTCATGTGCTTTGCCGACAAAAATAATTGTGGCAGTCAGGAACTGTTTAAGCTTAGCTAGCTAAAGCAATTTCAGAGAAGCCTAAGCAAAATGATCACAGGGATCAGAAAAAATGAGAAAATTACACCAGTGCTCTGAACTATATGGGCTGGCTCTTTTTAAAAAAAACAAAACAAACAAACCAAAACAAAACAAAAAAACCAAAACACAAAACAGTGTAGGAGAAGGTTCAGGACACCACATACCCTGCCTTTGCTAGATGTTGATCTTGTTAGATGGCAGCTGTGTTTAAGAGTATTTCCTGCGTAAGATGAGTCATTAATGACAGAAAGTAGCAGCATACACCACAGAATTAGGCTACCATAAACACTATTCATAGATCTTAACCTTAATGCTGCTCAGAAATTGAACACGTCACTGCTTGGTGCCTTGTGCCAAGTACCTATATTACTGAGGTAATTGTGTGTCTCTGGATTTCCACATGAAACTCAGGGTATTGGGGTTTCATCTCTGACACTCCTATGGGTGGGTGTAAGGGCATCTCCCACCCGCAAGGTAATACTGCAGTTGCACTCGGGAGGTTTTTGAGGTGTGCTCTGCCACCCATAAAGGGAACATTGCTGACTCGACAATGTTTGTTAGGCTGAGTCTGAATGAATTTCCCTTTTTTGGGGCCAATGCTCTGATAAGTTAATTTTCCACATGTGCTACAAAAAACCCGCAACAGCAAAAGCAAATCCTCTTGAAAACAGAACTCTTTATGGCACGTTTCCTCCCTGGGGGAAGGAGAAGAGTACAAACAACATACAGCAGATGTTAGCCATGCTGTTTTAAGCCCTAGCAGGAGCTTACACACTGTGGGGATAGGTGCTGAGTGAGAACACACAAGCAATAGAAAGGTGGTCTTCTCCAGGTGATTTCTGAGGGCGGTTGCAAGGTGCTGAAATGGAAGGATGCAGTGATGTTGCAGAAACCTTTTATGCTGGGGTTGTAGGGAATATACTGTTGAAAGGGGAGCTTAACATGTGAATGATAATTAATTCATTACCTGTTTTTTATTACTCAAGTCATAGCAGTTGGCTCACAAACACAGGCTGTTTAGAACATTTAAATTTAATATAAACTAAAGGTTTTTCTTGGTTTTCATTGCTGGTTTGGTTTTTTTTTGAGGGGGGTTGTTTGTTGGGGTTTTTTTCAGGAGCAGGAGAGTGGGGATATTTTTCCTTTTAGCACAATTGATCCACATGCTAGTCAAGGAATTAGTAAAAATTTTATTTGGGTGAAGAAAAAGGGGAGGGGAGGAGGGAATTGAATTTGCCAAATTTCAGTTTTGGTAATGAGTGGGGACCAGAATGAAAACCAAGCTATAATCTAATTCCAGGCCCAGTTTTCGGGGTTAGACAGTCAAGACAGTTTTCCATTCTTATGAAACATGCTTTATATTTTGTTGTATACACAAATGTCCTAAAGCAATGAATGCCCCAAAACCATCATCTTTTATCCTTGATCAAACTGCCAATTATATTACACTGTCAAGAGCAATATTTTGATAGTAGTTTAAAAATTAAAAAGAACTAATTGAGGGAAGAGGATCAAGCCAGAAAGGATTAAAAGCTGACACCATTTCACTGGAAAAATATCATTCCTGTATCTGACATACTACCCCACATTCTTCCTGTGGCTAGTAATTCATTCCTGACTGTCCTGCTGTGAGGTATGTTATCTTAACCACGAGGCCTTCCCTCCCTTCTCCAGTATTCGGTATTTCTGCTTTTTGATGATTACCCCTCACTCTTGCAGGTTTAATACAAATGTCTTATGACAGCTTGCTCCCCAGATAAAAGCTTAGTTTGTATATATGTATCTTCAAGCACACTAATTACTTTTCTCTTTGACCTCCTGCAAAACATTAGCCAAGGATGTTTTGAGCAATTTCTGCATTTAGTCATGCTGTGAGCAACACTGCTTTGCTTCTATTTTCTCAAGTCTTTTAGAAGTGGTGCAAGTTCTGTCTGACCCAATGTTTCCTAAAAGCATCAGGTTATATCAGTACTAATCTAATAATTATTGGAAACTACAGCTGTGAAGCAGTGGCTTAAAAATGTGTTAACTTTGGACTGATTTAGCTAGGGACAGTCTTTTATGGTTATACAAATCTTTTATGGTTATGCAAGTGCTTTTAAACAACATCGTGCAAAATGAGCAATGTAAAGTAGTAATATCCCATTATCAGAGGATGTAAGTAGAAGTGGCAATCCTTGCTTAAAAAAAAAGTGATGTTGTATAATTTGGAACTGAGCTAGATAGTTGCCTTATGAGGGCAGAGTATATTTCCTTGTACACTTACCACGCATATATACACAGATCAGCCAGGCAACAGCAGGTGCATCTGTGCCTTACCACCTTAACTATCCTGGGTAGTCCAATTGGAAAATTCAGGTAAGTTATCTGAACTGTTTGTTTTGTAGTACTGACTCCATAGGAAATAATCCTCAGTTTTTCTTAAAAACATTTGGGTCTCACATTTTCTTAAAAACTTGTGTCTTCGAATTTAACATCAGTTCTGATGTAAATATTACTGGATTTAGGTTGAACTAAGTTGCATTGGTATCCCTTGACGTTGTAGCATAATCTTGAGCCAAGCTAGGTTTGAATTTAGTACTGCAAATATTTTTTTGATGCTGTAGAATAATACTGTGGGTAGAAATACCAACAGAAGCTTGTACAGTGCCCATCTAAGGTATGTCTGGGACAGAACAACAAGGTGTCCTGTTCTTACAGAACTGAATACCTTGCTTCCCCAGGCACTGGTTTTCCATAACTACTTTTTTTTCTGTACACAAAACAAAATACGTATGTCTGCTTCGCACAGAACTTTGATTGACTTTGCACAGCAACCTGGTCATAACAGGAATCTGCAAGTACTGCAAAATGCAAGGAGCTTTGTACAAACACAAAACAACCTTGTTGCCCCCTCTAAATCCCCCAGTAGATCATCCTCTGCACTGTGCCAGCATAGAGCATTTTTGCTAGTTAGGCAGTTGCTGCACTGTGATGGCTTCTGTTATGCAGACCAGTCTGTCTCCCACACTCAACGGAGTACGTTCAGCTGTTGTCACATTGGTTTCTTAGATTGCTAGCTGTTTGGGGTAAGGATCAGCTGGGTTTTAGATATGACTGTTGCCTAGTTACAGTATTAGAAGAGCAAAGCACAACGAGGAACTATTGTGCACTACTGCAGCACAAAAACATAGCAGGGGGAAAATGCTAAAGGATTAGCTATTTGTAGGTGTTCTTGACTGGCAGGTGCACGGGTTATGCAGCTGTGTGCATAATCTAAACACAATTATGATTTCAGGAGCTAATGACAAGGCTTACAAGTCTCCAAAGTGAAATGAGTAGACTGTAAATTCAATTGTACAATATTTCTTCCCAGTGTTTCTTGAAGTCTCTCTTGAAAACTTATGCAAGGAAAGATGTAACTGGGAAATGATTAAAATGATCTAGTGATGTTGCTATCTCCTATTTCTATGGTTACTTCCTAGCTTAAAGGGAAAGATGTTACTGACAAGTAATAACGTGCATGTGCATTGGGAGTTGATATTCCAGTCTTACAAGATTTCAAGCTTGCTGATTCAAACCTGATAAAACCCTGCACAGTTCACACCAGCAGTAAATTAGCTCTTCTCTGTTAAAATTCTTCTTATGATTACCCAGCCTACCTCAAATATATTTTAAGTCTATATTACAAAAGGTTGATCTGGTACTGCCAGAGAAATGAACTAGAATTATCAGATCTAATCAGATCAGAGTTACATACTTAGTTTCAGTCCCTCAAATTTTTATTTCATTAATTTTTAATTTTTTTTCTTATTACCCACTCTTGCAAAACAACAATGAATTGACTTCATTACATCAGGATTAACTAAGGACTTTTCTGTAATATTAGTCAAGTAATTTTTTGCCACTAGAGAGCAGATTTGCACTACAAAATGTAGTGTATCCTCACCAGAGATGTGAAAGGGCTGGGAATAGCATCCTGTAAATAAAACTTTCAAATACAGTCACTTGGTAATATGCATATATGACTGTCTTTTTCTCAAATAGACTTTAGACTCTTCCCTGATTTTTATAACTTGCTTTATTCAGAAACTGTAATGGTTAAAAATTATATGTGTGTTTGAGGACTTCAGTGGAACTCTACAATTCTCCTGACATTAATCAGAAATTCAGGAAAGAACAGACCATTCATTCATACTGTTTTAAGTATACTACCCTGGTAAATGTTGTATGAACTGATGGAAATTGATCAGCTCAAATTAGTTTATGTCTAATTTACATATTTATTTCACTCCCTTAAATCAACCTTCCTTTACTTGGACATTCCATTAAGCTGTATTTAGAAGCAACCTGGAAACAACTCTTGGCTATTGAGGTATTGTGAAGTGGGGGGGCTTTCATAGTATGTTTTCAAGCTTTATGACTATCTAAAAGGAACAAAGACTTTGCAAAGCCAGAAGAGGGAAGCTCAGAAACCCTGTTTGTTGTCCACATACACCAAAAAATGGTAATATTTGGGGTATAATCCTGAGTCTTTTAAAATCAGTGGTTGTGCTAATTCTTTGATAAAATAGCTGTAAACCCAGATTTTACTGTGGGGCAAATATCCTTACACCTATTGCATCTCTTAATTGAGGACAGTTAATAGATACAAAAAGTGGCATTAGAAACTTCAAGGTATTTGTCTTGCTTCACTAGCACAGCATGGGGAAAAAAGTGCTGCTGAACAAGGTCACAAACTGACCTGGTCAACGTAACAACAAAGTTTCATGGGCCAACAGTGATGTATCCCTTTCATTATTCTATACATGTAGAACATATTATTCACATGCAGTTTGTTAACTGGGTTAGAAGCACAACTTGTAATATTCTGTGGTTACGAACTGCAGGAGGCTTGAAGAACAGTGAAGTTTTCTTCTCTTCAAGTTTCTTCATTGTGTTGTGTCAACTCAAACACATACTTCTGATAAAAGGCAGTATTACAGGTCTGAAGATTTGAAAAAGATCTATATGACAGGCAGAGAATGTTTTCAATCTCCTGTGATCTCAGCATAACCTTATAGATTCTAAGAAGTACACAGAGGGTCTAGCCCATATTTCAGTTGTGTAGCTGTTTGTGAGGTATGGCTTGAATAGTAAGATCCACAAAAATTTCAAGTTAAATTTTATCATTTGTGAGTTATGTGACAGATCCCCTCTGTGAGGGGATTGAGAGAAACATGTATTTCACTTAATCTTGTCAAACTCAAAAAACAGAGGAACATATTCTTGTACATTCTCACCCGTATACTTGTTCTGTGTTTTGGCTGAAGCCACCATAGGAAACCAAATTAAACTGAGATACGTACAACGTGACTAGGAAAAAGAATTCAAATGCATGTCCTCGGAAAACTTCAGCCATAAAAGCTTGTGTAACTCAGATATTCTAACATGTTGCTGCGCTGCATCCATATTCCTAACTTGCGCTATTCTTGCCTTTGGGGTATCCGCTTGCTACTGGAGAACAAGATGATTGGGAATAAAAGGCATATCTCTGTACTGCCCAGGAAGATACAGCTTGTTGGCTGCTGCACAATAAATAGCAATTATATCAATGCTGTTTAAATATCATGGTTTACATGATATCCTAATAGCTTTTTAAGCAGGGTTGAAGGTTACCATGGGTAACAGAGCAGACTGGTGAGATCCCGTTCTCTTCAGCAGTTCAGAAAGGAGGCAAGAAAGTATCATTGGTTATGGCTCAGTCTTGTCATGTGAGGTGCGATCAGATGACATCTCATTTACTTTCTTCCTAAACCATCAAACAATATGTCCACTTTGTCATTCCATATGGTCTGTTTTCCTAGCTGTCCTTTGTAATACACCTTAGAGGCTTAGACTAGCTGATGTCACTGTCCTTATCTAGCGATTTCTCCACCTGTGATTGGGATCTGAGTATTCTATAACCAGCACAGGCATCTCACAACAATAACACTTGCTGATGTCAGCTGTGGTTCACTGAGAGGAGGACTGGCATCCTCGACAGCTGCTGGCAGAATTTGTGGAGTAGTTCAGCTGGTAGCTGCTCTTATTCCTTTAGGCAACTATATAATTAGAAATGTTAAGGAAGGAGACAAGCTTCAGCAAAATGTATGCGCATTATGCCTAACAACCATATTAGGACTCTCAGCCGAATGTAGATGGTATGGTTTAAATATTATCACTTCGGTCACTTGCCATGCATACAGTCCTTACTACAAGGATGGCAGAAGGGACTGGTAGTTTGCATTAAACTTGTACCAAAGCTGATCAGGCTGGTCCTAAGTGTAGCCAACTCATCAGAAAGCAACTGTTGCCCTGAAATACTTCTAACAGTAGAAAGTGTGTTTGATATAAGTCGAAATGGTTCTTTAACAAATTAACGTTTGTTTTTGCACCAATAAGATCAGATCTATGGTCCTGCGAAGGCAGCATATTACTGGGCTTAATTACAGTTACAGTATGTGGAACCACTATTTCTTCCCCACTTGAACATTAATCACAAGAAAGTGGGACCAAGAGGGACAGTGTTCTCTGATTAGAGGCTTTATAATTGTGATTCTATTTATGGCCATCAACATGGTGGGAAGTTCTGATTTCTCATATTACAACAGAAAAAAGAAGCAAAACACAACTTCCTCCTGCCCTATGCTATCCAGCTGAGTTTTCCAATATTTATTTGCTACTTTGCAGAAGCTAATATGCTAAGCCTTATGATTTACTTCTGGTGACATAATACAGCAATTTTTTTAAGACTGCTAGAAGTCACAATACATCTTCTACCATTTGATAGAGCAATTTCAGCCTAGATTAACTGACTATTTAGATATTCACATTTACAACTTGGACAAAGGTAGGTTGTTATGCAGAGTGATGCTAAGTACTGAGGTGCAGTGGTTCATGGAAAGTGAACCAGCATGTGCAGTAAGTTTTGAAGCAAGCTGGAGTTCTTGCTGCTCTTCCTTCTACTCCGTTTGCCACTTCTGTCTGTCCTCCTTAGTGCAGTTTTCATCTTGAGGTGAGCTTAGAATGGAAATGCTGAGCTTAGACACCCACAGGTTTTTGAAAAATAGATCTGTAACTAGTCAGAACCTTCTGCTCATTGCAGAAAAGTGTGATTTCTTTCTGTTGTGTCAACTCTTGCTATTCCAGAATGATCTCTGAGATTCAGGGAAAAAATAGTAGGGGCTATTTTAAATTTTTGAATGTTAATAAAGAGCTATCATCCAGTGACCTAGTTCCAGCTGAGAACAGTCTTGAAGGATTTCTGATTCTTTCTAATATCCCTGCTTTTGCTATGTGCAAGAAATTTCTAGGAATATGTCATAGCATTGACTTTGTGCCTCTGTCTTAGGATGTATGGTTACACAACGTGAAACAGTATGTTATGAGCCTCCTAATAACAGCAATTAAAAATGATAATCCTGTCTTTCTTCATGGAGTAGTGGTCTTCAAGAGTATCTTCAAACAGTAACTAATATTAAGATAATCAAGCCAAGACATCTTCAGGTATTCCTACTGTTAAAATGCCAAACTGCAAAGATTAATGAATTAGTCTATTGGAGTATGTTAACTAGGGAAAATGTGTTGGAGATGTTCAAATTTAATCAGAATAGATAAACTTTAGATGATGTGATTTATACAGATTCTTTAGGTTGGTTGAGGATTGTAATCTGTGTTTATTTCTTAAATCAGGAAGGACTCGAGTAGAAGCTTAAGTAAGGATCCTAACCTTTTTTGCTGGCCCTCAACTGAAGGCCTTCAGTCCTCAAGCATAGTGAATATTGGTATGCATATTGATATAGTGTGATACTTTGTTGCAGTACTGATGACTTTTCTTTTTAATCTTATGTTGATGTTGGAGAGAAGGTCTGTCGTGTATGTGATACTGCTTTAAATTGCTGTGCAGCAGTTAACGCATTAGCCTGGAACTCAGGAGGCTGAGGTTTGATTATCAACACAGCTGCGTACTTGTAAGTGTCTCAATCTCATTTCCCTCTCAGACAAGTGCAGATAATTTTACTTCTCTGGTGAGATACATCATATGACTTTGAGGAACTCACGTGCTAAAGAAGCAGGAAAGATACTTAACATCAACTACACAATTTAAATATCTGCACAGAAGAGCTAGCAGAGGAAAGTTCATTATTCTCTCTTTACCTCATAGATGTTTAAGTACATTGAAATAAGGCTCCTATATTAAGTGTGAGAATAAAAATCCCCACAGATGATACATTTTCTGCAAGCTTCCTCAGTATTCATAACATACAAAAAGAAAATTGTAATTTTGTTTATCTGACATACCTACATATTTTTACAGTGTTTTTCAAAGATTAACAGCAGGCTTTCTACACAATATTTCTAAAATATTTCCAACCCAGGACAATTTCAAGTAAACTTAAATAAGTAGTCTTATCTGCCATTACCAGCAGTCATATTCCTAGCACACTTTCATTCACTTCACCATTTACTTGTTTATGTGAGCTTAAAATGATATATGTTCTTTGCTGAAAATAGAATCTAGGCTGTTGTTTTGTTCCATACCTTGGACTTAAACAATTGCATAGTATCGAAGTTATTTGGTACTTTGTGTAGAGCTAATGAACTTCTCAGATGTCATGGTCTTTTTCCTTTGAAGCTAATGGAAGAGTTATTTTTAAACCAGCAAGATATTTAAGAAGTGCTGTGAACTTCCTTTCAAACAATTCCAGTTTAATTTGTCCATGTAACCTCTCTGTTCTTTTTATCACTTGTTAAACACACATGATTTACAGTATTTACTGTTGCGTAATGGTGCTTTTGAAGAAATGCATTAGATTTTACAAGAGTAGTAAAAGTTATTGCATGAAATAAAAAGCATTCTGCCTACTGGGGTTCACTCATAACTTTAGAACTTGAAAGATTTTTTTTTTCTTCTTGTTCTAGACACCTCTCTTACTTCCACATGTCTCAGGGACAATTCTGCTTTGTCTTGGCTAGGTCACTTGTTCCAGAAGAGACTTTGGAGGAAGGGCAAGTCCCTACACAGATAGTTCCAGAAAGTCACTATAAACTTGTGCTTAGGCTTGTAAATAAAGGTTAAAAAAAAAAGGGTGTTAAAGGGTGTTATGGGTGTTAAAGTCCTTTACTAATGAAATGGCTTACACTTACGCAGTGTTAATGATTCATGATCACAATTCATTTACACAAACCTGGGAAAAAGGAGAGAAATCCTCATTCTCTTAGCATTGAGTTCACTTGAACCAGAGATCTTAAAAGCTTCAGTTTTTTGGAGAATCCATGGCTATATGCTTTAGCCCCTTATTGCATTTAAAATAAGACTTAAACATAATTAGCACTAAAATCCAGAGCTACCTCCATCTGAATGCTGTGTAAGTAAAAAGGTGACCTTACTTGGATGCATTCACAACTAAGCACTTTAAAACTAGAGCATGCATTCAAGAAATGCATCAGTCGCAATGGCTTAGGTGGAGTGTTGAAATGAACTGGGAAGCCTGGCATGGTATACTTACTCTGAGATTATTTAATGTGTAGCATTGGGGGTTTATAGCAAACTGCAGGGTCAGCCCAGCTGAAAGCAGAGGTGGCTTCTACCGTGGTGATAGTGAGGTCCACCCTCCCCAGAACTTTATAACTGTCAAAAAAACCCCCAAAACTACCTAGTCTTACTTACCTCCTGTGCTAAGCACAGACAGCAAATGCATGAAGCCCAGCACAGCAACATACCCTGAAGTATACACCAAACCAGGACATACACTATAGTCATCAGTGGGGAAGAGCATTCTGCCAACTCAAAAGCAGTGAAGCTGCTATAGGTTGCTGGTGCTGCTTGCCTGTAATAGAATGGGGTGTTGCTCAAAGCTGTCATCAAGAAGTAAGAGATTCAGGACCAGATCCACCTCTGTAGTTGCTGGAAGATCAAAATAACCAGGACTAGCTGAACACAGAGCTTTCTTCTTCCACTATGTCTGGTGCTGCCACTAATCAAGGGGAAAAATTGTTTTATTGCCAAAAGAAAGCACAAGAAGGATTATGAGTGTTGTCTAATACTGGTTGTGAGAAGCCCTGGATTACGGTTCCTGTTTCCAGGCTCTGGGTTTGGTTTGTTGGGTTTTTTCTTTTGTTTCTAGAAATGTCTGGTCCAGAGTCAGGTTTTACTGTTGAATTGGGCTATGAAGAATAGAAAGAGTTTGAAGACATTCTAGAGCCTTGATCTATCAGAGAAACTAACAACTGATTAGAGTTTTGGTTGTCATCCTTCTTTTTAGTAGCTTGTCAGCTATTACAGAAAAAAACAATAGGATCAACATAGCATCCTCTAGCCTATTCCTTTGAGAAACTATCAAAAATATGGATTTACTGCATTGTTAACCTGGAGGACCTCCTCCTTTCTTGGGTGCCAAATGTGTTTTGTTTGGCAGCCTTCCATCCTGTGCTGGTTTTGAAAGGATACTTGGCTGAAATTGAATCTTGTCTTGCAGCAGCATTTAATTAGCCTTTTTCCCTCTGAGATTAAGATTAAAAACTGCTGGTAAGTCTGTTATCTATCTCAGTTTTACACAAACAATTGTTACATGAAGCTGACAAAATACTCCATCAGAATATTGTGAATTTTGGTAGAAATCGGTGAGAAACTCATCATTCCTAGTAAGTCTGCAGGGACAGTAACTAGCGAAACAACCAACCATCTCACTCTTGAACATCTTGTGTTCAGCTTGTACTGATGAGTCAAGCTCTTTTCCTAGAGAGAATGAAGTCCACATTATTAGCTAAACCGCACATGTGCTTTCCCACCACGCAATGCATAGTATTGTAAGTACTGTTTAACACACAGTCCACAGCCTAAAATACTGCAAAGAACAAGGCTGTCTATCCCTTATTTATCCTAGCCAAACCACATGAGATGCTGAGTTAAATGCTACATCAAATTATTCTCAAATTGTGTCACTATTATGTTATAGCCCTGTCTCAGCAAAGATGACTCAGCATTTTTACTGGTGAAATAATTCCCTAAATTGTAACTTAGCTATAGAAAGTGACATAGATTGCCGAGAAATTATAGTGGGAGGCAGGAGGAAAGAGGAGTGATGCAACTACTCATCTTCCCCAGGTTTCTCCCTGTTTTTTTGTTTCTTTAGTTTTGCTAGTCACCCAAGATGTTTCTGTTAAACAAAACACCAGGTATTTTAGTTGCCAGTGTGCAAACCTGATTCTGGTGACTTCAGGCTTCATCTTCTCAAAAACTCTGAGGCCAACAGGCAGCTGCTGATCTTGGTCACAAGTCTGCGAATGCAGAAGTTTTCTGTCAGCCACAATGGAGCCATTCCAGACCAGCCTTGTTTTGATAGACAGGAATCTGGCCACTTACGTTTCTTTTTACTGTAGTATTTGTGGGAAGTGGAAACAGTGAGAGAATTCTTGTTGAGCAGAATAGTTCCCTTAGTCACCTGGTACAAATACATGAAGGAGGTAAGTAGCAGGACCCATTTTTTTGCGTCAGTAACAGCACCTCAGTGGTGCTGACTGATGCAGGAGGACAGAATGCATCACAGAATTTATTAATGACTTTCTTCTAAGAACAGGTTTTACTTACGGACTTCATTGGGTCAGATGAAAATGCTTGTCCTTAAATTTATGTATTCCTTCCTTTCCCTGTGAAAAAAAATCTCAACACACACATGTTCACATAGACTTTCTAGGCATTTGGCTGTCTCAAGAAGTTGTAGCAATGTTAACAATAAGATTGTGTGTCTTCTTTTTAAGAAATAGTGTCTTAAACAATCTAGTAAATTCAATGCAGAACCTAATGCATGGAAGTTTTATGGCATGTGTTCTTGCAGGCTGTCAGATTACATATCTACAAAGGTCTTTTCTGAGTCTGAATCAGTCATCACTACAACGTTGGCTAATTCTCTGTTTAAGGGCAATGGAGAGCTTCTCACTAAATGTATTATCTGGCAGCATGTTAGTTGCATAATTTATGCAGGCAATGGTTTAAATGTGCTTCTCCTCCAGGTCCATTGACTTAACTTGCATAGAACTGGAGCTATTGCTAGAATATGGTATAAGAAACTGCAGGTCCTCAACTTCAGTGCTTAGTTTTTATGTACATTCTGTGCATGCATTAAGTTTATATGTAGGGTCACAGTATAATTTTTCATGCAAATGACAAATACGGTGTTTTCAACGTGACTCCAGTATTGTGGTACAAACTGTACAATTATACAGGTGTTTTGTAAAACAAAACAAGAAAAAACAAAAAAATACCACAAAACAAAACAGCCCAAACCCATATAATTACTTTGCAATACTACAAAGCAATTAAAAGCCTCTGCCGGAAGTTGAAGGACATAAACCTATCCCTTCTTGCATCCCTGTGTTATTTACCTGGTAGGTTTTGGTGATTTTTTTCCTCACCCCTCTGTTATACATGGAATTGTGGTATTTATAATGAATTTTGCTCTTTCAGATTGGTTTGCTCCTTTTAAAAATCTTAATATTCACAGGATTTTAAGGATTTAATATTTTCATTGTCACTTTTCAACTTTTACTAAGAAATAGCACTTAAAGCAACATTCTATTTTCACACTGCTCTTTGATTTCTTTTGTCTAATTTTCACATAATAATATAGAAAGCCTAGCTGACAGTTATCTGACAGCTGCAAATTTTAAAATAAAATCTGTAGAACTTTGATTCAAAACTATTTCTAGTTTATAAAAACCATGTGTGTCCTTTGGCTCCCCAAAGTCCTAGATGCTAAACTCTTTCCACTGGTGAACTTTGCAGAAGATGTAGTCCGATTATGTAACAGGCTTTTGTTTTCCTCTTTAATAATATGCTAAGAAATAGCTTAAGAAAACAGTTTCTCTGTTGATGTCTCATATTCAATCTTTAACACCAACAAAGAAACTGTGTGTTGTGTGCCTCTACTCCCCTGTATTTATAGTTCTTGACATTTTAAAGTGTACATTTCAGGACAGAACTATAATATGCAGGAAATAATGCATAAGCATTGTAGAATGTCAAGTCTTTGAACCTATCTCTATAATATGGTGTGAAAGTGCTCCAGCCTTTTTGCAAGATTCATATGGAATATTTTTTCCTCTGTGTTAATAGTTTGAATTGTGAAAGGGGAGAGTCTGTCTTCCAAACGTATTTTAAGGTGGTTTTTTTCCCATCAGTAAAATTGTTAATAAGCTATTTACTTTCAATAGAACGTAATATTTTCATAATGGGTCACTACTTTCACAGTAGAATAGTATCAATTTGGGTTGTCCTACCTGAAATTTTGAAATTATTATTTCAGAAACTAGTTACATTTCCTGAAAATCATCTCAAGTAATCTCTAAAATCACGAGTTAATTTAAATAATCTTAGCCAACAGGCTACATGGTTTCCCAATGCCCTTCATTAGTCTTCTCAGGATGACTCTACATAAGATGTGACCAGAGTTACCCTGCAGTTTGTCTTATGCAAAACTTTTAATTACTGAGGAGCTTTGCATGTGCTAGAACTATGAGAATGAAAATAATCTTTGTTATATAGCTATGCTAATTAAGAGAGCTGTCTAAATGAATTTTAGCACTTATTTTTACTGTTGTACAAAATTATGTGCATTCTTAAAAGTTGCAGTCTTGAACCTGACCAGAAGTAAACTTTTCTTGATGTACAGTTTACTGCTCCTGACTTGGAATCACACATCATGCCTTCTTACTGTTTCTAGAAAGAGATTTTTTTATCAAGTTAATAATTAATTAATAATAAATAAATAAATAAATAAACCTAATAATTAATTCTAAGGTGAGAAGAGAAAAAATGAAAACCCCCAAAACTAGTGTCCCAGAAGTTCCTAGTAAAGGCAGAGATTATAAAGCTAAGATCTTACAGCAGCTTGTGGTAACTGTTCAGCTATTTAGATGCTTATCTAAACTCCATTCTACTAGACTTGCTCATCTCCAACAGATATTAGATACCATCTCTGTGATGCATCCCTTAGAAGTTCAGACTGGACATGAGGAAAAGGTACTTCACTGAGAGGGCGGTCGGTCACTAGAACAGGCTCCCCAGGGAAGTAGTCATGGCACCAAGCCTGTCAGAGTTCAAGGAGCATCTGGATGATGCTCTTAGTCATATGGTTTTGTTTTAGGTAGTCCTGTGAGAAGCAGGGAGTTGGACTCTTACGGGTCCCTTCCAACTTGAGGTAGTCTATGATTCTATGATTCTATAAGTAACGTTGGTCCAAGGTAAAGATGCTGTGTTTATCAAGTAACTTGAATAAAAAATAGCCTTTAACCTACTTGTAAACGATGAGATCTTTTTATGGGATATGAACTCACTGTTCAGCTATGAATTTATTTTTTTTCTGCAATTTAGGGCAGCAAAATACTTAACTGCACACCTAATTCTAAGCATAAATTCATTTCTGCATCTCTCAATACCTTGCAAAATCAATGCCCGGTGAAATGAATCTTATGATACTTTATAGCATAAAATCTGTCAATCTCCCAATAAATAGTTGCTTCTGACCTAATCCTGTCTAGAGGTAAGCTTTATAGGGCAAAGCAAAATGCTTTCTTCAACTGACTACTGCTAGCTGAGGGGAAAACATACAATCTCTTAAGCAGTATATTAATTTTTTGCATATTAAATATTTTTCTTTAATTATGTAAATTGCAGTTGACAGTGGTCAAATTAAAAATGTTTTATAAAGGCTGATTGCTGTTTTTTACTTAAAATTACAAGGATTACCAGAGAGACTTTTAAAAGCAAACATTGCAAAAAATCCTTGAATTAGAGAAGCCTTCCAACTTCTGTGATTACTAATCTCTGCTATGGTTATGTACTTAGCTTTCTACCAAAAGAAAACACAACTCTTTTAAACAATAATTGGTTAAGGGAATACTTTGTATGCTCAGTGTTCTGTAGCGACAGAAACTGTAGCTTGGATATGCATCTCCTGTTACTTTAGAGAAGTTGAGAGTTTATTTTGCTTTGTATATGTGCCAGTGAGATGGAATTTTTACCACAGTTTCATCGTCAATTGTTTAAGGTATGTACACCCAAATGTGGTTACCTATTTTTCAAGAGCTACTACTGAGATGCTCTGCTTTCTATTGGTGTTAACTCCCAGGTGTCCTGAAGAGTAGAGTGACTCTTAACCCCCACAGGATCAGAGTGGTTTTGTCTTGAAGCTGTGTTTTACACTAAATTTGCTGTACTTGGAGCATTGAGGCAATCCTGATCACCTTACTATTCCCCTCAAAGGGCACTATGCCACGTGAGCTTTGGAGTCCTGCAACTTTTCACCCTCAGCACTTCAGTCTTCACTATTTTGCAGCAGGTTTAATTGCAGCAGGATTGATTTTACTTAGACTTACTTAGTTTCTTTTTACCTCACTTTTTCTACAAATGTCGCTTGGCCTCCCCAGGATAAATCAGGGCAATTGCTACAGTCTTCTATATCTCTATAACACGGAACATGGAGAAAAAGGGCAATTTTAATTGCTGTTTTCGTATCCTGCTTCCTTATTCATAGCACACAGTGTTTCTCCCCACGAGCTTATAGTCCAGGAACAGGTGTCTGTTAAAATCTGCAAATGTTCTTTCTCAATGAAAACTAAGGGAGCAGCACCTGTTGAAGTATAATCATGCATTCCTTACCTTCAGGTACTTCTTAATACAATTATATATTTTTATGCAGTCCTGTACTTGTCTCCTTCACCTTTCCTTTATGTGACAGTAAGCCTCTGCGAAATGGTATTGCGCAGTTTGGAAACTACTTTAATAATTTGGATTCAAAAGGAAGATGATTCCTTTAGCAGTTTCACACTGAGCTTAGCAGAGGAAAAAGCTAAAGGAATAGAAATGGGAAAGAGTAAATAGGAAGCCCTTGAACCAAAACCACTTTAAAGTTACTAAATAGTGAAACTACTAGGTAAGAAATGGCTCTTTCCTGAATCCATTTGTGGGAAGAGAATCCCTGGCTGAAACGCAGATCTCCTCTGCCTATGCCCCATGCTGGTCTATTGCTGCTCAGAAAACAGCTTTGGTGCTTTTAAGAAGTATCAGCCTAAAAGCCTCAAAGAGTGTCTGTGCAGCACTACTGATTTTCTACATGTTGCTGCATGTGATGAGGAGTACCAACCTTATGCTGAACCTGATGCATGGCCTACAGGCAGGAAAATCATGTATTTCAGATGCACACACACAAAAAACCCACAAAACCCAACCCCCAGCCCCCTCAATTCTCTCTCAAGAAATTCAGTCTCCATCAAATACCAGGCAATCCTGATGTGTTAGCATCTGTGTTTACACGCCGTTCTGTGTAGAACACTTTTACTGGCAAGTATTATCTGGTGATTTACACTGATGTATCTAACTTTTTAATAAATATAATAAAGTTCCTGTCTGAGGCCAGCAAATTGGATTGCCATCTATTTTTCAGATAATGAATCAGAAAAAGAAAATACTAAAACACAATGCTGAATTTTTGTAGTCCTGGCCAAGTGTTCTTATTTTAGATGTAGTTCTCAGGATCACAGAGGGTGGTGTTCTACTACAGGAGAAAATTAGTTAGCATTGTATGGGAAAAAAAATCTCTTTGTGTCTTCCTCAGTCTGATTAGGAGAAAAAAGATTCTTTACAAGGAGTGATTTACAAACTCTCATAAGCAATAGTTTAGAAATTAGGCAGTCTCACATGAATGATGAAACAGTAGAGGTGGTTGCTTTGTATGTACATTTTGAAAGGGGGAAAAATAGGTTTTCCCTTAACAAAAAACTGTGCACCTTGTGCCTATATTGACATTTAAGCAACATGGGTGGGAATCAGACCAGGATTTTGTTTCTCACACTGTATATGACAAAAATGTAGAACATTTCTATTCTTGGCAAAGTACATCCACTTAGTGGGATGGAGCACAGAGCTTCGGATTCCCCTTGAATGAGCTTAGGCTTTACAACCAGAAATTAATTGCCTACTGCTGGACTATGGATTTCTTTCAATAAACACTTCAACACAATCTGAAAGAAATGCTGTTGAACTATAATAAGCCTTTGTCTGCAGAGATTGAGGATTTGGGAAACAGGGAATATATTTTTCAGAGTGTCTGAGCATGGTATTGTGAATCAGGAAAGAAATCCCCAGCTGTCAAAAGACTGGGCTCTTGAGTCTGATATATGAATAGTCTGTTCAAATGGCTGATGTAACAGACAAATTGGTAGAGATCAGACAAAGCAAGTGGTCTGTGAACTGTCTGTCTCAAAAGATGTAATAAAGAAAAGGGGAGAAACACTGGAAAAGAGATGCAAAAGAGAAGACTCATAGTATCCTGCCTGGAGTGGTGTGAAGAATACTACTGACTTGAAAATATTCCTGAAAAATTTGGGTTAAATTTGAGACCACTTGCTAGGAAAGACCATACAACCCAAGAAAATAGACTTCCAGCATGTACAAATAAATTTTCTTATGGTTCATCCACTCCTATTTAAGTGAAGCATATGTTAATTTAACTCAAGCAAATGTAGACATCCTCAATTAGTCTGCTCAAACATCAGCTGCAGCTATAGCATGGCTAAACCTCCTAGTCAAGTATCTTTGACATCTCTCCTCTGTTCTGGAGTAGGGTGTTAGTCCAACTTGTGAATTGGTAAGGGTACTGATGACTGAGTGGAATTTAATTTTAAAATAGGTGTTGGATATTTTTGAACACCAAAAAACATTGCAAAATATCTGAACAGTGCTGGAGTTGCATTCCTAACCTAAAGGGACCCAAAGTTACCTTCTTTGTAACTGCTTCTGAAACACAAAGGGCTGATGAATTTAACTGTTTCTGGGGGGTGAGGGGAAGGTAAAGGAGGAGAAAAAACACATAGTTTTCAGTTTCCTCGTAAGGAAAAATCTCACATGAGACCAAATCAACAAGACAAGGAAAGCACAAGACCAATATATCTCTGCTTACTTTGGCTCTGCATTGTGTTAACACAGTAAGCTATGGACTGTGCTAAATGAATTCTATCATAAAGGAAAGTAAACACTTGTCATTAAAAAAGCAAAGCAGTTTTTTAACATACTCTTGCCTTTTCAGAAGATTCTCAAGTCTTAAATTGCGGTTATTGAGAAATATGTTATTGTCTGACATGACTGGAAATAAGTTGGAAAGCCAATTCTAGAGCTAGGTTTTGTCTCAGTCATTAGCTAAGCAATAAAAAAGCCAAGTGTACTACATGGTAGTTATTTCAAGAAATTAATTTCTGGAACAAGAAGCATAAGACTAATGACTTGAACCACCTGAGAAGTATAAGAAGCTGTGAGAGATAGCTGCCTGGAGTGTTTTGTGGCTCCTTTTAGACAAATGAGCTTTTACTAGAAAGTTAACTTCTAGTCTTACTGACTGCAATAGATGTGTATTATACTTGGACCTTCCTCTGCATTACTGATACTTGTCTTTGAAGCCCAGAAGTCAGGAGAAGGGTTGGTTAAGCTGTTTCTGCTCCTTTTCCTCATACAGAAGTTATTGATCCAAGTCTCTATTTTTGTGCGTGTGTGAGACATACAGTTAAATTTGTTTTCAAGTCTTTCCCATCCTAAATGGTCATACCAGCTTTCTTTTCCCACGTGCATCTTACCCTGTAGTAACATGCAGCATCCTCAGTTTTCCAGTTGTTGACTGTTCTTTTTGTATTTGCTCATCCGCAATGAGTTTTACCGCCAATTACTATTATCTGTTGCTCCTGAATTCGTGCTGTGTTGTATGCTGCTTCTATGCCTTTGTTACTTCTTAATGGAAGTGCTGTAAAAGTCACCAGCAGCTGGACTGAAGCAGTAACAATAGACTGCCAGGATGTAAACTGGCAGGTGACTGTACATGTGGAAAGCAACTCCAGAATAAGTAATGGGCGTAAAGTTCCTATTTGAAGGCGTTTGTTTGTTTGCAATTTTTTTTCTTAACTTCTACCATGAATAGTTAATGTTGGAGCAAATACATTTGTTTTATCAAGATCATTCACTGTTTATCGTTACATTTTCTCCAGTCTGTTGGCTTTCAACAGAGCCTTGTCTTTTCTGTCTAATCTCCAGCAACAGAGGTCCTGAATGAGGCAGAATCTAACTACAAACAGCACAATGAGGCTGTGATGTTTCTTAAAGATTTGACTAAGCTATTATGGCACCTAAAGAGCCATGGTTGTCTCTTTGGTTCAGATAAGTCACCTAGCCAGACATCCCATGAGAGAGTTAACTTCTTTCCCAGTAGGTTGCCTGTGTTAAACTTTGCATATGGATAGGAGTTGACAGGATAGTCAATTGACTACATCACTTGCACAGCCATTTCTATTTATATCCAGATTTCTGAAACCATTTAACAACTACATATCAAATGCACTTGAATTTAAATTTTTCATGTTTAGGAATATAAACGTGCATAAACATGACTTATGTTGTTCATTGCCTTTAGAAAAAGTGGCAATTGTCAGCCAAACAGAAAAAGTCAACTAGTCAAACTTTTAGAGGTAGCCCTATTATACTAAAATGCCAGCCTATAACTAACTTTAACAAAAATTTTTTTCTATATAGGAAGTACTTTCTCCAGCCACATGGTTTGTGTTAGGTTAGGGAGTTCACCCTGGCTGCCAAGTTTAATAACAGTCAGTGTAATATTTTTTTAACCAATGGAGTTGAAAACCCCATAATGTCAGTTGGAAACCCTTCTTGGAAAAAAGCCTTACTTGCCATGGTGTTTAGATAAGCATGAGGGAGCTGAAAAGCAGCAGTATCCATGAATTTATATCTATCTGAGTTGTAAAGTGGGTTGGATTTTTTTTTTTTTTTTTTTTTCAAATTACTGCTGGAAACGCCTAAATTTTAAAAGCTTCAGCTGGCTCAGATTTTGAGCCCCAGCCAATTGTACTTTTTAAGTCTTGGTTTATTACTAGTGAACTTTCTTTGCAGCTGGTAGTTGACTGTTTACCAGTGGGCTCCGTAATGAAGTTGTCTTGCATTTCCCCACAGAGCTCAGACTTCTTTTCTCAGCTGAATCTTTTTTAAGCTCTGCATGGGGAAACTCCATCACTCTCTCATTGATAATGTTCAGCATTTGAATTTTTCAACACAAATCTGTAGTAGTTTCAATGTAGCTTACTTTCTAAAGAAAAAAAGTAGAAAGAAACTTCTTTACATTCCTTAATAGAACCTTTTAAATTCAAAGGTTATTTTAACACTGAAATGCACCTCTCTCTAGCATCCTGTTCAATTCATTCTGCTTGAGAAATTCAACATTTATACAGAAAAACATTCTTTTCTAGATTATTTTTGTTAGGTAAACTACCATTATTAGAATATTAGTAATGCATTTAGCTACATCATAGGGAAAATATGAGAAAATTAGTACAAATCTGCCTTGAATTCCACCCCCACCTCCCATTTTGTGGTATCGTGTAATTTCAAAAAAAAGTCTCAATTTTAGTGCTCAATTACTGGCCTTATGCCTGCTCATTCTTACAAATTGAAGACTTGAGCATCTATACTTAAGTGTATTTTAGAAACCAAAGAACTGGCACAGTTTTGGTAGCTTGGTTTGGTTAGAAAGCTAGAGTGCAGCCAATTTAAAATTAATCTGATTTTTCGTCCTTGGATGAGGCTAAACATTTCTCCAAATGGAAAGCAAAGCTTCCTTTCCACTGTCTGAGGAGAGAATAGAGTGGGACTACTGCTTGTCTTACAAATTTTAAAAATCTAGCTTTAGAAGGTCTAAACCCACACCATGTAGTGTTACTCTAAATCAAGAGATCTGCCCAAAACAGTAAAATGGGATTGTTACTAAGTGTCATTCAAAACTGGGATTCTAATACATAAATCCTAGTCTATAACATTTCTTCATTTATAATGTCTTCAGCTTTGCCTTTTCTATATTGGTTTCATTAAAAGTACTTTGAAATAGTTTCAGAAGGATAAATACTACACAGAAAACAACTTTTTAAAAAATAATATCAAAAAGTGTAGAATGACATTAGTTTGCCAGATTGCTTGGTTTGGTATTTTTTTCAGAAACCTGTATATTTCCAATTGTACATACAACTTATCAATTTATATGCTGCTCTCATTCTTGTTTACTACTACTACTACTGGATTAAATCTAAAAAAATATGTGTAACATTTGGGGGAGACAAAAGTCTAAGTTGTAGCTACCCTCATGGAGATTGACCTGAGATATTTTTGTTTGGAGGAAACTACTCTTTTTCTATATGTCTGAAAAGATTTGGTATGTTAGTTCAAGCCCATGTATTTTTAGGAATGGAAACAATGTTTTAAGTAAGTGCACTAAAATGTGTCCTTCTTTCTGAATAAATATAAGAGTAACTAAAGAAAATCCAAGCCATTTATCTTCCCACCTAGTTGTACCTGAAGAGTATTCAGAGCATGATCTTGTCTTGGAAGCGTATCTGGAGGAGGCCCGAGAGGAAAAGGAACGGTACTGTACTGCGAGCTGTCTGTAGATATCGATAGTGAGATGTCTTCCGGTAGCTTTGCCCTTAAATGCAAACACAATGCTGGAATCCTTGTGGAAGCAAAACCAGAGGAGTAATCACTGTAACCCTTTTCTTACACTCCTGCCAGCTCTGTACCATTCAATTCAGTATTTCTTGTGCCAGCCAGAACTCCTCTTCCTCTCTACTCCCACCCCCTACCTCCCCCCCCCCCCCAATGGGCTTTACAGCATGCCCAGGATGCTTTGGACTCAGATTGCTTTGTCGGGGGCTATGCCTGCCTAAGTAAATGAAAAAGAGAGGCAGGGGGAGGAATGCCCTTCATGTATTCACTTTTTGTTACCAGCTGGGGTATGGCTTGACCTTAGCTCAGCTGCGTAGCAGCATTGTAAGGAAGGATGATGCCTTACTGTTTATACTTTATTTTAATGACAGTTAAGGGGTTGCAAATTTTTTGAGGATATAGATTCTGGAACTTTGTAGAGCAAAATTCTATCTCCCTACGAAAGAGGTGCTTGGTAGGCAGTATTACTTTGGGGATGGGGATTGTTACTTTAGGGCTAAGTGCCACATATTGCTTAATAGTTGTGGAATTGTATTACAATTCATCTAATGTGGCTATAGATTTGCTGAGGAAAGAAAGGCAGATAGTGTCTATCTGTTTCTTCCATGACAGTGGGTAGTCTCTACATCCCTATAAATGGTTTATTTGAATGTCATAGGTGCAACATTGTTCACTGCTCTTCAGTTAACTAGTAAGTCATGTTGTTTCTCATCCCTGGATAGATAAAACCCTTACAGCAAGACCATTTAATAGCATGAAATTGATATTATAAAATTATATTATTTGAATTTTTTTCTCAAATTTTGTGCTCTAAACTTGATGATTTGTAGCTTCAGCATCACCCAGCAATGCAGAAAAAGTGAATGTGGCTGAGACAAAACTCAATTAAGCATCTCAGATATGCTCAGGTTTATTCTGCTTTATAGATCCACATGTAGGAAGAATGATCTTCTGCTTTGCAAATGGCAGAGTGCTTTCAAGAACATGAGGCAACAATAAACATGTCTTATTCAGTAGCTTTAAATAGGAGTCCAAATGGGACCTGGTTTTCTGATATGTATGAGAGCAGACACTGGGATGCCAGCACAAACCACACTCTTATAGATTGCCACACTTCACCCTAACTGCTAATGGTGTACCACAGCATTCCTGGGCCGGAAGCAGGTCTGTGGATTACAGTCTGCTAGTGGAAACTTTCTGGGACCTTTGTTCTATATCAAACATCTTAAAAATGACAGAATGTAGACTTTCAGGGTATATACGGGGCAGAAAAAAATCTATCTGAAGTTTTATGCATGGTGTCAATTAAAAGCTTAATTAAATGCTAATGTTAGTTTATGTTAGTAAATGTTAATATTAGTTAAATGTTGCTACAGAAAATCCAGCCAAAGACATGTGAATGTTCTTCAGCCTTTAACTGTAGAATGAGAACAAATAATCTCTGAGTACATGACATAGGATTTGGTGATGCATTCAATTCTCTGCTTTCCTTAGTCATTTCCTTTAACAGTAAGATTACCACGCTAGCTCTTTCCATGCTGCTATTATGCATACTGTGATTTTTGACAATGGACTGTAAAGTCCACCTGTGAGAGCCATACAAGTGAATGTATGTGTAAATATTTAGCAATAATATTTCAATTTAAAGAGCAGCCCTAGATAGGATGACCAGGTTATACCCAGAGCAAACTACATACTGCCAATTCAGAGGATTTCGTGGGTGTGTCTGGCTCCTTTATCAGAAACTGTTATGAACTGAGCTTAGGTGGGTAGGTGTTGACGTTGGGTATCGGCCTGTAGCCAATGTGAATTGAATAGGTTGAGCAAACTCAGTTCTCCTGAACAAGATGTCTGAGCTGTAAAGTGCACAATCAGGTGGCTTTACATCCCAAATGATCTGAGCAGAATGATGAAAGATTGAACAAGCCATGAAAGTTAACGTAACCTCAACACTAGGAATAAATTTGCTTTTGACCAGCTCTGGTGGGTCGACCTTGGCTGGCCACCAGGTGCCCACCAAGCTGCTCTATCACTCCCCCTCCTTGGAGGGCGGGGAGAGGGGAGCAAATGAAATGAAAAAACCTTGTGGGTCAAGATAAAGGCAGTTTAATAAAGGAAAAGCAAAGGCTGCATGTGGAAGCAAAGGAAAACGAAGTATTTATTCTCTACTTCCCATCAGCAGGTGATGCCCAGTGAAGTAGGGCCTCAGAATGCATAGCGGTTGCTCCAGAAGACAAATGCCTTAATAACAAAGGTCCCTCCCCTGCCTTTCTATTAGCTTTTATTGCTAAGCAGACATCATACGGTGTGGAATATCCCTCTGGTCACTTTGCATCAGCTGTCCTGGTTATGTCCCCTCTCAAGCTCTTGTGCACCCTCAGCCTACTGGCCTTTGGAGGCCAGGTTGCAGGGGTGGGGGCTTGGAGGACAGCCTTGATACTATACCAGCACTGTAGCCAAAACACTGGTGTGTTATCAACACCTTTGTAGCTACAAATACAAAGCACAGCACTATCAGGGCTGCTATGGGGAAAGTTAACTGCATCCCCACCAGCTGTGCATGACACAGTAGTAAGTCAGTAGTGGGAGTTTTGTTTTAACTAGTTTTGTTTTAGTTTTCACCCTCCTAGTTTTGTGAAGATGAATTCTCCCGGGCAATTGAGACAAATTAGATTCCTAGACAATCCAAAAATTAATCTAGGCATATAAAATTCATACACCTTTAAAGTAGGGTTAGGGAAGTGGTTTGGGAGCTAATGGAATGTATTACCTCAAAATACTGTTTTCTGCGTGCATTACTTGGAGTAGTATAGTTCTGCAACAGGCTGTAGTATAGGGAAGAGTGAGTAGATCCATATTCTGGAGTCAGACATACCACACTGTAACTGAGTGACCCTTGTTACTTGTCTGAGAATAACTGCAAGAGCATATGAAAATTATAGTGGTAAGTAACTAAAGAAATGTTATGTAATGTGATGATATCTGAACCAAATTGGTATATAGTTGTACAAATATAATATGTACAAATATAATACTGTCCATATGCATGAATACTGAAATAATCTCCAAGCAGTGCAAAAGCAGTCTGCATTCAACTGAGCAGGACCACAGTGTGCCCTGGGATCTAGAGCTGTAGAGGAACCTTACAGCTGGTGAGAGTGCAGGGTCAAGCCAAAAATGCTGACCTCTTTGGAATAAAAGTAATGTCAGTGATCTGCATGCTTTTCTAGAGAAAATGCAGGAGTAGGGCAAAAAAAGAGTATCTGAAAGAGACTGCAAAGTAAGGGGAAACAAAATACTATCTAACATGAAAAACATATGTAGACCACCTAATTTAATATTTAATTTAATATTTAATATAGCAGCTTCCCATCTTGTGTCCAGAGCATAGCTATTTTGGTCTCTCATGGAGGCGCAAAGGGTTTTTACAGTTTTTCTCACTGGGAGCTGTCGAACCGGCCTTAATAAACTCTGTTAGCTACTCCTTCCCCCACATAGTGTTATATCCTCTAATATGTGACCCTCTACGATCATGTTGAGCCTAGAAAGTCTGGAAAACTCACTGGGCTGAATTCACTAACTACCCTGTTCTCCAAAAGAGCAAGCAAATGCGTATCGCAAGGATGAACACTATGCTTTTTTACCCTGCTCTCTTTAGCTCTAGTGAGCAGAACAGAACCTAGCCTGTTAATTTTTTTTTTTTCAGATCAGTCTGTCTTTTGATGTGTAATGTTACCTTCTTGTACCAGTAGTGAATTGCTTTTACAGGAGTGAAACCCACATCTGCTGATGCCAGTTCTGCTGGCGTGAATGTGAATGAATAAGGGGCCTTCAGAACAAGCACTTAGCCATGGGAGATCAGGAAACAGGGAAGACTGGATGCTATAGTCAAGACAGCAAGGGTTTGGTGTTGTGCTGGGCAGCAGCTAATGCTACACCTGTATGAAAACATAAAGCTAAAATTCCCAAAGAGATAGCAGGCTTGAGATTTATCTCTTGGCACCTCCTCTGCTATGTCTGCTCTCAAGCCCTAAACAGCCAGGTACACCCTGGAAGACTAAAGGGACTGACGCCATCTAAGCTATTATTAGAGACAAGACTGTAATAACCGATCAGTCTGATTATTTGCAGTTCTCTGCACATGCATAAGGAATGTTGTACTGTCTTCCTACATTTATAAACTTAAAAACAGTGTTCCTTACAAAACTATCACAAACAAGTTGCAGTGGTTTATTTCTGGTGAGCAATGTTGCCATTATCCCAGCAGAGGGAAATCTGGAGACATTGTCAAAGCAGATTTAGTTTTACAGCCGTAAAACCAGCTTGTTGTCATAAATACACTGGAATTAGTTAGTGAAGGCCTTTCTTTTTAATTGTATGACTGCAGACAATGATTAACTGATATAATTGCTTAGTATGCATTAGGACATGTTTCTTTTTAAGCTGTGCTCCCAAGAATAAGATCTGGGGCATTAAATACATTGGTGGTGTCTCTTGTTTTTCTCTAAAAATTAAGTTAGTTTTTTAAAGTTATTTAAACTTTGAAGTTCTGGATAGAAGCAAGATACATTATTTGGGACTTTTTCCTTCTTCTTTAGATATTTTATGTGTGCCAAAAGTAGTTAACAGATCTTCACATAAAACCAAAGAAGGCATGCCTTAATATATTAAAAGCATCAGGCTTTACTGAAAGGGATACATGCTACTTAATGAAAACTCTTCTGGTGCTTAACAGAAAGTTTTGTCCTTTACAGTAACAAGTGGAACAGTGCCAGGAAAATGACAATAGCATAGACATAGCTATACTGACAAAACTATACATGGTAATGGTAATGTAAAAGCTTTTTTTTTTTTCATTGCTCATCTCCTGCAGAAAAAAGAGAGACCAGTGTAACGGTATCTCCATAAGGGGATTCTGCTGACCTACCTATATTGGCCAGTGACGGGAACTTCAAATGCCTGAGCAATGTATAAGTGACAGAAGTCTGTAATGTAAAACAAATCATGTGGAAACCAGATATTCCTGATTAGTCAGGAGATTGAGGAAGAATAATTAGGTTAGTAGTAGTAGTAGTAGTAGTAGTATAGGAACTGGAACAGAAATCACCACTACTGAGTGGCTTAAGATTGATTTGGTCTTACATTCTAAAGGGATGAAAAAGTCTGGTAAAAGCTACCCAGTACCAAGCCAGAATTGTTCTAAAGTGATAGGAAGTAAAACATTTGCAGAAGCAACCAACCACAGACTCCTACCCAATTTACTGAGCAAGTCTCCTTGGCTTTCTGCACAAGCCTTTGCCACAGAATTGCACTCCAGAATTTGAAATTTCATTTTAGTACTGCTATTTCTGAAGAGGAAAAATAAATATGTGAGAAATTGAACCAGCTGCATGCTTCTACTTAAAGCCCAAGAGCGCTGACTCACCATCACAAGGAACTTAAGCTCCAGTGGTTGATTTCTCTTCCTCCTTCCAGCCTTCGCCAGAGGCTATTGTCCCCAGCACTGCAGAAGCAGCCAACAAGAACATGTATCTGCTCTTTATACTCTTCAGTTCATAATATAAGCTAAGGTTATCAGCAATTTATACATGTCAGGCTGGAAGCAATGGTAGGACTGTAAAGAATGTGCCATCCTCGCTATAGAAGCTGTGGGTCCTTGGATATCTGACCCCAAAGCAAAGCTGCTGCTTTTTATTTGCTTATTTAATAGTTATTTTTAACCTTAGTCAGTTCCTTGGTTTGGTTAACTTGTGGCTTAGGAAGCAGTCTCACAAACTTCACAGCCACCAAAACTGGGGGAGAACATGGTGGGGGGAAGAGGCCAGAGGACAAGGAGGTAGGAACTGCTTGCATCAGTTTTGCCAAGAAATGTCTGTATTGCCATAGCCAGCAGCAGGGCAGGGGACAGTGTTGATTGTGGGAGACAAGAGCTGCTTCTGTGTCTGCAGATGAGCCTACTGCAAGTATAGTTAAATGATGTCTGTCTAGTCAGTGTGTGAATTCCATCATTTGCCTCAAGGCTGAACTAACTCAGCAATCCATAGCAATTTGTGTCTCTAGTCAGCTGTTCTGCAGAATACCCTGTTAATCTTCCTAGCCCCGTTCACAAGTGCCTTCTCTTAGGTGTTAAACAGCTTCCATTTATACTGAACTCAGAAGCCAGGTAGTTTTGAGCATCATCTTTAGTATTTCTTTGTTAAAGTCCCCATCATCAGTACATAAATCTGCAATGAGCTAAAACTATAAATGCAAAAAGACCACTGAAACAAATTGCATCATTGTATGCTTCATTTTAAAAAATAAGCAACTCCATTTTTAAAAGTGTCTGAATTTCTGTCCTGTAATGCTGGGGTGACTTTTAATCTTCTTAAGCAATTTGACTTTAATCCTGAGACCTTGTGCCCTAGTTAATACAGCAAAATTTTGTTACGGAGTCCTCTGCTAACCCAGATTCCTGTAACGGGTGTGTGGGGGAAGTTTGCCTGTCATGTAAATGCTGAGGTGCTCTTACACTGAGATGCCCTTTTCTTGGAGCCTGTTATCTGGCCTCCATAGCAGTGCATACTACATTGTGCTTATATATAATTGAGGATAAGCACAAACAACTCCTGGCTTTGTATATATGTCAAGTAGATGTATTGCCCTTTTTAATTGCTGCTCCACATTGTATAGGTGACGAAGATGCCAAGTTCTATGCAATTACTCATAAGAAATGTCCTGTTTCTGCATCACCTGGGAGACCTAACTATTAAATTATCCAAAAATGGGCTACAGGTGAGTCAGGGGACAAGGAGCATTTTACACCTGCCAAGAAGACCATTGCCAGGCTAAGTCAGTATAGCGTCAATTCCTTTTGTTGGTGTCTGAATCTTTTGGGTAGAATAGTGCTTACTTCACATTTGTTGGCAGGAAACATAAATTAAAAAAAAAGCTATCTTGCTGTGTGGCAGTACCACAAAAATTATCCAGAATGTGCACTTTAAGATACAGAAGCTAGACAACAAGCCTTCCTAACTGACAGTGCTGCCCAGAGCTTTTATTTATCTGTACAAGGAGCGAGTGTAGTGTTAGCACCAACACTTATATGTGGTTCCACAGGATTACTCTTTGCTGTCCTGGACAAAGCCTTTATCTGATCAGCAGTTCAATCCTATCTACAAGTGCTAGGTCAGCAGGTTAATTGGAAATTTGTGACTGGTTTGATGATCCAGGAAAACCAGTGTGATGTCTCACAGGTTTTAAGACAGAAGTATGTTGAGGTCAGTAAGTCAAAGGGCTCAGAGAAGCCCCTCCAAATTTTTTCGATTCCTGTGTCAGCAGAGTGCTGTTACTATTTAGTGTTTTGAGATTTACTGCCAGCAGGAAACTTCTAAAGCAAAGACCCCTGGGGCTTGTGATTGTATAATTCTAAACAGCATAACAATACTTTTTGTAGCTTTTATCACTCTCTGCCTGGAGCCAGCAAACTGCAGTTCTGGGAGGTTTGCTTGCTCCAAATGATTTAGGACAGGGCTTTTGAGTTACAGAGATGCTCAGAAGACATGAAGAGAGTGATCTATATCAAGAGAGAACCAAAAGGAAAGAGGTTTGCTTGGGCAGACATCTCATTCTGTTGCTTTCCTCCTGCTACTGCTACTGTTACCCCATGCAAACCAACAGGTTCCTTCTGCACAGCGATTTGCTGTTCCTGTAGCTGTCGCAGCATGTAATTCCTTGTTTCTGGAATATCTTCTCCAGCTGTTCCTTGGCAAGAAGGGGCTTGCTGGTGGTTCAGTCTGTAGTGGAATGATTGAAAAGTGTGTGCTCTTGGAAAGGCATATGTAATGATGGTCCAGCCAGTCCCTCAGTGGTAGCTTTAGGCAAAAAAAGGACAGTGTGTGACTAATACCAAGTCCACATTTTGTGCTCTTACTATACCACAGAACACAGTAATGCTTCCAAATTTTTGTCTCTCTTCTGTTAAAGAAAAATATTTTAATTGCTTTTACAGCTTCTGGGTTGTTCTTTTTCAAAACTTTAAAATATACTTTAAGCGTTTTTCTTTAAATTTTTCTTCCTCATTCTGTATGGGTTATTAACTTTCTCTTTAACACCATGAGGCAGATACAATAAATTGTTTGGGGACTAAACACATTCATGTTGAGATGAACAGTTCTCTTCCTTGCTACCAAGCTTCCTGCCTCATGCTAGGCCAAATTGTTTAATCAAGAAGTACAAAGAAGGAAAAAACTCCTGTGGTGCATGCAAAGACAAACTGATGCTTTAAGTCAGATGCTTTTTAAATCTACATTTACACTTGCTTTAAAGACTTACCCAATTTTCTGTCTGTAGCACTTCTGTGTTTCAGAGCAGTAACTACATGGGAAAATGTTTCTGGTGCATGTTCCATGCTATGACATACCTTATTTTTCAATAACTGAACATGGAAGATGTAATTCTTGCTACCTGCTGAGGTCGCTCTGTAGTTTTCAGCTGTTTTGGAGTAAACCTGTTTCCCATCCCCTCCTTAATGTTCCATTAAATCATCAGTTTCTGCTAATTCTTAGATGTTGTGTTATATTTGGTTAGCAAAAGGGGAAACAGATGTAAGTTGAATGAGATTTTCTCTGATAAGCTCTGTGTACATCAAAAAAAATGGATCTGCTGCCTTCACTGTCAGAAACCCCTGTTCAGCGCTACTCAGAAAATTTACTGTCAGAAATCATCTCTCAGTTCTTGGAAGATAGTATATACTGGGTGACAAGAGTGAATTGCTGTTGGGGTAAAACATATTTAATATCCCTATTTTTAACTTTCATGCTGAAAATAAATGCTTGATTTTTAACAGTGCTGCTGGGAATTCAAAAGGCATTTTGGGGGGAAAACGTCACTGTTCCTTCGCCTGTTGTGCATGACTTTATAACCCAGAATGTCGATATCTTCGTCCATCAAGATACATAACTCCATTGGAGTTCTCTGCTTGGGTTCTCTGACCCATATCCTTTTTATTATCCTGTTGCCACATAGGAACCAGACATCCAGACAGCTGATTCCTCAGGAATTCTGTCTTCACCAAATGCCACAGAGTCGTTTTTTGCCAATAACACAGCAAATCTAGTAACTTAATGTATCTTAAGACTTACAGCAGCTTTCCTGATGTTGGTAAAATACAGATTTTTCAATAGTTTCTGAATTATAGCTAATAAAATTAGAAAAAGAGGTGTTTTTTTAAGCTATTTTTTTTCTCTTTAATCTTAGAGATTTGAAAAAAAACCTGGCATATTGAATATGCAACACTTTGTGACTGACCTAATACAATGTTTTGAAATAAACTGTGATGGCCCTCATGACCCCTTCTCCACTAAAATTTGCTAAAAGTTGCTAAAAATTTCCCTGACAAATTTGATACGTGTACATTTCTGCGTGCATTTGTGTATGGTCAGGCATATATTTGAATGTATGGAGAAGCTTGTATTTCAGCAACCTACTCCATGTACTTTCATCAAGCATTTTTTACATGCATGGAAACTATCTCTTTGCATACATAGGAATAATTAAATCTATTGTTTGCAGTAGCATTGTTTTGCTGACTGAGAAGTTCAGCATTAGGCAGGCTTGCTCCAGCCAGTGACAAACTTGCCAGTCAACAGGATAGCTGACTTGAGGTGCGAAATAAATGAAACCTGTATTAAGTGAATGTTTTTCTGCCTTTCAGTACAAATTCTCCATTATTTGAGTAAAATCTACATATGACTCTGTTGAGCCTTTCTTCAGCTGTAAGACCTGACTCATGAAATGCCACAGTTACCCTCATCTAGTCTTCTTATAGCAGAAACTCCTTACTGGTACCATTTCTGCATGGATGGCCCTGTCTGAGCTAGGCAAAAATCACTTCTTCTTTTAGCAAAGGGGTGTTGGAAGGACAGAATTGCTTTTGGTGCCTCTGACCAAGAGGAAGGTGACGCACTGGAACTCTTAATGTAGTAAGGGGACAGGGAAGAGGAATATAAAGTAGATTTAGTTTGTTTGCTATGAAGATAACCTAACACCATTGTGTAGCAACGTAAGGAAAGAAAACATAAGGAAATTCTGTGTGGAATGAATGCACAAAGCATCTTTTGTACTCCAAGTCTACCAGATAGGAGCAGATGATACACTTCTGAAGAAGGAATGCTATTTTAATATGAGAAAGCACCTTGGAATGGAGATTCTCTCATGTAATTCCTACTGGTTTAGTAGCTTTCTTCTAAGAAATGTGTTTTCATTGGAAAAGTTCCTCAGGAGCTATTTCTAGGAGGAATGACAGAGAAACCATTGTGGTTTTCCTTTAAACTAGCTTTTTAATTACATCAGATGCCACCTACAATATACTAAGTCCTCTGGCTTGTATTTATTTCATTACTGTGAGTTGGTTTCTAGAAAAAAAAGAACTAGTTTAATGCCAGTTTAAAGCTTGGACTAGCACACCTCTCACCTAGAGAAAAAACTATGGTGATGTATAACTTACTTACCCAGCAGTTCTTGTTCAGTGTGGGTGTCAGTTATATTCTGTGACAGAATAGAAAGGGAGGATAAAGCCTGTGAATGTGATATGTTTTAAGGACTGATGAAAGGAAATTACAAACTATTTCTGGACAAGTACTTCTCAGTTTGGCCTGTTGCCTCCTTCACAGGAGATTCTGCCACAACCTGAAGGCACTCAAGTTTTGACGGGGAAAAAAAAGGGGGTGTGTGTGTATTTTTGGTCTGACATCTGAAGGTAGTATTTTATCTGTTGCTTTGTTGGTTCAGGTTTCCCTGGAGAGCTTACACTGACTACTCTGACTATGTAGAGCCTATTGACTGGATGCGGTCCTCAGTCTCAGCTGGAGCCTCTAAGTATAATTGTAATACAAAAAATAGTCCAGGGTACTACATGAATGAATTTGTAGATCTCCTAAAGCCCTTGTTCTCCCTTGAGAGTAATTTTAAAGTATATTAATTATTTAACAAGCATGACATTGCAGATGTAGTCTGAAGATTGCTGGTAAAACGTTTCTCTGTCCCATGCATCAGCTTTCCTTGAGGGAATGCATGCACTTTGCATGCTTGTAAGTCAGGATTATAGCCTACTATTCTGGCAGTGTTTGAAAGTTTAGTTGGCTTGAGCAGTTAAAGAAGATTTATATGTGAGCAGAGACTTCAGAAGTGCACCTACCCGATTCTTAGCTTGCGACACTAAGCTCTTGTGTTTGGGGTTTGCTTTTAAATGGAAAGGAAGAATGGAAAAACACAGAAAAAGTCAGAATGACCTGACCTGTCTTGGAGTTGTGCTCAGCTGGCCAGATACAACCTCTGTTCCTCTCTCAGTCTTTGCCCTTCTCTTCTTCCTCCACAGTCACCAAAACTGTCAACAAGAAAGAGCCTCCAAGTTTCACTTCAAAATAACTGTCCCTTCTCAATCTGCTCTCGTTTTAGAGCCAACATCATAGTGTTCATGCTTGCATGTGAGAGTGATTTTCTTAATTCAGCAAGACTGATGATAAGCTTTATAGATATTTGTTAGCACAGGTATTGAAAGTGTAAGTAAAAAAGAACAACAAAGAAGGAAAGGAAAACCAAACCAAAACTACACTTCTCTCATTCTCAAGAGGCATGTATTTTTCTGACCCTCTGGCTCCTCTTTTGACACTACTAAAGACTTTCTGTCAGCACATTCTTGCCACTCTGTCCAAAAACACCACAAAAAGTGTGCAGCACTTTCAGAAGTGTCTGTAATTAGGATCCACCAGTATATGGTAGCACTGGCAGCTAACCACTTCAGAGTGTATGTGGATCACACGCATCTGTTTGTTTCTACTGCACTTACAGCTGTGAGTCATGGAAAAGAAACGAATGGGTTCTCCAGCACATTGTCCAAAATGCAGCAACTGTAATTGTTTGTAATTGTAGTAATTGGTAATAACTGTTTGCTTGCATGTGCATATTGTATACAGGCAGATTCACTTTAGTCTGATACAGTGGGTGACTATCTCATGAAAGACAGAAAGCCCAAATGGAGGAATACCAAATACAGGCATGTGGTACCTGAAGTGTCTCATCAGCTCCTGGCCAATGAGTATACTTTTCCGATGAGTATGCTTTTTAATAAACTGCTTAATCCTGACTCATATTGGCAAAACCATTTGTATATGAACAGTTCATCCATAGCTGAACTACAGAAAAGGAATTTGAGAATCCTGACTATCTCTGATGGCAAGAGGAACAAAGAAATGTTAGAATATTGCCCTTGGTTAATACCTTTTGCCTGAGCCCACATATACATGTTTGTATTGTGAACATTAGAAGTTTCTAGTGTTAGTAGCTGCAGGCTGTGTTCAGTCCCTATTTTCTCTTAGCTGTCATCAGGCTCCACACAATCCTCAGCCTCACAGCTGAGTTCACATCTGTCCTGTGAGCTGGCTGCATTATGCCTCATTTATTTGTTCTTATGAGATATTGCTCCTAGAGTGCTCTTTCCTCATCCCTAGTAAAACACTTACCTAAAGAATCAAAACCACAAAAGAAAATAAAGGAAAAGAATTGACTGTATACTTAGCAGTTTGTTTTGCAACAGGAACATTTCCATCACTACTGCCTACAGAAGAGGTCTGCAGTGTTTGAGGAAAACAGTGTATTCTGCACAAATGCTTGAAGTTCAAGTGCAAAAGTAGTATCTACAATGCTGTTGTCTTGTCAGTCTCTGTGTTCTGCCATGGACTTCAGAGCTCTTAACACTAAAACTTCATCTTCCTCGCATCTGTCCTCAAGTGTCTAACCACTTCTCAAGCACTGAAGAAAAATTCATAGAGTTTGTATGGGTGATCAAGGCACCCATAAATTTCCACCCCTGATATGCACCACTTCCTAAGACTCCCAGCCTGAAGAAGCTCCCCTACAGCAGATGGGACCCAAGAGAAGCTTACCCAAATGAGGTGATGAGCTATGGAAATAACTGATCATCAGAGGTCAGAACATATTTCATCAGAGATCAAAGTGTACTAGTAGCTAAAATATTTCTCTTCCATACCTCTGCAGAGCAGCTTTTGCCAAGTACTTTATTGCTATCATGAAAAATGTGCATTATACGAACAAGAGTCATGGGACATCTCTTCTAGAGAATCTAATTATTGAACCCTAGAGGATATAGTTGCTGGTAGCTATGGTATGAATCTGTGTATATAGGAGTAATCACACTTATGGGACAGCTTACCAGTAATTGTAGTTCCAGATGTGTTGTCCATATGCTCATTCATTATTTCCCCTTCCCCCTTTTTTTTTGGCTGTGTCGAAGGTTGAGAAAATAGAGTATGTGCTTTGCACTACCCTTTTGTGGTCATGCATAGAGGAACAGGAAAGAGGGACACACACCACAGGGTGCTGCAACAACACAAGGCTAAAATAGTGCCAAAGAGAGTGAAAGGAAAATCATCATGAGCAGCACATGAAGCAAAAAAAAAAGTAAGGGGACTACCAGAACAGGGAAGCAAGGCATAAAAAGGGTAAGGCAGCAGCAGTAACAGCCTAGCCAGAGCTTTGGCCATAGGGTTGGACATGCAGGGCAGCAGCCTCACACGGGGACTTGAAGGGGAAGGAGGGGGGACTGGGAGAGAGGCTCCTTCTGATGCCGCTGACCCAAGCTCAGAGCTGCCATTCAGACTTCAGCAGAGCTTTAAAAATGCTCCTGTTCTGATACCTTCATTCAGTCATGTTTTGTGCAATGCAGCTTGAGAGGAGGATTGGACTGGTTTTACCAGTGTAGGAGGAGTGTGGGAGCCAGTAGCACATTGAGGGACAAACCAGCTGCTGCACAGATACCTTGCTACAGTCTGGCAGAAGAAAACAAGTTTTATAGGTAGATTAAATGCATGTGTGACATTTTTCATGCCCTATTTCTGCTGTGTACATTGCTCTGCTGCTTATTTTACAGTGTGCTATCTTTATTTTCTCTTTACTGCAGGGAGCAGAGGCCTCATCTGTGTGATAAATGTGCCTGGCACCTTCTGATGGTCTAAGGTGTGCAGATACGTGTTTAACACGGGAGTGGAAAATCGGGTTGCACATAGATTGATGGAGAAATTGCACCCAGCAGTGGCATTGCCACCATTTTCAGAGTGCAGGAAATGGTGAAGGCAACAGAGCTGCACAAAGCACAGGGCAGCTATTCCCTTTGTAACTGACCAGAGTATCCTAAATGTAAATGACTTCCTCAAGAATTGCAACAGTGTTTGCCCTGTAAATTGAGCAGGAAGCTTTCACATCTGCTCTCAAAATAATTGATGTGTCCACAGAGCTGGTTTCTCATCCTAGGTGACAAATTGAAGAAGCATGCCCGTGAGCTTTGCCGTTGTACAAAGTGTACATTGCCAGGGCTGTGGAGTGGGGAAGCTTCTTTTCCTAGTGTTGGTAGGGAGCTATTAAATGTGGTGCTAGAAACCAGCTTGTTCTTGTGGAGGAGCACTGCAAGGCAAAGCAAGTGCAGGGGCCCAGAATGGGAGAGGTTTGTTCGCTCTGCCATCTCCAAGTGGAGAGGGACTGGAGCCTTCCCAAGGGAAATGGCAGTGTTGGAGCAGTGTGAGGCCTTGGGGCTATTGTTAATGTGATATTCTTCTCATGGTGCCCACTCCTCAAGCTCTGGGCTGCTCATGCTGTTCTGGTACTGTCCCTCCTACACTGCTATATCAGCTTTTGGGACAAGAAAGTTGGAGAATGCTGTGAGAACAAAGCACTACAGGAAGACCTGAGCTAAGTTTGGAAGCTTGTCATGCTGACTACTTAATAACATCTCCTGTAATCTCTCTCACAAGCAGCTTAGAGCCAACACACATTTTGGAAACGAATACCAGGCTGGAGCATGACCTGAGAACCAGGCATGCTTATGCATGTACTGTTTTGTCCTGTGTACACTCTTCTTGAATAGCATATTTGAAACCCAGTATATTTCCTGTCTAGTTCAAAAGTGCCTTTTCTTTCACCTGGCCAGAGTTAAGGTGGTTGCATACAACAGCTCTTTGAATTTATTTATAGGGAAGTAACAGAGATGGAAGGTGTCCAAAACCAACAATGGTTTTCAACAGTGCTTGCCAGGTCAGCTGCTTGCCAGGTCTAAGAGGTGGCAAGAGAAGGAGATCCAGAGTTTAGCCAGACTTGTTGATGAAAGAAGATAGCATCATAGTCTGAGTTATGCATTTTCTTCTCCCTCCCCCATATCTTTGTACTAACTAGTGCTTACTGCGGAGGGCCAAACGCAGCAGAAAACATGTAGCTTTTTTCTTGGTTATGTATTTGTTATAACTTGTTACTGTCTTGCTCTGGGGGAGGCACGGTCTCTAGTTACTTCTTTGGTTTGGTCTTCAGAGATCTGGGACAGTCTTAAGGGACACGCAGAAGAGCTTTTGAGTTTCTGAGGTGGTAATTAACTTAGGGCAGTAAAATGCTTCTTCTCAGTGTGTCTGTTAGGAAATGGGTAGGCCATGGGCTCTGGCTGGAGCTGGTGCTAAAATGCCCAGGAGCAAGGCTCACAGCTAGAAGCGAGGAGACACAGTGCAAACAGGAGGTGGGGTTGCCAGCAGAAAACCATGGGGACCACCTGCTTCAGCTGAAGCAGAAGAGTACAGCAGACAGTAATATGGCATATGTGGCACTGTGTCAAACAGCAACTCTTAACTATAGAGGAGACGTTGTTTTCTGCTGCCTTTTTTGCCTCTCCTGTGAGCTGAGGGCTCCAAGAGCATTATCACAGAGCTAGTCATAGCAGGTTGCTAAAATCTGCTGCAGGAAGACACAACCCAGAGGAAGAAGGGCTCACAGTGCAGTCGGGAGCACAGGGGGAGTCCTGGGTTCACTCAGCTCAACCAAGCCAACTGTTTTAAGTTGATTTGTAGCAGAGAGAAGTTAAACAAGTGTTTGGGATCTAGTGGCGTAAGCAATGTTATGCTGGGTTTTTTCTTCACATACGTCATTTTTCAGGACTTTAGACCTTTTAAAGACTGACAGCCAAATGTTCAGTGAGAAATGGGGTTGCCTTAAGTTTGACATATGAGATAACCCTCACTGAAGCTGCAGAGTGTTCTGCAACGGCCAGAAAGCAAAGTCAAGAGGGGAAAAAAGCAGAGTTCTATTATTTTTGTCTAGATTCACATGTTTCTAGTTTTCTCTTACTTTGAACAAGAAACCTATGCACTGTGTCAGTGTGCTTCTCACTAGTTCATGTCACCTTCATCCAGAGACACATGTAGAGGACCAAGAGCAGCAGCAGAGACTTATACGGCGACTCACACAACCACTCACAGTATGCCGGGAGAGCTCTGAACCCTTGTATACTGCTTTGCTAGGTGAAGTCACCACTATACTGCCAGAGGGAGGTCATCTGTTAGCCAGTATGTATGGGGGTAGCAGACATCTTACAGCACCTGTTCTGTGCAGCGTCTTGAAGAAAATAAGGCTTAGCACTCCCCAGTCCACCCTGTGTGAAAGAGAGTATGTCTGCCCACTGCATTTTTCAAAAAAGCTCTCAGGCATAAGGGAGAGATTAATACCAGGGATGTATTGGGTTTATGTGGAAAGGTTTTGATAGTGGGGGACTGCAGGGGTGGCTTCTGTGAGAAGGTGCCAGAAGCTGCTCCCATGTCAGACAGAGCCAGCTCCAGCTGGCTCTGAGACAGACCCGCCGCTGGCCAAAGCTGAGCCCATCAGCAACAGTGGTAGCTCCTCTGGGATAACAGATTTAAGAAAGGTGCAACAGCAGCTGGGAAAGAGGAGTGAGAACATGTGAAACAACCCTGCAGACACCAAGGTCAGTGAAGAAGGAGGGAGATGAGGTGCTCCAGGCATCAGATCAGAGATTCCCCTGCAGCCCGTGGGGAAGACCATGGTAAGGCAGGCTATCCCCCTGCAGCCCATGAAGGTCCATCGGGGAGCAGATATCCACCTGCAGCCTGTGGAGGACCCCACGCCAGAGCAGGTGGATGTGCCCTGAAGGAGGCTGTGGCCCCATGGACAGCCCATGCTGGAGCAGGTCTCCTGGCAGGACTTGTGACCCCATGGGGGACCCACACCGGAGCAGTCTTTTCCTGAAGGACTGCACCACGTGGAAAGGACCCACACTGGAGCACTTCATGGAGGACTGCAGCCTGTGGGAGGGACCCATGTTGAAGAAGTTCATGGAGGACTGTCTCCTATGGGTGGGAGAGCGAGGAGGAAGGAGCAGCAGAGACAACGTGTGATGAACTGACTGCAACCCCCATTCCCTATCCCCATGTGCCACTTGGGCGGAGAAGATAGAGAAATTGGGAGTGAAGCTGAGCCTGGGAAGAAGGGGGCGGGGGGAAGGTGTTTTTACATTTGTTCTTATTTCTCGTTATCCTACTCTGTTTAATTGGCAGTAAATTAAATTAATTTCTGCAAGTCAAGTCTGTTTTGCCCATGACTAATTGCTGAGTGACCTCCCTGTCCTTATATCAACCTATGAACTTTTCATAGTATTTTCTCCCTCTGTCTTGTTGAAAGTGATAGGGCAGCTTGGCGGGCACCTGGCAGCGAGCCAAGGTTAACCCACCGTAACTGGCAAACTGACACAAGGGTTAAGTGCAGTGGGAATGGAGCAGGACTAGAAAGCTGGTTTTCAGCATAATGCATCCTTAGACTACATAGCAAGATGAGAGGCAAGTTGATCAGGAAATCTGAGTTGCACAAAGGCTCCTGCAATGGACTAAATCTCAGTTCATCAGCAGGCATCACTGTGTCATTCAGCTTAGTCACTCCTGCACCAAAACCCAGTCCTTTGCCCCTTCTGAAGGAGGCTGCTGCAGAGTTCAAAGCCAGTTATCAGTTTTCCATGATCTACAACAAGCTCACATCATTTAGCCTACCATCTGCCTCGAGTCCTGGTGCTGACAGTCATCTGCCAGCTGAGGCTTTGCACACTGCCGTGTTTTTATCAGCCCAGAAGGACTAGGTGTCTGCCCTCACAGTGTTCCTTCTTTCAGGAACCAGCTGTGGGCCCACTCCAAAGACTTTACCCATTTTCCTCTATCGAGGCAAGTTTACCTGACCAAAGAAAGCTAGTGGAGGCTGGAAGTGCAGAAGCTGCTGAATTTTCCCTTTCTCACTCCCAAGAACTGCTGCCAAAGCCTGCTTGTATTTGTGGACTTTTATACTGAGCCCTGTGCTTAGCCTTGGAGCAGCTGGGCAGCCGTACTGTGGGTCTGACTCTTAAGAAAACCACTGATGCTGCAGCACACACCTTTTTATGCACTTTCACCTCCAGGCAGGCTGGGATTTTTCTATTGCTTCCCATAACCCATGAATGCAAACAAACCCACTTGCTGATTAAATGAACCACAAACAAGCAAAATCAATATTCACTTTGCATTTAATCACAGGGGCAAAATGAAGCATTTAGATCTAATGAGGACATGGTGCTATATTCACAATAGCATTCCTCCATTAATCACCCTGTCTGTAAGGAAAATAGATGGTATGGTTTTGACACCTCTATTCTCACAGTTAAGGGCTCAAGATGTTACTACATCAGCGTGACAATGTTGTGTCATTGGGGCTGACTAAGGGGTTGTAAACAACCTGTCTGACGATCACATGCAGGCACACTCACAGATGAAGAGATATTTCTTGAAACCATGCAAGGTTGTACAGTCAGAGAACTCTGCCTCTTGCAAAGAGCTGATACACCAGATCAGTGTGTGTGAGCAAAATGCCAGATGAGCAGTCTTGTGGACAGAGCACCCAGTTACCACAGGCATGACTACAACAGCTCCCCTTCTGCTCTCCTCCCCACTTTCCTTGGAGGTGTTGCTTACAGTGACCAGAGGAAAAAGAATTATCCCTTCTATCTGTGCAAGTTCCTTAGTCTTTCCTTTTGTAGTTTGGTGTTTCTGCCATCATGCCAAGATGTTGGTAACAGGACTGTCTCTCTGCAGCAGCTTGGCAGAGGACAGATCTTGTTCCTATGTCCCATCAAATGAACACTTGTGATAGAAGTGACTAAAAGCTGTATCTGAAGCTGTACTAGAAGTGAAAGGTTTTCTCTCTGTTCACCCAGGTGACTCTAAGTGCTCTTACTGACATAAATTAGCAAAGTAAAATTAAGTTGCAGTGACCTCTAATGGGACAAGTTGTCCTATCCTGGCTTAGTTCCTGCAGTCCTTGTTCAAATAAGTGATTTCATTAAAACAAATGAGGCTTTTTGGCAAGAGTGCTTTGATCCTTTTTATTTTTCTCAGAAGATCTATTTTTTCTTACCTTGTGGTAATTGCTTGAAGCAGTAGAGAACTCTCTTGTTACCCAGCTGTTTCTGAAGCAGTCTTATCTTTCTGGGTACAGAACACAGGCAAGGGACAGGGCAATTAGTTTATGAAAAAAGTTATTAACTGATTTATATAATTATTAATAAAAAATAAATTAGTTTTCTTTTTCAAAGTGTCTGTTATACCCTGTGTGCTTGTGCACCTCACTAAAAAGCTCTGAAGTGACCTTTCAATAAGTGTTACTGACTGAAGTGAGGACGAGGCCTGGGGTGCCAGTTACTTGATGCAATGTTAGAAAAGAAGTGTGGCACTGCTGTTACCCTTTAGAGGATGTTAGCTCCCGACCAAATATCAAAACACTGCTAAGGCTACTTCAGGAGCATTCTAGGAGATGTTTTGGGGCAATTTTCCTATATTTGTTATTTCAAGCCTCACTTAAATTTGTTAGCTCCTCCTGCATATTCCTGATAATCTATGTAAATGAGGTTATAATGCCATTTGTAGTGGGAGGATTAAGATTGACCTCAGGTAGGAAACAAGCAACATCAGTAGCACATAAAGTCTCAAGAAATAGTTCTCAGAAGCCCAAAACCTTAAGTAGTACATGGTGAAGGAATAAAAATGCAGATGATGTGGTGTACTAGAAGTTTGGGCAAAAGGTTGTGCGGAGGAAAAAGCAAGGCAATGAAATCCTGAACCATGCAAATGTATTCTTAATTTTGAAAAAAAACCTTTAAACTCTTTGCAGTCCTCTGATTCTGGATCCTCTTGGCCTGGTTAAAAAAGGCCATTCTCATTCACGGGTTCGTTTATGGTAAGAGGACTGGAGTGTAAGGTTCTCAATTGGGAAATAGTCCAGTGTGATGTCAAACTGGCTTTACCTTGGGACAATGAGCTATCTAAAGCAATTGCCCATCCAGGGAGGTGAGTGCCCACTTTCCAATTATCCAAATATTTATTGCAACTTTTTAAACATCTTGTAATATGACCATCAAGAGCACTAATATTGGGGGAGTGGGGGGGCAGTTTATGGGCTCTTTGGCATGGTTTGTTGGACAAGACTGTGGAAACTTCTTACTTATAGAGAGGCTTAAATTTAGAAGGCATGTCAGTCTCATGGAGGATTTTTCTTCATGGGTGCGGATAGCCTTCCCACTGAGGAAAGCTATCCAAATGAGCAGCTGCACGTATTTGATCACAGTTTCCCAAGCAGTGACAGCACTGATTATTGTATTGATAATAACCAGCTCTAGTCACCCTGCCATTAGCTGACTGGGTTGGTTGGCATAACCCTGCTAAATGGGGGCAGGGAGGAGGAGGGCTTGACTTTTCTTTTTGCAGAGTTAGCTACGTGCCCTCACTTAGAAAATCTGATTTGAGAAGGGTTTTTTTCAACTCCGTACAAGACTATGTGAATTTGCACTTAGGAAGGTAGCAGTGCTGCCCAGGAATGTGATGCAAATGACTCGTTTAGTTTTGGGTGAGGCTGGGGCTCTCAGCTGCCCCTGGAGCGGGGCAGCTGCTGCAGTTGCATGTGTTTGAGCGAATCTTGCTGTGGCAGACCCTGCTGGCCCGCACAGAGGCTGAGCTGGGGGCTCTGTGCTTGCAGCAGGGTTTACTGCTGGTGCCTGCAACACCTGCAAGCACTGACAAAAATAGTTGCAAGTCCTCTCGTGCCAAATGGCTTTGGCACTTTGGGACAAAATGTCAGTCCTATCAGTGCTGCGCTGGCCTCCACATTGCTGCCAGATGGGTGCCTGAAGTGCTGCTGTGCAGGAGGCAGGTGGATGTCTCGCACAGTGGCTGAGAAGTGCCTCGTGCCCCAGAAACTGAGAGGCACTCAGAGAAGAAATCATTATGTCTCATTATAGCATGTACGTTCGGGACAGTATGGGCAACTGCATCTGTGGAGGTCAGAACAGTTAAATTTTGCTCTGAGTTTGGTATACAAGTGTGTTTTTTAAGAGGCTGAAAATCCTATTTTAGATTGTTTTACTAAGCAGTCATCTTGATGTAACTTTGCAGTTCCAGGATTTACAAAGCTGTTGCATTAGCCACAGTGTTTCCTTCTGCCATATATTGCCAGTGCTCTGGTGATTCAGAGAATCGGTGAGGGAGCTCTTAACCAGAGTATGGCATGGTAATTTAATTCCCATCCAAGGACTGGGCTCGGTGCATTTTGGCAGTCTCTGAGGCAAACAGCATCTGTGCAATTGCAGATAGATGCAAACAGATAGAAATGGGTGGTTCTAGTCAATAAAAAGAAATATTGGGACTTGGACCTGTAGCAATGATATAATCCTGATGTTGTCCAGCTCCAGCAAATGGGTTTGGAAACAGGCTTCTGAATGTTTTTTTAAGAGATGTGGGGCTGCACAGGCATCCATCGTACCATTGTATGTATGTTCACATTAAGAAAAATAGTCTTCATTTAATACAGACTTTGAAAAGAAAAAGAGTTTCATTTACCAGCTCTGTTCACCATGCAACCCTGTTCCCCTGGGATGCTCCTACCCCGCCTGCTATGACGGGTCCTGCTTATGCCAGCTGGAAGCCAAATGTTGTCTGCAACTTACAGAAAGAGTAATTGGCTTGGAACCTACTACCTAAAACAGTGAAAAATGAACAAGCCTTGCTGCACTGGGCTCCAGTTTTGTGGCTGTCGCCAATAGCTCTTTCTTGAAAAGAGCACCATGGGGAATTGGTCTGGGTACAGTGCTTGGACACCTATCAAAGTTTACCCTCCTCCCCCACTCCTTTCTTTTCACTCACCCACTGCTAATATCTGCCCACCCCACAGTCCTCCATCCTTCCAAACCCAGAGTGTTGCTTGCTGAAATGTGATTGTTGATTCCGTGTTACCACCTTCTGAAATGTTTTTCTCCTTTATGCACATGAATCGAAATACTGCACAACGCCCTCATATCCATGCATTATCTCTGCTCCTTAATGCATACACCATACACAAGATGATTGTTACTGCTCCAGTAGGTGAAATTGTGACAAGTGGAAAAAGCTGTGGAATGCCAAAATGTACATTAGCATTAACCACCTGGAAAGTGTACTCTTCTCCAAGGATTATGATTCTTTGCATGTTTTATTGCTACTGTAAAGATTTTATTGCTGCTTTCCTAAGGAAAACTGTTTCAGAATAGCTGTTTCCCTGGTGTTGCCACATTACATGAAATCTGAGGACTTCAAAATCAGTTCCAAGTAATACTCATCTTCCTCCTAGAGGTGATGTTGTAAGAACTGGCCTTGCATAACGGCCTACCTCACACATTTGGTAGGGGATCATGGTGAGTGACATCAAACGGAAAAGATAAACCCCAGCTCCTGTGTGGTGCACGAGGGCCCCTCACACCATTGCTGTATCAAAAGCAGTCATTCATCTGAGCTTCCCACCAGGAATGCACAAATGCAAAATACTTTTATGTCGCCTGGCAGATTATTTCAACTAAATTATAACCTACAAAGGCTGATGTAATGGTCAGAGATCAAAAAAAAAACAAAAACAAAAACCCCAAAACAAAAGCCAACACACCCTTTGTGGCACTAAAGGCATAGCATGGGCAAAACAAAGCACATTCCTGGGAAACAACTGCCCATGACTCTGACATGCAGAGCACTGGTAGACCAGCACTCCCTGAATGCTGACATCAATGTATGAAGCTTTCTTACTGCTTAGCATTTTGAGGAAAAATTACATGTATCAATAGTGGGTAGCTCACTTTTTCATGCTGAAACCTCCTACCCTCAAAGTCACTGTTGAACTGATAAAGCTTATCATGACCCTTGCATATATGAACACCTTTTTGAACTGTTGGAAAATCAGAGTAAGCTAATTTCAGTGTTATCTACCAGATCTCCAGCCCTGCTCTGTGTGTGTGATTGCATATCAGGAGAGTCTTCTACTACAAGCCAAGTCCAAAAGTGAAGCATCCACTTCACTTGAAAGAACTGATAAACCAAACATAACACTCTACTTTTATTTTCTGGTAATAGGCTCTGTTACTATCTTGTGTCTAAAAACAGATCATCAAATTTTTGGAGAAAAAAAGATGTATCTGGCTGTAGACAATCCCTGCCATGAAAAGCTCCCACAAATGCTTAAATAGCTATAACAAATTAATATGCCTTTTGCATGACAGCTCAGTCTTTCATAAATGTAGTTATACCATTCTGCATCATATTTAAGTAAGCAAGCTTGGTATTCAGCACATTATTGCAAACTCCACCAGGACTCTGTGTTTTCTGGGCTTAATAGGAAACCTGCTTGAATTCTGAACTCATCATTTCTATTACCTTGTGTGAAGGCAGAAAGTCACGTCTTGTGTAGGGGTGATAGATGGAGTTAGCACTGATGGCAGAAATGAATCATATTGCCTGAGGTTAGCTGACTCTTGGTGATAATGTAGTTGACTATTTGGTAATGTGTTCAACATGCTCTGTGCCCCCAAACCAAATAGAATAACCTGGGCAAAGCTGGTGAGCCCAATACATGGAAATAGATCTCCCAAAAAGCAGAAGTAGCTTTGCAGTAGACAGATTCACAGTGCCAGCAGTGGCTAAGCTGTCACTAGGCTGAACGTTCTGGGTTTTTTGTTGGTTTTGGGGTTTGGTTTTTTGTTTGTTTGTTTGTGTTTTGTTTTTTTTTTTTTAAATTCAGAAAGCTTGATGCTTTTCCACAGCCAGGTTAAGCTATCAGTGTTCCTCACCACATACTATTTCTGATCCCATGCCACTCATTCCTATGCTTACTCTGGATAAGCACTAAAAAACTGATCCAGGTTAAAACTAACCTATTTGGCCAAAACCCCAACTTTTGCTATAGATCAGTACCCAATAAGTCAGCTGAGCAGCCAAATCAGTGTCAGTGCTAGCATGGACTGTGAGAGTAAGTAGACAGGACCAGTCCCAGTCAGTTTTACTAGTATGCCTTTGAAGTACTTCTACTAATCATTGGCAGAGCCAGCACATCATTTTCAATAAGCTTTAATGTCACAGTCACTGTATATGGATCTACAGCCAGGACTACAGCATTATTATTCAGGATGTGAAATACAATTAAGTATTTGTCAATTTATTTATTGAGTAGTGCACATTTTAAAATAATTTATAGCGGATTTAATAATGTTAAGTGATGAGGTGCACATGTATGAGCACTCTGCTTCATGCCATGAATACAGTGCCAGTAAATGGGTTTTCTTCTCCTGAAATACTGAAGAGCACATCCAATTCTTCTCCATTACATAAACTTTTAAAATATGCTCACCAAAATACTGTTTTAATATTGGCCAATATTGCATAAGGTAGGACATCTATCAAGAGTAAGGATGTTTTACTGCGTTTTGTCTGGTCATGTTTTGTTGATTTTCAAGGAATCTAGCCAGAGCTATATATTCACAGCGATGATTCAAGAAAAATGGCTTGCACTTAGAGAGCATTATTTGTCCAAGTTCACAATAACTTCCAGTTATGCTGGCCTATTGTGTCTATGCACAGAGATTGCTCCTAATCACCTAACAGCAAACATTGAAAGAACCATCTAATATTTACCTATTGCTACTTTGATATTTTTGCCAGCAGGAAAAGGTTAAATTTTCATTATGTCTCATTCTGGGGAATCTTACTGCTTGGCAATTCCCTCACTTAGTACCTCTTAGCTTCCCAGCAGCACATGTTGCAGGTGCCATCAGTTTCAGGCAGGTGAACTTCTTCAGAAATAAGGTAGTGCTGTGCTGATTATCATTTTTACATCTTACCCATAGTAGATTAGTTGTACAGGGAAGTAGGAGCCTGTGGCTGCAACCAGCATGTTTTTATAGACTTAATACAAAAGAAGCCTCTGACTCTCATCCCAAATACTGAGCCTATAACATCTTTTACTCTGGAATTGTTTGTGTCCTGATGTAACAGTTTGTGCTCATGGAACTCCATTATACCACTGTCTCTGCAGTTTAGTACAGATTTCATCATTCTATCATGTTAACAACTGGTTTTAGGGAGTAAGAAAATGTTAAAGAGTAAATAGTGCATAATACAATAATAACATGCATAATTGTGCATAGTCTTCTTTGATTAGCTGTGATCATAGAAAAAGGGATATGGAATAAGAAGTGGGAATTTTACTGCTGAAATTCAAATAAATGCAATATTCCCAAACTGCAAAATCCAGGGTCACAATCACTGTGAAATCTTCACCAAAAGCTTGTGATCTGTGGGAATGTGTACTACCTAGGCCTCTTTCATTAAACTGTTTTCACAAATATAAAAACCTAATAAACTTTCTTTGGTAAATGCTATACTGCTTTCTACTAGTTTCAGAAGGGGACATAGTACTGTTTTATTTTTTTAAGGCATATAAAGAGAGAAAGTACAGTCAATTAATGAAATCTTTCGAGTGACGTGCATAGGGATCTTCAAAGAAGATAGGGATCACGAAATACAATAAAGTGCTGAAGATCTATAGAATCCTTACGAAGCTCAGAAATCACTTTCCATTCTCTAGGAAGGGGCTCTAATCACATGCATACACACAGAATAGGAATAGCTTTAAAACTTAGACTTTGACAATCAATATTCTATTTAATGGACTCTTCCTCCCACTCAAAAAAAAAAAGAAAAAAGCACAAGGAATACTGAAGTCAGAATATCTGTGTCATGAAACATGTATTGTACTTTGTAAGAATGTGTCATTATGTAGACAGGGCAAGATTTCCTAACAACTTAATTTTCTGGACCTGAGGGGTGGGGTTTTTTTGGTATATCAAATCATGGCAGAGTACAGTGCTACTTGGGACCAAGACTATGTTCAGTGACTTGGTTGCTAATGCAGCACCTTCGCACTTAAAAATTAAAAAAGGCACAAAAGGAATGAATTGACTCATACAACTGCTTTGGGCAGCTAAGCAGACTAAAGATTAAGTGTAAACAGGCTGGCTCCTTCTTTAAGAGGTCACAATTCTTTATTTTCATAGATGGTTATATTAAAACATCTGGTCTTCAAGACACACCTTTGTGGCCAATACGAAACTCCTATAACTTCAACAATTAAAGAAAAGAACCCTCTAGCTGATTAGTAACTCATGGCTTTATCTTGATCTTTCTTTCCCTTTAGAACTATGTCTTTTCCTCAACTGGCAGTTTCAAGAGCTTGCCATGAGCTAAAGAATTCATTATCAGTCTTCAAAACAATTTACCATGAAGTTTAAAGTAGTAAATTAGTGCTTAAGGAATTAACTTTGGGAATGTCAAATATAAAAATTGAGCCAAATACAGAGTAGACAATATTCCGCCTTGCAGGTATATTTAATGCAGTTGTGCATATTAGGATGATTAGTTGTACAATTAAGTCTTCTACTGATCACCACAGTAATCTGCATCACAATCAAGAAAGTTACACACATACCACTTGCAGTCAAAAGGAAAGAAATCCTGTATATAAAGGTTTCCAATGTATTTTTTAAGGAACCTTCCCTTGAAGATCCTTGCAGAAGCCCATGGTATACACGCTAAATCAATGCAACAAAACTTCCAATAAAATTGTGGTTTAATCCACCTGGCAACAAAAGGGTCAAGTGGCATGAAAAAAGCTCAAGTCTGCAAATTAGTTATTGACACTAATAGGTTACTCTTCAGAGAATTTTCACCATAAAGTTGTCTGCAGGCTGCAAGTGTTTTTCTAATGCAAACGTAACTTATGAAAAAGAAAAAGGGTAGGCCACCAACTGAAAGAAAACATTTATTGAATCAAAGTCAATACTTTCCTTTTAATATCTACAAGCCAACACTGAACTGACTTTATTCAAGAATGAACACAATGTACAAAAAAAGTATGTCTGTTATAAAAATATGTCAATTTTTTTTTTCCTGGCTATTGAGCTGAAAACATTTTGACAAGTGCAAGATAGTGGCTTAAATTTGCTTACCAAACCTATTACCAATGACAAAGTTCAAATAATTTTGTAATCATAGTATATTTAAGACTCATTGATAAAGTGGCATTAGAATTGTTGACACCTAAAAAAAAAATACCACTGCACTGCCATGTGTTTATGCACCCAGACAATTGAACCTCTTGATCTTCTGTCGTCACCAATCAGTACCTTTATCAGTGAAGACTATCCAACCTAATTCGAACTATTCAACCAGATAATTGACACCTACCACTGGAATACAACTTAGGGAAGGCAAACTACCTCGATGGCCCTGTATTTTGTGTGCTGTTTGCGAACTGAGAGAGAAGAGTAGGTAGGTTCATACATGATTAAATCAACCTGACAGCTACTGCCATGTGAAATCAGGGAAAGGATGGAAAAAGAATAAGGAATCATTTATGACAGCAATCTATATTTACGAACACATGTGTGTTTACGTATAAAAATGGATCTGACTAGGCTCAGTTATGCCTTGTTTGCTTGGATGTTTTTTTTTTCCCCACATAAAAATTTAACTCAACCAGGACTAAAATCATTGACTTCTCTCAAACCACCACTAAAGAGGAAAAAAAAGGACCATTTACAGACATAATCTGAAAACAGTGCAATATTAAAATACAATTTCACAACGTGTGAAAGAAACATGCTTTGGAACCTGAGCAAAAGGCATTTTACTGACTTAGTAAAAAGTCACCCTGTGTGTTGTTTTCATTGGCATCTGTTCTGCCAGATTAGTATGTTGCTCATAGCAACTTCCATGGCCCCTAAATATTTAGTACACAGAAACTGCCAACTACTTAGAGGGGTCTACTAAACTTTTCAGCTAATATTGCAGGCAGTCTGACATGCTGCTACTGGAAATGACCATACAGCCTAAAATTAAGAAACATTGGAGAAAGAAAAAGAAGCAGCCAAACATGATGCTTTTCTTCTTTAAATAGATTAAAGCGCTTCCACAACACTTAGATACGGTACTACACTGGTTTACAGTCTCAAGGTCAGCTCTTTCAAAATAAATATACTGAACATTTACAACAAATGCCTCATGAATGCAAGCTCTCTCTTTATTATCTCAAGACCAGTTGGATAAAAACTAAAATAAAGACGTAACTCTGAAGCAGCTAAGTTACAAGTCCTTTTTCAGAAACAGGCATGACTTGGTGCCACAGCAAAATTTTTCACCAGTCTGCAGTAAGCAATTTTTTTTTTTACTTCTAGCACCAAGCGGGCCACCATACGAAGCAACCTCACAATGCATGCGGTCATCTACTCTGCTGATTTTGTATGAAATAATAATCTGTGCTTGCAGGTCCCAGACCTTTCAAAAATGGGTATGAACAATAGATGATTGAAGACATTAATGGAAACTTATTTCTAAATTACTTGAGTGAAGAAAAGATTTAAAGACTAAAAAGCAACAGAATGTTGCACGTTAGTATTTCTGAAGGATGAGGGAAGCTAAGGTTGGTGCTTTGATTTACCTTCAAACAAACAAAAAGCTAAAAACAATCCTAAACAGCTCTATGTCCGTGATACTGGTAGAGGCCAATGTGTGCATGCCACTGAAAGGCACAGTCGGACCAATCTGATAAATGGCATCATCAGAGCAGAACAGCAATGTTTCACTGGAGCAATCACAAAGGGTGAACAATGAGCCATCACTTCTCTTGTCATGAGCACAGAAAGCAGTCACCAAGGCAAAAGAGGGGACACAGGAAAGAAGATACAGGAACTCACATAAACCTGGAAGACAGAAAACACATTAAACTGAGTTTTGAACATTCTGAGTAACCATTTTCCTACTGTAACATTGCTATTCATTGATTTAACACCATACATATTATCCTTAAATGGATGGAACTGTTGCAAAAATCGTACCCTAATCATACCACAAAATTCTTCTGAGATTTGTTATACAACTAACTTCACTTGCAAAGATTTGCCTACAATATCATCTTAGGTATAAAACAGGCTTATGGACAGACTGATGCAGTCAGGACAATCTCTTGTTCATTGTGTAAAAAAATTAACATGCTTACATTGCACTGAATTTTTTACTCAGAAGTGCATTTTAAAATTGGGCATCGTAAAAACACAGCTATTTATAGGGAGCTAATTATGAAGCAGTATGATTGTTCTTCCTACGGCTCTAAAGGTGCCTAAAAACCAGAGTGCAATACTTACTGGAAAGGTTTCCCCAAGGTTATCCTGCCTTTGTATCTACAAGCTGCATCTGAACATTTGCAGACATGCCACCTCCATAGCCTCCCTTAGACTGCATTTGGTTCTGAATTGAGCTGACCTGGAGACAGAAGGGAAAGAGCAGCAGAGAAAAAAAGAAAGGCAGTTAGTGAGCTATGGCGTCTTCTTGCTTCCAATTTTATTTCCTGTTTAGGTTTGGTTTTCAAGTGCTACTTTACCATTAAAGCTACATTACTTTTGCATGAGGACATGTACAGCGTAGGCTTCCTGGAATTTTCACTTCTGCAGGCAGCTCAGCAGGAGAGGTGGAAGAACTGATGCTGAGGCAGAAGTTTTTCCTCTCTCCCAAAGAAAACTGATTTAGGCTTTCACTGACCCACCTGATTACTCAAAAAAAATTAATCAAATCTCTTACTGGTATCCAACTCTACTCCATCTGACAAGCTATAATTTATTATATGGAAAATGTTCTTTTCCAAGTATGATAAACCAGAGAAGTTGACACCACTACAGTAAAAATATAATAGACAACTTACAAAATATCTGGATAGTATCTGCACTGTGTGGCTAACTTCAGATAATGAAAAAAGGACTTTCTAAACCAAAAAGGAGCTTTTGGTTTGTGGAAGGTTTTTTATTTATCTATTTAGGTAACAGCATACACTGCTTTCCTTAATTGCTACTAGTCCTTTAAATGGCAGGGCATTTACTGTTTAAATCATACTCAATCTATCAACTTCCCTGAAAATAGCTTATTTGAAGATATTTTTAGCCTGATGCAAATAAATACATAAAGACCCACGCCCCCCCCCCCCCCCCCCCCAAAGACATGCACATGCCCCTGTGGCTTTCATTGCCTTTATCAACAAAAAGGAAGGGAAACCATAGTTCTTTCCTGCTTGTGTTGCATGAGTCAAAATAATCATCTCCAAATGCCTGCAGGAAGCCAACTCCAACCTTAAAGGTTTGGCCTTTTTCTCTCTGCACCCCAGAGCGTACACAACAAGTACACAATGAGCACAAAATAACATATTCCTTCAAGGCTACAGCTTCTGAAATTGAACTTGCAGAAAGCCTGTGCCTGCAGGGCACCACTTGCAATTATTACATGTACGCTCCTTCATAGAGACCTCAAAACATCACTAGAAAGCTGTATTAAAACAGCACTGGAGAAATACTTCCAAGTAGCATGCATGACTTTTTCCCTGTCTACAAAGACAAAACATATTGCAAAGTATATTCTTTTCCACAGCAAAGCAAAACACTCACACACACAAAATGAATCAGCACAACTCTTTCTTACATACTGTTTCTCAAACCAGTGTCAAAAAAGGAGCCTGTTTTGGGATCTTTGTCTTCAACAGTGGCATATTGCAGTGCTGTCCAAAGGATCTGATTTTTACGTATTCAAGCAGCGCAATGTAAAACCACTTTCTACCTTGGTGCATTGTTCAAATAAGTGATACAGCTGCAGAAAAGCAGCTATATTCACATTTTTCTTCAGGGGAAAGTGTTCAGAGCCAATACTCTAGTGGGTCTGACATCAGAGACTACAAACTCAGTAAGAAAATGTGGAGAAGTGCAAACCACATTCATGGGGTGATGTTTAAGAACTTTCACATTTCACCAAGCTGGTCGTCATCTTCATCAAGGATTTTCTGTTGCTCATTGGAACAAAAGGAGTTTGAATTTAATTTTTTTTTTTCCCCACAGAAAATTAATTAATATACATGTAAACGTATTCACAAGAATGACTTGAGGATGGCATTAATTTAATCTGAATGAACCCTGCCTCTAGTGAAAAAGAGCTAGAAAACCATCTCCAGGCCATATCATCTTCCACCCTGACAACTTGCTTATATGATTTTAAAATTTTGGAGAACAGCAAATCAACACAAATTGCAAGGCTAAAGTGTAAATTTTTATGATTACTTTTTATAAAGTAATAGAAAGAATAATTTCTTTGTTACTTCAGTCACACATACAGACGTTAGTGTTAGTGGGTAAGGAAGTATATCAGTCTAAAATGCAGAGGCTGTTACACCTAAAGCAAATAGAATGCAGCAAATTAAACTCGACTACATTAACAGTTCAGTGGCTATTTTGTATATGAAAACTTACACAGGAGACGTACAATGTTAAAAACACTGAGAAAAAAGCAGGTCTAACTATTGTAGGCTTATAAGTTGGTATTCTTTCTGAAGCATCCTCCTTTTGAGGCAGTCTGAGCTACGAGAACAAGCACCATGAAATGCAATTATTTTTAGTTTCTCAAATATGCTATTGCCTTCCTTTGATGATATATAACAGCAAGGTTCTTCCCTCTTATGTGTAATTTAGGTAGGATAAGGATTTAAAGATTTTAGAAGGGGAAGAGGTTTGCACCAATTAAAGATCACACAATCTGTTGTGCTGCTTATCTATCTCATTAATTTCCTTCTTTCCTTTTCTTTCCCTCCCTTTTAGAATTAGGAAATAGCACAGATGGTCCTTGACAAAGAAAACAAGGGAAAACTAAGAAAAGGATGGAATACATGAAATCAAAGACTAAACTGAGGAATATGAAGCAGAAGAAGAAAGTGAGAGATTTCACCATGGAATATGAAGGTAAAATAAGAAAGCGATGGGAATGAGAAAGAAACAGTGCACAGGGGATTCCTACTGTTTAAGCGTACCTTTGACAAAGGAGCAAGGCGCCCTACAGAGAAGGCAAAAAAAAAGCAAAATATTTCAGTAGTCAAAAAACTACTGTACTCAGAATCATAAGGACATGCAATAAAGAACAATGCTGATGAAAAAAGGCACAGAGCAGATAGTGGGTGAAGAACCAAATTTATATGGGAGAAGCTAATGAAATTGCAGGAGGTCCTCCTAAGGCATTCAGACGAGAGAAGGCACAAGGAGGTTCACGAAGGAGTATAATGTCCACACTTCAAAAGAAATTAATCAGCAGAAAAACATGTGGAGGTTAACACCATAATCTTGGAATTTACACTGCTAAGAATGGACAAAGAGACTGGATGCAATATTAGCACAGTAAGTTACCACAGAAGAGGCAGGAAAATAAGCAGTATGAAAAAGTAGAGATTTGTGCTTCTGAAGAGAGAGAGGGACAAAAAGGATTATTTTTTACATACAGATTGTTTATATCTGGGATCAGAAAAATCACTCTGGCCACTGATGCAGCACATTATCCAAATGAAAAGTGAGGGAAAGAGATAGCCAGTTATGAGCATTCAAAATTAAAAAGTCTATGTAGAGAGACAATAATGATTGCCTACTATCTGGAGGTGAATTGGATATTATGCAAGGCAAAGGTGAGGGCAAGCAGGGGGAAAGTCTGAGGTGAAACAGCAAAGCTTCAACCAGTGACCACAAACCCCACACAAGGCAGCTCAGCTGTGAGAAAGAGGAAGGTTCTCACAAGAGGAACAACAAACATTTAAAAACCAAAAAGCCATGCTTTAAAAAGAAAGAAAACTGCTCACTTTATTACCACTTTATTATTTCATTTTATAAAGGCTTTAAATATTAATGTAATAGACTGCATTAAGTAAGTAATTAGCTTTAACTGAATTTTATCAAGTTGAAGCTGTGTTTGTCCATTTAACTTGCTTACAGATGTTTTAGTACAAATCAATTCCCATCCATTATGTTGTTTCTGGGAAAAGGTAGTATACGGTCTGTCACATCAGATTTTCTAGCTTTGCCCTTCCCCAATACACACGGAGTTACAAAAGTTTTCGTCTGATCTCAATAAGCTGTAAACTAGTTGAAACTACAGATGACCTCACTTGCCTACATTAAAAACACCTCTTTCCTTTACAGCTCTGCTCTCTATTCAGATACCTCTGACAGAACTCTTTCTTCTGCCTTGTCAAGAAGTATTTTTCATCATTACCTACATACAATCCTTTTCTAGATTGCATATTACTAACCTTAAAAACAGATTGACATTTCACATAAATACAAAGCTGTGCAAAAGAAATAATAAGCTGATTTTCAGTATCCATCTTAGCCTCTATTTTTCACTTTCAGAGAGATAAAAATCTTTATTGCTCCTATCACCTACAGGAAGCTATAAAACCTTGTGACACTGTTACTTGCTCTGGAAATAATTCACAGTGCAAACAGGGCTACAGAGTATAGAAAAACATCAATAAGGACACCAAAAATATTTGTGTACACTATAAACCAAGCTAAGTTAGAGTTTTACATGAACTATATTTAAAATTACTTAAAGCATCTAAGGTAAGAAATCTAGTCAATTATTGACACTTTTTAAAGCTTTCTCTAAAATACTCTAGTAATATACCTCTATTTTAGTTAGTTTTAGTTTAGTTTTACATGCCATCAGAATGATTTTTTTAAAAAGTATTCTAGACATAGCTTGTACAATATATACAGCATCTACTATGAATTGTCAATAAATACAGGAATTTTAAAAATGGTATTCCATAACCTTGAATGCAAGTGTTTAGGACTTGGAATTAAGATGCTAGCAGGTTGTTCTTCAGTTTTATAGAGATTCTTTCTTATAGTTGAAAGCCTCATTGCTTCAGCCACCATATACATATACAGTGTTCCTGTATTCCAAGATGAAATATTCATCTGCTTATACTTACCGAATTCATTCCACTGAATAGGTCTCCTGATCCTACATGAGCTGTGTGAACAAAGTTTGTTGGCTCCCCAATCATGCTTCGGTCAATTCGCCGTCGTCTTTTCTGAAAGGAAGGTAAAGAGACCATCTAACTGAGAGTCATTCAAAAGGCAAAAACAATGTGTGTCATAAATGTCAAAGTTAACTGTCCGTAGAGTATTTCATACACTGTAAGATATTTTCATAGAGTCAAAAAGCAGAGTCCAAATTCCCAGGTTAACCAAGACGTTGGTAATACTGTCATTTGTTTTTACTTGGAGGATCTATAACAGATCATTAGACCAGCACTGATACCACTCCTAGCATTTACGCCAACAAAACTCTTGTAAATAACCTTAGTATGTTCCACGGTTTATTTAGCAATAATTGGAATGTTTCGTACAGTAACCTCTGCCTATATTTATATTTAAATCATGATGTGGCAGATCAAATTTTAGATTTAGTCACTCAAACCAAGAATTAATGATCAAAGATCATTAGTATAGTCTATGAAACCACTAACTTACAGGATTTCTGATTTGCATGCTGTGGGAACTTATTGTCACTATTTGTAATATACTTCATAGTGATGTTCAGAACAATGCCTTGAGTTTGATCAGGGTTAGTCACAGACATATCTTTACCAAACCCTGTACACTCAGATAACTTCCAGTCTGCGTGTTTGTAGCAAGGCAGGGTGCCAGATTAGGGACTCTATTCCTGTGCCATGAGACAGAAGACAAGAATTGCTTAACCTCTGCCTCCCCTTTCTCAGAGTGACAGCTTCATATTTTATTAATGTAATAACACGCAAATGAAAAATTGGAGGCAGTAAGGACTTCATCTAATTAAAGGTGCTTTGGTTGCCTGCCTCCAGCTAAGCATTGCATCTAAAGGAATAAAACAAGAAAATCCTATCCTCATTTCTTAGGCCAGAACCAGGGAGCTTACACAGAGCAAATCATGCAGTGTGCAGTCACCATATGCCAGTATCCTGTATTTGAAAAAACCCAATAACCATGAAGCACAGTATGAATATCTCAATTTAAGGTGTGTCATACAAAATAAAGTGTAATAGCTAAAAAACTACTTGAGCTCAGTTAAAAGCTTCCCATCATCTTAAAGTCCACTCAGTCTCATTTTTAAAGGGATCTCCATTTCTAATCTGGAATGAGATCATAAGACCATCCAGACTCAAGACACAAAGGTACATGCCTCACAAGTGGGCTAGCTGCTATTGAAACACAGCTACAGATTAAATCTTTATGAATCAGAACCCACAACTATGAGAATATATCGTGGGGTTTGGCCAGGAAGTGCAAAACACATTTAATCCTTTCATGTACCTTTTGCCTATTACTAAACTCAGATTTCAGTAGGTTTCAGTACCTTACTGCATCATATTAATGGCTGGGGTAAGCAGAAACACATAAAACACTCCCATAGAAAGAGCAAAACAAAATGACCCAATCTATGCCAAAACTATTAGTAAATTCTCTACTCCCAACAAATTTGACAAGATCAACCAAATAAAATAATCATAGCGATAAAAACATCTTCATGTTGTTTGAGGGCTTTCACAGAGAAAACGTTTATGGAAATTAACCGAGATGTCTCAGTTACAGGAAACAGGAAATTAGTAGAGTTCACAGGACCATAAATAGCCACAACAGAATCTATTACTATGTCCCACCAATGCATTAATATTTCAATCTGGAAGTCAAGCTCACTTATATATATAGAAAATGATTTCTTAAGTTATGTATGCTATCAGCTAGTAAAGCATACATGACTAACTTGGGGGGAGAGACCCCACACCAGGTTTATGCTTCCAGTGGATGAGAACTGCTCCTGTGACACGTTCAGGCTGAGGAGCATCTCCAACCTGCATAACGATTATTTTAAATGCATATTGCTGTATTTATATAATATAGTATTGTAATATGCTGTGACTGACACAGAAAGAAGCTCTAGAGAACTGTATGAAACACACCACTCCAATTAAAACACTTAAAATTGTTTCAGTTCTACAGTCATTGCCTCTCTCCCCCTTTTAAAAAATAACAGCCAGAATCAGAGTAATTTATGTGTCTAAACAATACATCCATGATTTCTTAGTTTTAGTAGAGTTTTGAAATGCAGGCTTTTGATGCAGAGAAAATTTAGACAATCTCAAAGCTTTCAGAATTTTTTGTTTCTTTGTTCTGCAAATAACCAAACTCTTTCTTTGGGCAATTTGGGCAACTCAACTTATTCTTCTCCTTTTCTTGTTGCTAAGATTACTGGCATGCCAGTAACAGAGTTAAGTGCTCGATCTTGTGAATGACTGTGGGTGATTCTCTGCTAATCGTCAGCTAGTCAACCAGTAACCACTAGTTGAAGTGAAATGCCATCAAACCCTGTTTATCTTAAGCGAGTTTCTTATCAGAGGTCATCAGCCAGTTACACCCTGGCATGTGCCCACTGACATGATCTCCTTGAAACAGTGGAAGAGTATTTAAATGCTCTGCTATATTAAGACCACAAAGTAGTTCACTCTGAAAGCAAATAAAACTTTTTTTTTTTTTTTTTTTTTTGCTGCAGGAGAACTCAGTTTGCATTTATATTGGTGTTCTAGCTTAGATCATGAGCATGCTTTTGAAGCAACATTACCAATCCCCATTTACCATGCTTCAGTTTTCATGTCAAAGTAATCTTGGAGTGTACAAATTAGACTTCTTTTGGGTGAAGCTGAACTGGAAGACTAGCTGATACACTCCCATTGCTAATGAACATTTGAGGCCAACGGACCAGGTGAGCCAGTCTGAAGCAGACCACAAAAGAGACATCTAATGCACATCATGATTCCCCAACACCAACTGTTCTGCTGTACTGCATAGCTGCTCTTACTAGGATGTGCCATTTCCACAGACACAGCCTCAGCCAGAACCAAAATGACTAATTAGCATGGATGAAGGGACATTGGGAGTGCTGTAAAAAGTCACCTCTTTTTGAGGAATGTAACACAGGATACAGGAGTAGGGGAGTATGCCTGGAAAGGTTATAATAAAGCTTTTAGAGAGGACACCATAGACATTAGCTTGGCCAGGACTTTATTGTGAAGTGGTATTTTCTGAGACCCTGTGCCTGTAAGAATACCTGCAATACCATTGTTCTAGAAACAATAAGAATTAACACACAGATTGTTTCTTCAGTAAATTTAGTATATTTAATTTGAAAGAAGCTGAGAAGCAGCACATTCATCTCTTACCTAAGGAGAAATGAATTGTATAGTTATGCTCATTTCCCTCTGTGTATCACTTGTGCCTTTCCATACTTGTTTCCAGTGCAAGTCATATGCCTGAACTGACAGAGCCCAGAGAAAATTAATTCCTGCTAGCCTTCACCCATGCCCCAAACTCCACCTGATAACATACCATAAATAATTAGCCTTAGAATATATATACACCACTAACCATTGTAGTAATGAGATCTGACTATAGAGATGATCTATAATACAACTGCATGTTCATGATGCTAGTGCAAAGGACTTCAACATACACACACCTGAATATTTGTTATCTTCTAAAGGTTTGTTTGAAACATGTTTCTGACCAAACACATATATGTCCCAACACCGGCAGCCTAACTCAATGAGACCCTATGTCCTGTATCCGTGTTTCTTGTGGATGTTTTCTTAGCAGGTGGGAAGTAGAAGAAAGCTCACATGATTAGCTAACTTGACCCAAACTAACAAGAAAGCTAACAGACAAGTTCCTGAAACATTTGGTATCAATGGGCAAAAAAAGGTCTCAAATTTGAATTGTAGTATTTTACTTCCCCCCCCCCCCCCCCTTGCCTTGTCCCAAGGCACTGCCCCCTTTACTAAGGGGGGAAGGGGTGGCAAGGAGCACAATGGAAGCGAGATGAGAGGAGAAGACCCGTAAAGGGATCATGGAAGTGGATTATGAAATGTCATCATTTAATGACTTTACTGAGTTTGTTCCCTTGACAAAAGTCTGTAGAATTTGGATTACAAAGTATGTACCAGGTAATCGTTATGCCACAAAAAGAATAAATAGTTTTTAAGCAGAAGAGATGCGGGTTTGTGTGTTAAATGTTTGAGAGGAATAGAAGCAGTCTGAGGACCCATCTCAGAAGCTTTGCTTTGAACATATACTAGATGCAATGGAACTGGATCACATTTCAGTTACCATAGTAATGAAGTAAGGAATTGATGTCTCCTCTATTCTTAATCTGCAAGTGATGCTTTGCACCCACACAGGGTGCAGCTCTTTTGAAGTACAAGATTAGAATTCAGAAAGCCACCAACAGTTGCATCACACAGAAGTTATTTCAACCCTGCAAGTTTCTTGAAACTTTCGATAAATAGTTTTAAACTTCTGTTTAAAAAAAATTAAACTAATAATACCATGTATTCAACCTGCCCTTCAGCAAAGCCACAAGCATTCTCCTGAAACACCATTTTCATAGTTCAATAAACTACTTATTGCAAGAAATTCAGAAGTGTAATTTGTTTCTTTAAACAAATAATTGCCACAGATGGCTCCAGAGACATGTAAAATTTCCTTTATATTCCCCTCTATTTTTGGCTTGCAGGGAAGAAATGATCACCTTTGACTATTTCCAAAATTTGTCCAGAGGCTGGGCTGTGCTTCTCTAGTTCAAGCTACTTCATAGCTACTTCATGGCAACAATTCTAAATTAGACAAGTTCTCTGCCTGTATATATACATATAAAAAAGAAAAGTTTTGGAAATTTTTCTCCTTTGCATGGTTATGCATCCCTCTCTACCCTTCATGAGAGGACCTCTCAAAAAAAAAAAGAAAAACATGCAGAGTAACATCAAGGTCTCAAATAGATCAGAAAATATTTGAGTCATGTCACTTAGATCCTAGCAGACTGATAATTATTTTTCTAGAAGCTGCTAAAAGTTGCAAGGGAAGTCAAACAGAATATCATATAAAGGTACCCCAAAGTCAAGTACCAACCTACATATGCTGGCAATCAAAAGCAAAGCAATCTCTTCTGTTTAGCTAGCAGAAAAGCATGCTCTGCTAAATCTACACCAGATTTTTTGAGATAGCTGCTAGATACATATCCCAAATCCCAGTCTGAGCGAAATGCTGGTGACACAGAGCACTTCAGAGGACCCTGTGACACAAAAGCTTGTGTGGATTTGACCTGCAGAAGGCTCCATCTCAGCCCCGGTCAGCCCTCAAATGGAAGTGGTATTACAGGTCCAGATGAGGAACGTGCTCTCTAAGCATAAAGTGATACATGGTGGAAACTGAAGAAATTCAGAGGGGGAGCTAAGTTATTGCCACATTGTGAACACATAGTTTCTAAAAACAATGCTTCTTTATTAAAATTCCTGTGTATGGCACTTCTCTCCTACCACCTACCATTTAATTTTTCTCCACTTAACACACAAGAAAAACTGCCAACCCTTTTTCCCACACAGCAGTGCTCTTTACCCAGCTGTATTTTGTCTTGGCTTTCTAGATCTTAGCATCTCCATCAAGTAAACTGTAAGAAACCAGGCAACAGAATACCTGCTGCCCTCAGTGCAAGCCTACTATAGGGAACAAACAGAGCACATCTACACTAGCAACAAATTAGTGGCAGGGGCAGACTGGAATTTTGCACCTCACATTAAGAATAATAAATTTTGGTATTTAAATCACAAGTAGTAAATCTTTGTTTTGATCATTCTTCTCTAAAACTAACACAGACACAGTTGCTCTTCTATTGAGGAGTACATTTTATTATTATTTATTAATATCATCAAGCTACCACAAGGCAAGCATAACACTTTCCTACTGCTAAATTTGTAACATTTACCAAAACATTACAAGTGTCATTTTTCATGACTATGCTTCCATACATATATACAGTTGTCTTATTTTATATGCAGTAAAAATATATTGCACATAATACATTTATGTATTACATAAGGATATATTAATATATCTTATATTGCATTTCAAGACATTTTTCTGTCACTTCATGTTTAACTGTGTTCCAAAAGATGTAGGGCACAGTAAATTAAATTAGAAAGGAAAATAGCATGCTGATCTATCTAGCCTAATCTTGTGCAACATGTTTCCAAGCAGATCCAAATCAATATGAAGTGATCCATATATAAAATGGCAAGTGATGCACCTTCCTTTTTTGACACAGTTCTTTTTGTCTTTTATTCTAACTATCTGTAGAAGAGGAACTTTGGTTCAAATTTGTCATCATCTCTCCTTATTCCACAAGACATCCTGGGAAAAATAGAGATCATGTTATTTTGGCTTCTCTGTTATTTCATTACAAAATTTGTAAGCTTGCCACAAAGACTCACATGCAGAAAAATCTAAGAAATTACATTTATTGAGGCATAATTCTTGCGCTTTATAGTCTCCCTTTCTGAATAAAATGATGAGAAACATCTTTTGTATCTTAACTTCTCAACAGCCTTGATACCTAATCAGAGAAAACCAAAACAAAACACCATGCTTTGGCACCTCATTTGATGCAGAGTAAAAGCATCAATTTCGAGATTAATTTTTCAGTCTTGTATCAGACTCTTCTCTAATTTCAGACTATTTAAAAAAAAATAATTCTTTAACAGGAGTGCAGATTGTGTAAATCAAGGTATTCATAATATTCCACATTACAGCAGGCTATCACAGCAGCATTTGAGGCTTCAGTGGGCCCCATTCACCTGCCAGGATTGCCTTCAACGAGTCAGCAATGCTTACTGCTGGCTTGCAGGCTCAGTAACCTAGCTAAGATAAAAAATATTTTTTCCCTTTTCTTAAATGATTACTGTCATAAAAAAGGCTTATCTCTCTTGGCAAGATAACTAAAGAACACTTAGTTCCTCGCTGAAGCCTCGTTCAAGACTTAATAAATTTACTTGCGAACTCCCTACTGAGAAACTCTCCCTGGTGAATAGAGAAGTGAACGATCCATCTGGACACTATAAAGATCTGCTTTGCAGATTGAGTTTTCTGTGGTCAGAGAATGACCACTTACATTTATTACCTCCAAAAATTTTGCTCTTTTCAAAGTAGAAAGATGACCGTGAATTCATAAACACTAGAAAGTTACACAGCTTTTAAACTTGTCTCCACAACATAAGGGTCAGTTTTTCAGACTGTTCGGTCACTACTACCTCAGTCATTAAAATGGCATCAAATACATTAAGAAGCAATTCACTCTATACAATAGCTCTTTGCAAGCTTGACTTTTAAATAATGGCAGGGTAATTTGAACATAATGAAGTATAATAACTTTTAACCACATCATCTAATTCTTTGCCACACTAAGAGATCTAGATTTAAAACATCTTTCCTTACTAAAACAATCCAAATCCCAAACTCTCCTAAAATAAAATAAATCCCAGTAGAGCCACCACAGCTGCTGTTCCTGTGGTCAACGGGACAAATGCAAACAAGGAATATGCTCCTGGTTCTCCTCTGCACCTGCCTAGTGCATTTGTTTTCATGATTAGGAGCTAGTCTGCTCATACATCCAACATTGTATGGGTGCACTATCAAGAAAGTGCTAGGTAAGTATGTGATTTGCTAATTATTTTTTTTCCTTTTAAATAGGAACTATCAGATTTATATGGAGGCTTACAGCTATTGTGTTTGACCTTCTTTCACAAATAACCCTCAAACAGCAGCCCTTTTTTGGAGAACTTCTGTTACCATTCATTCTAGTGTTAATTTCAGGCTAACCCAATGCAAAAAGCAAGCTCTTTTAACCTGCTAATTTACTTTCTGGGATCCTCGCCACCAATCAAGATAGGTGTTTCATAACTTTTCCCTTAGGACAAAGTGATCTATTAAACTTTTCAACTATATAACTCCCTGTTGAAATAGAGCTGTTTCCTAGCTTTGAATTCAAGAAGTCAGTTGAAACTTCAAAAGCAAGTGCAGGCCAAAGATAAAACTAGGATAGAAATCTAAGGAAAGGATTTAATCAAAGACGAGATAGTCAACCATTTCAAAATGGGGGATTTGGATGGTTACAGGAAAAACTGAAAGAGAGAAAACACCCTTCATTTTATTTGCCTTCTTTGATCCTCCTACTTTTTTTATCTGCTCTGAAAAGAGTGCCAGCAGCAAGGGAGTCCCTATGCTGTGCCACCCAGCTGATCCTCCACATGCTAACACACAGGAAGAGCTGGGTATTTGCTCAGAATAGGAACTATCAGATCACCCTGTAGACGTGGCTTTCTGTCCTCCCACATACATGCTGTTCTGCTCCCTAAATATTCTGATGTTCACAGGATGGCTGTCTCTCAAGACAAGCTGTGGTCTGAGTGACATGTCTGGGTTCCCAGTATTGAGCTATCAAAATTACCTAAAAAGGTCTTAAAGAGTGTCTTTCATCAAACCCTACATAAAGGGGCTGCAGGGGCAAGGGTGTCCCTTGTATTTGTTTTTGTTCATTGTGTGTTTAAGATGCATTTCTCCACACTTTCCTCCCTAATTAGGGACCTAGAGATTCTTGTTAAAAAAACCAAAAAGAATGTACATGTATAAAGCTGGAATGCTAATACACTCCCTCTCTAGCAACTGGATCATTATGTAGCAAACTAGTACTGTGAAAACAATGGCTGGATGTACAGTATCATCATATAGCCAGTATGATATTTTTGAAGAAAAAGCTGTAGGAGAAAAAAATGCTTTTGCTTTTAGCAAATTCGGCACCTTCTTGAATCTTTTGAAGTTTACGCTTTTTGATCTGTTTACACAATATTCCATTATATTATGATGGTGTTAGTCATCACATGACAAAACTGGCAACTGTAGCCTATGTTTTCTAAATAAACAGGAAAATTTGCCAGGTGAGGTCAAATGACTGAAAGACAATAGGTCTTTTAAGAAATGTGTTTAGCTTACACATTAAAGGGAAGTTGTTCCATTCCAGACGCTTAAACCAACTTTAAGGCACATAGTAAACGAGAATCCATTCCTTGGTATAGCTATTAAGTGCTGTCCTTTTCAAAATACACATTAGCACAATTTTAAGATGACACTTACAACTTGTGACTTGGCTGTAACATTATACCACAAACTAATTTCTCTCTCCAATAAGTTTCTTCTCATTATTTTTAGTGATTAATGCCTCTTTAACATAACTTAAAAACCAAAACAGTCATCTCAGATAACAATACTGGTTTTCTACTATAGCAACCATACTTATTTAATGTCTTTAGACAGACGATGCCGTCTGATTGTAGAGTAACAGGTAATTCATCAGTGATAAGGACAGCAGGGCATGATGAAAGGAACAAGTCTGTGATAGTGGATAGTGGCTTGAGGTATCTCAGCAAAAATCAGAACTTAGTATTTAACATATACTCTTTTCTTACAGTTGCCAAGCTGCTTAACTTCCAACACGTTAGTTGTTGCTTGGATCAAGTACTTATTACCAGCCCACATAGCTGGAAACAAAGTTTATCACTGCACCTTCTGGATACAGATACACCACAGTACAAACTTTCTGGAAATTTCTAATAGCTTCTTTAAAAAAGCAAATCCCAAAGTTCTGATATCAACTCATTGCGAACTGCATCGTGTTGAGCTCTCTTTCCTTTCACTCGCTGACCTTTTCCAACAAGAACAGAGGAAATACTTGAAAGGTCATCTGGCATGGTGAGCGCTGTAGTTCTCTAGATGACTTGTGTCAGGATTACAACATGTAGCCCCTCCTGCTCAGCCAAATGAATGTCACCCCCCCCCCCCCCCCCCCAGCTACAACACAAACAAAAGCTTCAGGTGTCCTTAAGTACACTGCATATTGACATTCTTTTGTCAAGAAATTGTATTTCATGCTTGCAAATCTTGTAGTAAGACTTCCTAGAGCTAGCTGGTTAATACAAACAGGTTTGTTATGTCCTGCATATGCAGGTGTCTGCACACATTTGCATCTATATGGAAGCATAAATGTTGCATAAGATACATTACACAGAAGCCTTCTGTACTCCTATGTACACTCTGTATAATCTTCTAAATGAGAATGATATGCACATCCCAAACTCCATTACAGAAAAGTACAAGAACAAAATATAAACTGAAATATTACCTCCAAACAGGTAATAGCCACTGGCAGATACAGGATCCTCAGTCACACTCACGATACAAAACCAATCACTTAGTAAGTCTAATAACTTTCTCTGGACCACCTAGTTAAAACATCTACTGCTCTGAAGACAATAGCTCTAAACACATTGTCATATGTGCTCACAAGCAGAAGTTTGGTACTGCACATTGTGATTCACCTTCAACTATGACAGCAAATCAGGGCACACATGGTATTTTCAGAAAGCCTCCACACACAACTCTCAGTAATTCCCTTACTGGGAGAAGATGGATCTTCAGGAGTTAGGGCACTGATATTTTTTAGCAGTGGGATTCATAGCAGTAGAGGTGAAAGTAATAGTACTTGTGCCACAAGCAAAACCAAAGCCACAATATTTAATAATAATATCATGAAGAGTCAACAAACACAGACACAGTGAATTAATCAGCTTTTAAATACCTCTGTCAATGTCACCTTAGAAGCTTGACATTAGTTTACCCAATAGCAGCAGCTTCTTGTTTCTTTATATACATATGCAATCAAATACTTCAGTATTATTCACCTGGTTTTCTAGTGGTGTACTGTACTACTTCTCAGTGAAGTCTTATTAAAATGAACTTGCTCTGAATGAAGATACTTCCTTTTTTTTTTGTACAAATCCTTTTTTAAGGGAAGTAATCCCACTACAGTTTTTACAGTATGAGACACACTCCTGACTGCTGACCTTTCTGGCAGTCTTCCCACTGGCATTTCCTTGCTAAGTTACTTGTCACCTGTGTGAACTCATCATTACCTCTGGGTACTCCTTACTGCTTCAAAGGCATCCTGACCAGTTACCTCATCAGCACATGAGCACTGTCACACAGCCTCAGGTAGCCCATTTTGCAGTGGGGAGAAGCATTCATAAACATGGAATCATGAGTTTGCTTCAGTGGCCATCCCACTTCTTGCTCCTGTGAGGAATTCTGCAAAGCTCCCAAATTTGACTGTCAGCGTTGGAAATCTGTCCATCCAGTTAATTTTAGGTAAATCACTGGAACTAGTGCATCCCAAAATATGTTATGATGTAGTCTGTCTTTGCTAATTCTTGAAACATCAAAGCAAAAAGGTGTTACAACTTACACAAGCGAAGCATGAACAGCCTCCCATATTCTTCCCGTACTATGAAAAATAGTCATGCATTTGAAAGGTGATCCCACTAGCAGATGTGGAAATGATGGCATTACACACAAAATAAAAAAAAAAAAGACAACACAACAAGCTTCCAAGACAATTTAGCAATGGATGGCCCAGTAGACATTTTAGGGATCCTTAGATGCCAAGCCCACATGTAGCATGGCTTGAAGCATCTCTGGAGGAGTACTCTAACAGCAACTCTTCAATTCTCAAATCAACAGCTGCACTCAGACTTAAAATAGCTTTCTGCTCAGCTTTTGACATATTCAGAATAGTATCTGACACAGAGCAGCAACACAAAAGCCTGTGCCCAAAGTGTGACAAATACCCCCAAAAGATGAAAGGGAAGTTGTTCAGGAGCTAATTAACAAGTCCCAACAGAAGCATGGGGGCAAAGGAAGACCAACATGGCGTGCCATTGCAAATCCGTAGGCTCAAAAGACAGACAATGAAGAAAAACAGCCATTGTGAGCTTCCTAGTCAAGCACTGTATTCCTACCTAATTTAGTTTAACAAGTAACATAAAAAGGAAGTCCTTTCAAGGAGTGTTCTGCTTTCCCTGGCAAAACAACGGAATCTTTGCTGCCTTGTCCAACCTCCTATCAAAAGGAAAACACCAGTTCCAAGCATGTACAGGCACTTTTGCCTAGTCTAGCTGAGGCACGCCACCATTCCACAGGTCTTGAGTGTAAACAATCATGAATTATTTAAATTTCATCAAGTCAGAAATTGTCCCATATTCCTAATTTATTTGTCAAATTCTGCTGTTCTAAATACCACCTCGTTGAAAAGCAGTATACAGGAGCAGTAGCAATAGCTCCTTACCGTTCCATTAGCTGCACTAAGAAGACATATAGATTTTGTTGAGGACAAAAGTCTCAGGTACATTCATTATTCAGAATTTACTGCCAGACTCATGAGTAGGATCAACAACACATCACACAATCATTTTTAGAGGCAGTGTGGGCTGCTCATAATATTCAGAAAAATCTTTCTTCTTACTAATCCATTTCTGTGGCAAGCCTATCCCTCCTTGTCTTGCAGGTCTTCTGCACTAAGTTATCTATGATAAATTTATTACTGTGAGAACAGAATTTTTATTACTGTATTATTGTGGCTCCTCCTTGCATACTTTTTTACACCATTCCTTCAGTCTAGTACTGGCAATTCTGAAGTTGGATCAACTGTAGAAATCCAGGAAATATAGTGGCTTTCTTAGTGTGTCACACCTACTGGTCTTGCCAGAATAAGCCTATAATTAGGAGCTTCTTAAGATAGGAAGAATAGGAAAGCATGGTTCTTTAACAGTCAGCAAAACAGGGGAAGCTTTGGCATTGCAACACTGAGCACCATGGAGATCTCTCAGACTCCTCTAGGTTCTTGCATTACTGGCAACTTCAGGGCAACTGCTTCCCAGTTCCACAAGTCTAGTTAGCTTCTATCAAAAACAAGATACAGCCAACATCAGCTGTTGGGTACAGATTTACAGGTACCAGCAGTTAAAAAAAAAAAGTCAGAATGAAGAGGGAAAAAAAGCAATAAATATACTGAACGCAACCAGCTTTTCTAAGGAGCTTCAGGCTGGGAATTTCTAAACTGGGTGCATAAGTGTAGATTATTTATAATAAATATTTTTACTTTTGCTCTTCAGCAAATAGAACCATATAATAGCTAAAAAGACAGGTACACAACTCACATCTTCCCAACAACTAGAGCTATGAACACAGAATTGAATAGTTATTGTTGGTAGGAAGATATCTATTGTTCTTAAATTAAACAAAACCCCCATCAACTAAGCTACAACACTAACACTACCACCACCACCCTGTTTCATAGCCTGAGTGTCAGGTACCCTTTACCAATACACAGGTCGCCAGTGGACACTGGCAGCTATACCAATAAAACAAACTGTTATTTTTGAACAGCTGGCTCATCAGCATGACAACTACCAAATTTTGATCATACCAGATTATTTTAGAGTTTCCTATGCCACGGTGTCATCAAGCTACACCACCCAGAAACATGCTTCCATGATCAAAGCACAGAATTTGCAAGAAGTTAATTTTCTTGCCAGAATTCCTGCACGGTTTCTATGCCTCAACCTCACTTTGCCATTTCACTGAGTTTCCCTGAAGTGCTGTGAAGATCCATGGACACAGGCATTAAAGTAGCCGCCTACAACTGCTGTCCTGAACAGACATTGCCACCTATGTGCTTCTCCATAGCTTCAAAGTTTTACACTATGGAGAGCTACATACTACATCAAAATAATTCAGGACAAGAAGAGATGCATCAACATGAAAGGTCTCACTTTTAATAGGCAAAATCTGAGTTGTTTATTGTGGAATTGGTAAAACACCAGTTGTCACTTTATAGCTACTCTACAGAGAGCTTCTCAGAGCCTCTTTAACCTTTCACTTCAGATGTCCGGAAATAGCACATTAGAAATATTTTTGAAAATCAGAAGGCTGTGGTGGTCCTGCTGTCCCCTCTGGTGTTTGCTCCACATCCCTTTCTTCACTGCCTGCTGGAGCAAACACATGCACAGGCACGGACAGCCAGACAAATTTCATCCTTTCAGCTTACTGGCATTTACAGCCCACTGCATACTACTCACTTCTCAGGAGCCCTCCCTGCCTCTGCTCCTTGCTCTTCTCCATACAGTAACTTCAACTTCTGTCCTGGTCCCCTAAAGGTATCAGTCAGCTTTGTCATTTGACAGCCATCCAGGCAGGAATCCTACCCAAACACTGTGGGTTCTTCTTCTTACTGGAAAGAAAAACTGATTTACGAGTTGCCTTGATAAAGGAACCCAAAGGTTGCATAGCTAGAAGACATAGAGTAGTATTAACAAAATCCTGCCACTTTAAGCTTGTGGCTATTCCCTCACCTTTCTTTGTCCTAAATCATCTGCAGCAGTTACATTAATAAGTCCCTCCTGAAAAAAAGGAATTGCTATAGCTCTTCAGAAGCTTAAAAAGCTTTTGTTCATAAAAACAATGTCTACATCGTTTATGCTCCAGCTGCTTCTATGCAGAGCCAAACATTATAGCTTCAGAAGTGACCCTAGTTCTCTCTATAACATCATTCTAGACAATTTTAAACATAATCTCTTAAAGCTTTAAAGTGGTAATTTTAACATACTATACTGAAAATGCAAATATATTTTAAGTACACTTTATGAATCTAATATTCTTTAAAACGCAAGGGCAAACAAATTTCTCCATTAATAACAGCACAGAGGGGTTTTGTGTTCCAGCTGCAAAGCTAAAAACAAGTCAGAAAGCAGAAAGATGCATGCATTATCAAGACACTCGACATTCCCTCTTTGGGATCACTAAGGAAAAAATTGAGAACCCCAAACCTTTCTGCCCTTCCCAGTTGTTTCCCTGCAGGCTTCATTTTCAGATTACTCTTCTGTGTTCTGAGATTGTATAGTTACAGTTCATTTTTTTTAAAGAAACTAAAACATGTAAACTTGGATAAAACACAGTCTAAAACTTAGGTGTAGCTTTTTATCTGGGGAACAGTAACAGCATGAACCATACCATAGTTAGTGCATCCCGTAGCTTTTCTTGTCTTATGCATTGCAAACATAAGTGTCTGCTATGTTTGGTCATAAAAAATAAATCATCAGTGATACTCCTGCAATGCCTGCAGAGCCAACATTGCTAAGAGCCTAAGCTGAATTTTATTCCTTCTTGGGCACGACCAAATTATTTACTAAATTCCAGTGAGCTGAAGCAAAGGAATTACTTGCAGAAAATTAGGTGTACCAGTGTGGGAAAAAGATTCAGCCTGACTCTCTGAACCCACAGTGCGTTTGCAGATCTGGAAACTGGAAGTTTTACTTATTTTCAAAAGTGGTTCCTTGTAAGAGTCGATCACTTAATGTATGTTTTATTGACCAACAAACAACTATATGGTAAAACAAGTTTTCAAGTTGTATTTTAGAGCATGTTTCAAAGGGAAAGTTTTGTCTGCCTTTTTAGATGTAAAATACAAGGAAATGAAAACCAGATAAAATCCTTTTATTTCCTTTATCATTTTTCTTTCCTTTTCACTGGGTAATAATGTGAGCTGACTAATTCTGGAACACTAAATTACAGAAGTGATTATGTAATGTAAGGTACCATGCAGTACCTGATCACTTTTCCTGTTATATAAAGTAGATACAGACCACACTGATGTAAGCTCTTCGGTTTACTCTGATTAAACAGAAATTAGTATTTACACTGGTATCAAGTTCTGAGACAGTGAGCAAGAGACAAAGGTATTGCAGAATGTCATTTTGGTGACATGAAGCATCCTACCAGCAGCATACAAGGAGACTAATTTTACAGTCTTCAAAGGATGATCAAGATGCCCTCACATTTGTAAAATATTGTGGCAGATGTTACAAAGTAGTTATTTCACAGGAGTCTTGCGCACTTCAGAAACTACTCTTGTATTATAATCTCTTTAGATATAGAAAAGCTGTTTACAATGAACACCAAGTAAGTAGTTAAGTCTGAAAAAATAATATATATGTAATCTATAATTAACCTCGTTTGTTTTAACGTCTAGCTAGAATAAATTTTTGCCTTAATGTTTAAGCTGTGCTGCCTTCAAAAAAAATCATGATGCTTACACACATGCCCCATAAAAACATACTACTAAACATTCAAGAGTTTTGTATTTTTTTATTATTTGGTAGTGCCTTTTCTCAGAGGATCTCAGCACAGTTAGCAGGATCCCAAGCAAGCACTGAGAAAAATGCTCTGGCAGTTGGTTTTTGCTGTAATTCAGCAGATTATTCCCTATACACACAAAAAACCCCCCACCCACCTCCCGCCACCCCCCAAACACCAAAATCCAAACCACCATCCAAAACATACTTCACAAATCAGAGAAACCAGGAACTACAGTTTGTATGCCTTTGCTGTGTCGGAAAACACGAAGTCTTGCAGCCTGCAGAAAACCCCATAACCTTCAGTTCTTTAACCACTAAATCAGCTAACACACATCTATCTTCACACACCATCTATCAGTCAGTTTCTTGCCAGATTTTAATCTAGGTGTGTATGTATTAAAATGTGTAAGTTTCGTCTTGATTATCTTCTCTGTGTAGAAACATTACTCTCCTTTTATAACAGAAATGTTGGCATTTTATTCCTGAATTAAAAAGAGCAGCTAAATCTCACTGACCTGAGATATGTGCATGTATTTTATTTCTTTAAGGGTAGGGCCATACGATCCTTGATTACATCCTTTCTAGTCTTCCAGCAGTCAGATAATCTATACTGCTTTCACCATGACCACTTTAATCACCTTTTCTCCCTCATACTACTGGTAGCAGCCTAGCATTGGTTGCACAGTGTTTTACAGATTTGCCCTGTCTTCATGGTTAGCTTACAGAAAAGGTAATATCCACATAGCATATTGGGCTTAGAAATCTTTGACAGGTTTTAAAATAGTTTTTAATTATTGCTTTTAAGTAGCCCCAGTTCTTCTCTCTCACATACCAGTCTGTTTCTTTTTTCTCTGAACTACACACATTGCAGTTATTTTCCTTCCTCTCCCAAATCTTCCTTTCTTTGCATTACAATTTGAAGAGACATTTCATTTTCAATGCTTAATTCTGATGTTAATACAAGAAAATACACATTTGATATTTTTCCATGGAGAATAAAAGGCCCTGTAGGCTCTTTTGCCTGCTATTCTGTAGATCAGCACACCTACTCTTGCATTGGCATTTCTTTTTTCTCTTTACAAGTTCAGCAACACCAAGCCACTACCAGAAACACGAGCAATCCAGTATGTTACATACATGCACACACTTGTGTATGTGTGTGCATTCGCATATCCTAGCAGATTTGTTTGGAATATGTGCCTAGCAGGATTTATTGACCCCTTTTTAACAGTAACCTAGTATTTAACCATCATCCTAGAGCCTAGGAACTAAATGGTTTTTAAGTAACTTGAGTAGGGCAAGCTGTATTTGAAGTAACATTTGTTCCAAACAGAGTTAAGTAACATGTTGTCCTATATTAATTTTACTCAAGCGTTTCAAGAAAACTACCTGAAGTAGACTTGGCTTGGAAGCCCCCTAGGTTTAAAGGAACTTGATGAGTCATAAGAGTAATTTCATTTCATAAATAATATACTCCCTTGACAAACAACTTTAGTTCCCAGTTGAACATAGCCAAGTGTTCTTTCTTTAGATAATTTAACTCCTGATAGCATCAGCTTTTCAGTTCACAAAACTGATAAAGCACTCCAAAAGGCAAATTTTATGCAAATATACATAATGAGCTAAGGATTAATAACTACAGTTTATGCAACTGTCTTTTTGAAAACACTGATGTGACATCACCTCTAAAATTCTATCATTCTGGCGTAATCCCCAATAACATCTATTCACCAATCCTGTTCAAGTGTCTTCCTCCATTTTATTTGAATCCTATTCATTTTTCTCTACTCACCACATCATCCTATATGCCCCAAACAATTTTTCTGTTCTTTCCTCATTTAAGGTCAGAGGCTCTGAAGCCACCAATGGACTACCATACAGCTCCCCAAGTTACCTGCCTGGCATCTTCCAGCTGTAAAACAAGAAGAGCAATGCTGACCTCACAAATGAATCAGGCCTGAGCTGCAAGAAAACTGAACTCAAAGTCAGTGGCATAACTTGGGAATTTCAGTGGAGGCAAGACTTCAACCTGTGCTTAAAGCAGTCTGATGCCAGAATAAGAGACTGCCACAAATTTCCATAATGTTCACCTGCGCTCAGCTGTCATCACAGTCCCTGCCCATCAGAAATGTTTTTGGTTTTTAAATAAGAAGAATTTAAAAGGTCACAAGTTCTTTTAACAAAGTGAGACTACAAAGCTCTGTGCTGTCCCCCAGAGAGATGGACATAAACCAGAGGTAAGGCAGCCTGCAATAAGAAAGAGTATTTCCCACTGTGCGTGGTGATGTGAGGGGCTCTGCACCTCTGCTCCAGATCTGGAGAGCTCCAGCTGGCCAACACTACCATGCTAGAGCAGTAGAGCATGAAGTGCCATGCTATGCCAGCAAATAAGTGCTGGTCTGGGCAAACTTAGAAGAAAAATCACAACTTGGTCCCAGTTTATTTCTCAGTCTCTGGACATAAGGCAGCCACATACCAACTGAAACCATCTTGTGCAGGTTACAAACACCTAAACCATAATGCAGGCCTACCAAAGATAAGGCAAAATTAAAATACTCTGGTTTGAGAGCATGCCAGTACCAAAACATACAAACTATGAGCTAGGTAGTCCTTTAGGATAAACCATCAAGCAGAACACAAAAGGTAGTTACATTCACACTGAAAAATATCATACCACAAGCAAGAGAAACAAACAATTATGAAAGACCTTATGCCTGCTGAAGACAGCATATTATAAACTCACACTATTTTCTGGCACTGAATGAGCTGAGTTTACAATTGCAAGAAGAGAGATAATATAGGTTAAAACTATTCCAAAAAATTCCACATGAGCCTCTCCCTTTTGATGTCAGGTCACTCCCTGAGCATGACATGTCAACAGATTGCTTAGTGTCACACATTTGTTTGAGGGAAAAAACACAAAGAGAGATGATGTCTTTTCTCAGCTACAGCCCTCCTGAGGGTACACCCAACTAACTAAAAAACCCTCTGAAATTATTTGAAAAAACAAAAATAAAACCAATGGGTTCAGAAAGGCATTACTTCCCTGAATCTGCATCAGAGTGCGGTTTACAGCTTCAGTTTTTGTGCCCAACCACAACTCCTCTATTCTCCTCACTCCGTGGCAGGATATTAACCCAGAGTTACAAAAGTCAGCATTTTAGAGTGATCAGCTAAGCCACTCTGAAGATGAAAGTGAGAAAATCATTGCAAGTGATAACTTATTAAAGTCTATGGCTTAATGGGTACCTTATAACTTCAGGATCTCTGAGAATACATGAAGAATAGCTATAATTCAACAGGAACTTTGATATCATGCATGTTTCACGCATAAGTAAGAGTCATGACAGGAACTGCAGAAGCAAAGGTTTGAGGAACAGTCCAAGAAAGGAAAATTTCCATCGTTGTGAAAAGTTATTGTTGGGAAGTAAAAATGTAAGTGCAGGCAGAGATCATTAAAATAGCCATTTAAAAATGGGTATTTTGAGAGTTGCATATTGGTCTTCAGAATTCTTTCCGACAGAGTATCTCAGATCCATTACAGAAAAGTTACAATAAAAATACAGCAAGATAGCAGCAGAGGAAGCTTCTACTCTCAATAGTCCCTTTCATATCAAAACCAGTTAAAGGTAAAAGGTTGAACACTTAGCTTCAGGGCAACTGAATTCTCTACTCACTAACACAAAGCATACTTCCCTACAGTCAGTGAAAGTGCACATCTCTCATACTATGTCCAAGTTAACCTCTGCCTCTAGCTGTTGGCAAGTAGAAATGCCCCTAAACCTACATGCTTGCCCATCTCCCCTGCTCTGACATGAAAAGCAGAACAGGGGAAAAAATAGCTGAACTGCCAAGCATTAAAATTAAGGCACACCAAAAATATCTGGGCTTTGCAGCTTCAACTTGCATTAAAAAAACATGACAAAAATTACATTGGATTTGTTAATTTCAGAAATGCTTCAGCACAGTCTCCATGGGTGGCTGCAAAACTGTCAACTTTTGCCAGGCAGTATCAACCATTTCTTGTGGTAGCTCCTTTTGTCAGTGACTCATACTGGGTTTTGCTCTTGAAGATGTCTTCTCACTGTAAAATTTGGAGATTTAAAAGAAACAAGCAATTCAAGGGCTCTAACACTGATTTCCAGATCAACAAAGAGTACAATCTACTTCCGCCCCATGTTTAAGCAGAAAGCCTGACCTCTGTAGAGCCTGTAGATGTTAAAAGCACATGATGTCCTTCTTCAAATATGTTGATAATGGCAAGACACATTCTCATCAACAGAAAGATGGCATAATTCTTGTTTCCACCTCCCCAAAGAGCCGTTTTCCATCCCATCAACTAGTGTTATATTAAATACATAGCACCAACAGAGCTAAGAGCTCCTAAAAATTTCACAGCCATAATAAAGGATCACAAAATATTCAGTTACTTTTCATTCAGGTATTTATACATAAACACAAAATACATCCTTTTTTGCTTTCTTTGTAAATGCTTTAATACTTGAACATCAGAACAGATATTTTAAGATGTGTGGAGGCTAATTTAAAGATAAAAGAAAAATCTAAAGCAGCTTTATTAGGCTGAAAGCAGCACAAACAGATCAGGTTTGAGAAATAAAAGACAAGCATTTTGCTGCTTATTTAACTCTGCCCCCTTTGATAAGGTGTTCCCTCAGGCTACTTCTACAACAGCACTGAACAGGAAAAAGAAGGAATTTGAAACATCTGAACAGGCAGCTCAATATGTAACTCAGTATGACACCTCTGAAATCTGAGGGCTCTCTAGAGTCGTCCTGAGTCTTTCATAGCCTTACTGAATGTGGTAGGCTGATCAAATTTAATGAGTAAGAGAGCCTGAGTTTTAGTCATTTTGAGCCAGAACCTGCGCTTGCACAGCACTGCTGTATTGAACAGGGAGCCTGGCCCAGTACTTTTTCAGTAGCAAACACCTGATTTGCCTACCGAGGGTGATTTATTCTGCATTTGTCATGCATACTGAATGCTTCATTATCATTACTGTGTTCCAGTTTTTAAGAGCTGCAGTGGTAGATGTATCCTTGCCAGAAAAAAAACCTAGAGCTGACAATATCCACCAGTGGTTAATTTCCTTAAGTAACCAGAGTCAAGATCATTTATGCCTTCTGTAGCACTCAGCGTTCAGTTCAGTTGATACATAGAGCAATATGTGCAGGGCTTTTTCTGCCTGTAATTTAAGATGGGGCTCCCCACTATAAATACAGATCTGTCAGTCCTCTTTCATACATGCAAAAAGACATGAAGGAAACTTCACTTTCTAAACCACTTCAAACATTTATGGCATAGCATGCAGCAAAACCATAATAGCCCTTTGACAAAATACAAAATGGAAGTAATCTAAACAAGAGACAAGCAACAAAACAGAAACTAATTAACTAGAGAACAAAGCTTGGTGCAAGAAGGAGGACAGCACTTTTATTCTTTTATAGCAGAGCAGTAATTTTACTGCAAGGTCAAGGGAAACCGAAGGGCTCAGCTGTACTGGGCAGTGGCCAAAACCAGGTGGGAGTGCACCAGATCACGACCAAAGGCTTCTCAGACCAAAAATTAACTTTGCAAGTTAAAAATGGACAAAACATGAAAAAAAAAAAGTGGAGGAAAAGAACAGATTCCTGGTGTAGGCGGACAGCTCAGCCTAAGAAAGAAACCACAGACATGTTCTCTGAAAACCTGCAAGATAAAAGGCTCTCTAAACTTCTGTTACCAAGCAGTGCATCTGGTAGTGGGGATTTGGCAGAGTTTACTGAAACGTAGCAGTGGATGGGATGATAGCACACAGAACGCATGGGAAGAAAGACTCCTCTTGTCACTGGGAAGTGCAAGATCAGGTTAAAGAACCTATAAAGGCTATCAGTGGGAGGTGTAAGAAACCTGGTGCAGTCACAGAAAGTGCTACTCTTGTCAAAACAAAAAAGGTTTGGGTCAGATCATAAGAGATTGAATTCAGGCTATTTAAACAACCAAGAAAACCTGAACATAGTTATTAAGAGATTAGTATCACCTCCTTGGTATCATGAAAACAGATATGAAAGCAACTAGTTGTCTGAAGACTTCATTGTGCTAAGATATACTATCAATCCAAATCTGACAAGAGAAAACTAGAAGCTGATATGAGAACACTTTCCCTTGGCTTTTGTTTGCATTCTACTGTGGTAAAGACCCCAGGCTATTACGAAGTAAGACCTAAGCCACCATCAGAAACATGCTTCCTTCAACTGTATCATTATTTAGTTTTGTTTCTTTGCATACTCAATTTCTTCATTTATCATCTTATTTCAGAAAAGGATAGAGACCCATGTTCAAACATGCCCCTTCCATGATCTTATTGTGAGTACTGCAGTCTTGGGAACACCAAGTGAAATATTTAGCAACCAAAGTAGCATTAGGAGAGAGAGTAGAACACTGCTTTCCAAGAAGCCTATGTTTTATTTTGCGGCAACACAGTGCATCCATTTAGCACTGACAAAAGACAAAAAGCTGTGCTGTGATACATTTCAATAAAAGATGATGGTAAAACTTGAATATTGTCTTTTAATTAAGGAACCTTTTAAAGTCTACTAATATATAACGGCAACATTGTTACTGTTCTGCTTTGGGGTATGCTATCAGCAAAGCAATGGCAGTGAAATAAGCTAAGTAATGTGTTCCTATTGCCATAAGGTTTGCAAATCTTATCTAAAAAGACATGGTTCAAACCATGAAAATACACTGGAACGCATCAGTATGCAAGTCTGGAAGGCATACAGAGTATTGGCAATAACCTAGAAAATGCCTTTGTGTACAGTCTGAATAATAGTCTTCTATAAAATTGACTGAAAGGACTCAATCAGTGCATTTTTCATTTTAAGTGCACTATAGCTGTAAAGAATAGAGATGCTGTACTGAAGATTCCCATTATAATATGCTAGAATTTTGCCTGAAGAAAGCTACAGAGACAGTTCCTGCATCCTGGATTTCAAGAGAGGAGGAAAACTCCTTAGCTCAAAGGAAGCTATAAATATCACAGAAACATGCAATTACTAAAAGTTCCAGGATTTTCTTCTCTACTGAAGAGGCTTAAAATTTATGTCACTACCCATGACATTAAAGGTGTCCCAGATATCAGCACCTGGCAAAGATAATGAGGAAAAAAATCATGTTTCAGAGAATGTAAGTTTAAAAAGAAAAGGAACATTTTAAGCATTGATCAAAACAAGTAGCAAATTAAGTAACTTCCTGCTTTCAAGGTCTTTATTCCAAGAGGCTGGTGGTTGTTATTGTTGCTACAAGACCACCTTAGTCCTTCCACAGAAGGAGCACACTGAATATGTAATGGCTGAACATGATAGTCATAGCTGGGACACTGTTAGTCAGGCCATGAAGAAGTTGAGATGCAGGAGGTAATATGAAAGAAGGCACATGAAAGAGATGAAACTCGGCAGATGAGGCATTTCTCCTGAGAAAGTGGACTAAAGTGACAGACTGAATGCACGGTAGGGGACAGCCAAGTAGCTTTTATGCAAGTTTGCATGTTTCACCTATCTTTTGCTACAACAGGGCAATAAGTACCAGTATTTTGGGGCTAAAAACTAGCATGTTTTTCAGCATGTAAGTCTCCCAAACATGCAATCACACAACACCTGCAGAGACAGGGCAAAACTGCTTCCTTACCACTTGTCTGGTTTATCAGTTTGCTCACACTGACAGTACATGCTTTGCTACCTGTCAGAGGAAAAACATTCTTGTACTTACTCAGATGTACATTATCTGATTAAATACTCCACTTACTGCAACAGTGCATAGCAGAACAACAGCTGTACAACACAACACAGCAAAATGAGCAGAGTAACTGCAGGGGAAGAGCAACTAAGTGCCTATTGTCAAACATGCCAAGGAGGGCCCACAACTCTTTTTTCTGAGATGCATGCTGAAGAATTTTGGCATTTCATAATAAGCAAGGCTCCCACAATATTTAAAAGGCAGATTTGAGGAATTAGGTCAATGCTTAGCAACATGCTACTTATATCTTAAACATAAGGATGGTTTTAATTTTCTAACCAAATGCACACCACCAGATCAGGAGAAACATACAAAAATGGGTTGTTTCCCTTATCTCCACTTTTGAAGTACATTTTCTACCCTTTCCATGAGTTATGACCCACAGATCACTACATGCTGTATTAACATACCATGTATTTCTTGGCAATAACTTAACTGTATCATAAAGCTTGAGTCAAGATTTTATAAGGACTGAGCCTCAGGATTCTTGTAAACAAACAGAATATGCCATTTTCTGTCTCTAAGATTTTTAACAGTCATATCTTACTTTTAATTGAAATACATGTTCTAGAAACTAGGCACGTAACTTTGGCTATATATGGACACAGCTAGCATTTTAAAGGACCGCATGGTATTCAAGCAACAGGAGAGGATTGCAGCTTCTCATGATGGTATCTCAGAGTTCATGTCCCACAAATCTACTTAACTAAGAGTGAGATAAAAGTTGCATTCATTTGTTCGCAATATTAACGCTCACACTTTTAATATTTGCGTTGTTACCCAAGAATCAGTCTGGCATTCAGGCTTTGTGCAATGGCAATGCCTAACATTAGACTTATTGGTTTTTTAATTTGGCTTCCTTAAACCCAAATATTATCAAGTGAGCACATTAATGTGAGTTTGCTCTATTAACTCTGGGATTCTCTCAGTCACTGTAATTCCAGCATATGCATTAGTAGTAACTGGGCTTTTTTCCATGTATTTGCAAGATGACCGTTCTTTCTATACATTCATTTAGCTTGATCTGGATGCCATACCACACAATGATTTTTCTCACAGTGCTAACCATGTTCCTGGTTAAGTCCACCTTCATGCAGGCAGACTTTCTCCCAACAGCACTGGACTCCGGAACACACTCTAAAAGTACTTAGAGTGTATGAAACCCAAGAATATTTCTGTACTTTCTGTCTTCCTTACGTATGCTTTGAAATGTTCTTTCATCCAGCTGTTTGCTATGTACTTTTTCACACAATAGCCATTCCAAATTCTCTTTAAAAAAAAAAAAAGTATTTATGGTATGAGTGCATCCCTTCACTCTCCTAAGATTTCATCTAAAATTTAACAAAACAATTAAGGCTGAAATCCTTAATTACATTAAGGTGGAGGAGGACTGGATTTCACTCTGGACTTTTTAACAGAGTAATTTCCTTCCTTCATCATTGTCCAGCCATATCTGAAGGCAGGCCTTACACCATACAGAATTCAGGACATTTAAAGATCTCTACTCAAAAATTACTTATTTTAGAATGATAGTTTAGGTCCTCCTCACCCTTCCCTTCCTTTCACCTCTTCTGCAATTCAAACAAATAAAGGCTCTTTCCAAAGACTTTGGATAGATTTGATCTTAAGGACAGGAAAATATCTGTGTGACAACAGCCTAGAACAGACATTTTTTTGTCCCCACTAAGCCAGGATGTTAATTAATTCCTTAGTTCTCACTGAGCTTGGCCAAACAGCACTAGTTTAAAAAGCCCTAAGAAAACCTGAGAATGTGGATGATGTAGTTAATTATACAAAACCAAAGCAGTGCCAATATTCATACTTACAGGCTGAGGCTGTTCTGCAATACAGCAGTTGAAACACAACCAAAACTCACTCATTGTTTACAGTCTGAAGTGGGAACACAGATGAAAAGCAGGACTCAACCTTTGTAAATCTGTCTCCAGGTAGCCAGTTCTTTAAATAGGTTTATAATGGTTCCAATGCTAAAATCTTTTCTCTGTTGAGCTCTTCTCCAAAGACACGTCAGTCCCAGGACAAACAACTTGAAGGCAAAAAGTTATTTTAGAGTCTTCTTTCAGAAGGCTGGTCCCAGCACCACAGAAAATGTTATGTATGCTTCTTTGGTCCCTAGCGCTGCGTGAACCTGAAAACAAAAGTACATTACATCAAAAAGAAAGAATATACAGAATCTCATGCTCCCAGACAACCATCCACACCAGTGATTTCTTGGTAATATCTTGAACCACAGACTGAAGAGACACTAGGAAACAAGTTACATGCTTATTTCTAAGGTGACTACCAAAAATGGCATATACCAAAAATCCATGAGGCTTACATTCCAGCTTTGGCTAGATAAAGTGATATCAAGAACTGGTGTCCAATCTTTTAGCAGTCATCTCCATTTGATCTGTTTCAAACTTTCAAATGTCATTTTAGAAAGTGAAAATTGCACACACACCGCTTTAAACTTCCTAGGAAATTGTGCCTATTGACACTTCATATTTCTCAATGGAAAAGTTACACAGTCCATTCACAGCACGAGGTTTAAATAGTATTTAACACCAACTCCGTTGCATAGCTGTCAAGCAAAGGCATGCTTTTGAGGAAACAAATAGGTAAATTTCTGTATATGGAAAATTTGCAAAATGGCTGGACTTGGTCAGCTCAAGGTATTTTTCTCCTGCTCTCTCTACCCTCCTGCTTCATGTACAGTTGGCTTCAAAATAGGAGATTATTTGTAGAGTTTGAAACTGTTTCCTTAAACCTCTAGAATTCCTCATGTGGAACAACTGAGGCTCCAGATTCCAACCATTCCTTTGCTAAAATAACGTTTATTGGTTAATCTCTAACCCGGTTTCTTTCAATAAGAGTGCAATAAAAATTCTTGTGAGATTTCACTCTGGCCATTTATCTTGCTATCTATCACATACTCTGCTTGCAGAGAAAGCGAGATAATGAGTATTCAGAAGTTTTTACATGCATACACCTTAATAATTCTATACACGACTGCATCTTCATTCATAGAAATGTGTGCATAACTATTCATCATCATGTTATGCAATTCCTCACAGTATGAAGTGGTTTGGAGACTCCATGGGATACATAAGCTACACATGTATATGTCCATACACACACATTCTGTGGCAGAGCAGTCCCACTTAGTTGCTGCTTTCATCAGTTCTCTACATGCTAAGCACATAAACAGTGAGGTCCCTCATTTACCACACACATGCCAAGTTACTGTACTGTGCAGCCACTACTAGCCAGGTACTTTCCAGCACTGTTGGCTACAACACACAACATAAAGAAATACAGTAGCACCTTCCCTGTACTAAGTCCAAACCCTCTGGGAAGCTGTCCCACTCCCTACCTTTTAAGGGACTAACAGAGGCTCTTCAAGAAATAAATGCATGCTGAAGTAACACCATCTAAACAGCAAAACCCCAGTAAAAGTACTTGTCTCTTCCAGCTTTGAAAAAGCTACTAGTAGTGTTTAAATCAAGTCTATATGCCTTTTTGTGGCATTTCTTGCCTAAAGATCAGAGTAGGAAGGGGGGTGGGGGGAATGCTTTGCTATCTTCTCCTATCACTAACACCATATAGAGCAAAGCAATTTCATTAAACAGAACACCTTGAGGATAAGAAAAAAACGAAAGAAAACTCCAAAAATTCTTCTACACAAGCTTTCTTTTGTCAGACACTTCAGAAAAACGGTCTTAGTACAGTGCCAATATGACATATTTTAACTACTTAAAAGAAGATTTTTTTTCTACCTCAAAGATGATCATCCAAATCCTATGTATGTGTCAATAAGCTGCAATAAAACATGGGTATTATCAACAAACAGTGTGAAATTCAAACATGAAAATAACTTTAAAAGTCTCTAAGGAAGTTCTCACTTCATAATTGGGTAGCTTCACATAATTTTCTTAATTCTTCTGGCTACTGAAAGTTTGATGAACTTTAGATCACAAGAGCTGGACTAACATAGAAAAGCTTGGTAAGAAAATACTGTTCTCTACAGTCTCAGAATTTGCATGCTACACAATTCTTTTCTAAGTCTGATTCAATATGTAACAAAATTAGAAATAAAACATGGTTAACTCCTGTTAAGCCTGTAACAATTGGCAATTTTAGTCCAGTAGCTGCACAGCTTAACTCTCTGTAAAACTTGGTGGTTTTACTTCTGAGAAGATGGGCTCCAAGTTGTTCTGAAACGCAGCAATAGTCCCCCGATGCTAGCTGCTCAGATTATGAGAAACTGAGAAAGCAAGTACTCAAAGTTAGAGCATTTTGAAGTCTAATATATTGTAACCTGCCAGAGCTATAAATGGATACATTGCAGTGGGCTTCTCTTGCTGCGCAAGTATCCCAATATTCTGATTTGCAGCTCCTGAAGTTCTGACACTCGTATTATTGCTCCCTCACAATCTCTGTTTGATAAAGTCCAGATTTAACATATTAAATTCTTGTTCTCACAGAGGGTTAACTTCCATCCTGCTGTTACACCCGTGTACAGAAGACAGACGCACATGGAAAGGGCAGGGAGATTCCTCTGTCGATCCGTCTCCTCGTTTGCTGATAGCTGGCACGCTCCTCCAGCTCGCTGCAGCCTTAAGTGCCGTGTTGAGCTGAAGCCCTGGGAACAAACCCGAAGGGCTTGTGCAAACTCCTGTGAGCCTAGAAGGCTCTTCCTGGTTACAAAATACTCAAGGATGTAGAAGATTTTCTCCACCCAGCCTCTCAACACGCAGGACTTCGGCCCTCCAGGACAGAGTTCTCTTTGACACTGACTTCCCCCCCTTAAATCAAAAGCTGCTGAACAACAAAGCCAAGCTAGAGATCGGGAATAATAGTCTCTGATGACATGTTCATTCTTAATTAATTTTATCTTCTATAGCCTGTACAGTGCCACATTTGCCTTTCATTTCATGGTTCTGCAAGCAGTATCAAGCAGGTTTTCAATCTGTTGATTTTAATTAAAAAAAAAAAAGAAAGGTGGGAGGACATAATTTTAAGTCTGGAGAGAACTGACAGTAGGTGCACCTCTTAAAAGGCAAACAAAAGCTTAGCAGTATTTGTTAGAGCACTGGAATTTTACACCCCCACTCTGCTAAACAAGTGATTTTTACAGTGGCCAAGTTAACATAAAAGATCAGGTATAAATCTGCCGCACCAAAACGGAAAGAAAAAAAAGCAATTAAACCAAAGGCAAAAAGCCATATTGGCACTGCGATGTCAACAGCAATACACTAGGACTTCTCTTACACTACTAGTTGCTTGTTTAAAGAACAAGTTGAAACAGGAAAATTCTGCTGTTCTTTTCCAAATTATCGGCTAGAAAGAAAGAAAGAAAAAAGCACCACACTGACCTACAGCTACCAGTCAGGTAATTATGTCGTACCAGCCCACTAGCAATCTGGTGAGAAAGCGCTTCTGCAAAGCCTGGACTGCACCCCAAACCTAGCCGCAATTAATGAGGTCCCAAAACATGTGCAATACTTCACAGCTAGTTGTCTGCTTTGTCATTGGTTCAAGCTTTTAATATGGCACTGTTCGAAAGTGTTGCTGCATTTGCCAGATGAAGAGGACAGAGGCTGAAGAACATAGTTCAAGAGGACAGCTCTGTCACTCCTCATTTTCACTCTTTACACAGTTCATGGTGCTCAGAGTGGCAGAACACCATATAGCTCATGCCAAAAAGACAAGGCGCTTATTCTGCCTGAACCGGAAAGTTAATCAGAGTAATGAATGGTGAAACACCTATTTGTTTTTTTCCCTTTTAAACCTTCTGAATGCAACTTACTTTAGAGTGTGTGATTCACATTGCAAGAACACACCAGACTATCATGCTGAACAACTTTGTGACATTTTAAGGATTTCATACCTTATGTATGACTTCAATTTCATCCCATTTATAGAAAATTTAAGTAGCATGAAGAAATGAAGATATTAAAAAGGATACAATGTTTAAAATTTAAAGTGAAAACCAGCAAGGTAATTTTCATCACTCTGAAGTTTATTCCACAGTATCTGATCTAATGCAAAACCCAAAACTGCTACTTACTGTTAAATACCAGTCATAAAGGCAGTAACTGCAAACACTGCATTAATGGATAGTGGGGGTGGAGCACATTCTCTTACATTATCAGCAATTTTTCTTATTAAAGCAGTATTAGCTTTTCTGTAGGAAATAAACAGAGCAGGAAAGGAGGAAGGGTAAAAAAAGAAACCAATCTCCCCTCCAAGCTCTTCACACTTACTGGCAAAAAGCAGGTTAGAGAGCACTTACCTTAGCTGATCCAAACAGGAATATGCTGCATGCTGTGGAGGGTCAATTACAATAAAGCTACTTATTAATTACACAGCTTAAGAACAGCCTGGTGTTCTTAAAAAACATCTATAAAAAGTTCCTTTTAAGGGTGAACCCTTTATATCCTTTGACTGCATACTGTTCACTATGGCTTCAAACAGGAAGTGTGGTAACAACACTCTTTGACAATTACTTGAAGCAAATAAAACCACAGGAAAAGAAAGAAAATGACTGCAGGTGTTAACATCTGAATTTAACTAGATTTGCTCTAAAGCTCAGACTACTATTTAAGGAGAAAGGGGGGAGGGCGGGGAAGGAAAAAAAAAGTGAAGCACGCACAAAGTCATGACTAAGTATGCCATGTCATGGTATGTCATGACATGACATGATGTACTATGACATGCACATGTATGCAGTCACGACCAGGACTACTATTAGTTTTTTAGCCTCAAGTACTTTCTTATAAAGTAGTTTACAATCATTCTTGATACAGAAGTATCATTCCATAAAAGATACTTTTCTTGGGTTTTTTTGCCTTAAAGGCTCTGAACAGCTATCACGTGTTTCAATCCTGCAAGCTCTAAGTAGAAAAATAATCATTTCAGGGTGTACTTTTAAGACTTCTTTCATATTTTTCACTTAAAATCTCTATTGTAGCTGTACTACTGCCTCTTGCTGCTTCACAGATACAGTCAAGTGGCAGCAAGAAATGAGGCGGGGAGGGGATTAAGGTGTGTCCAAACCAGCAGAGAGGTTGCACTGGTGCATGCTTCCATACACTTACTGCTGTAGCAACTGGAAGATGCTCTCCAGCTCTCAAAGGAAGCCAGAAGTGTTTACTCACTTGCCAGCCTCATTTTTTGAAATAAAACAATCTGTACAAGAAGCAAGAGAGGTTCTAAACAAGCCTGATCTATAGGGCAAGTTGCCTTCATGCATGAATTCTGTATCACAACCTTTATCTCACCAGGGCAGTGCACTTCAGAAGCACTTCCTCCCTTCCCCCCTCCACAGCAGAGACTTCTGGGGACTTTGGCACTGCTTTTAATGCACCAATTATATTTCGCACTTTCAGATCCTGAGAAACCTGAGCTGCAAGTAACTCTTGCCAGACGAAGGACAACATTCACCATCAACACAAGCTGAGTAAGGCTGAAATCCCTTTTTCACTTCCTCGTAGCTCTCCCATATCTATTCTGCCCCCCCCACCCCGCAAGTGCTTTCAGGTTTAGTTTCAAGACATTTAAATAGCTTGTTCAAAGTTCGAGTTCGACTTTCTTGTGCACTTTCAAACCCTGAATGCATAGGTCCTGACTCTGTAAAAAGGTATTTTATTTATGTCTTTATGATACAGTTTTGAACATTATTACTAAAGCTTTTTATAAGATTTTATTATAGGGTTTTATTTTGGGATTATTGGTCATTTGGGAGTCAGTTCTTTTTTTTGCCCTTATTTATACTGAAGGGGTTTTCATTAGTGTATTTACTTAAGCAACTTAGGAATAGATTGTACTTTCAAATCGAGCTCAACACAAATTAATAGCCATGAACTACTACGTATTATGCAAGTACTTCTGAATTAAAAGTTTCAAAGAATAGTGAAAATGGTGGAATAGGATGAAGGTAGTCCTATGGCTTACTTAAAGGAGGAAGATGGATTATTTTTAATTCTTGTTGTTGTTAATAGAATGGAGTCTGGCTTTAGCAACAATCTCATCTTTCACTGGAACCAAAACACCTCCAGTTTTTGTTTATGTTTTCAGTTTGTAGAAAGCCACCACAGGTTTCCCCACAACAAATGTACCCATCTGAGATAATACATGGGAAGGCAGCAAAAGATACAGGAAGGGAACCACAGCAAGTCTGTAAGGAAAAATACTAGGCTTTTCATATTAGGTCACTGACAGCATAAGAGGGAGCTGTAAAGCAGGTGAAGGCAGGAAAGCAGGCCATTTACTCAAGGAAAGAACAGCTCACAAGTGTGACAGTAATCACGTTGTTTGCAAGTGCCAACTAGGCACTTAAAGCAGAGAGCCTTTAAACATCTTTAAAACATCGTGATAGTGTGAAGCTCAAACATTTGTTTTATCATTGACAAGTGTCCTGCCCTTTTTTTTTACCCCCCACCTGCAATTGCCTGAAATTTAACAGAATGACTAGAGAGTAAAACTAATTATTTCAGCTAAGTGGCCCAGCCCTTGAAAGGTCCTTATTACTTTGTGCACAAACCCAACAAATTAAAGAGACAGTATTACGCTGGTCCCATTAAAATTCCCCCTGTCCAGTTTGGAACACAAAAGCATAGTTTTTCAGGACCAAACCAAGTTTAACAGGCAATACTGTGTCAGTGACTGAGCAGTGCAGGTAAACTTTTCTCCAGCACTGATATTTCAAAGCTTCCTATGTCTTTAACAAATAATTGCTTTCAATATACATGGGTTCAATGCAGCTTTCTGAAACAGCTCATACATAGCTCATCGTATTTCCCACACATATATGCAGACAGGAACCTACTTCTCTGAAAACCACAGCATAGAATATCAAATAGTTCTGCACTATGAAAATATAGACAGACTAACAGAAAACTAATGGTCCAAATTTATTTACTAAATAACAGGGAGACAAACCAAAGACAAAATAAGTATGTTTTGTCCTACTAAAGACATAGTCTAGGCATAATACAGTTTGCCCTACCTACAAAAATAGTCAGTTAAGAACAAGTGAGAAGCCTTTGAGATGCTACTCCTAGGTTTAGGAAATCTGATTTCATATTGCCTGTCCATTCACATTAAAAAAAATAAAATCCTGTTAGTCAAATTTCTAATCGGGCAATAACATTACCTTCTTAACTGTCAAGCCCTATTAAAGATAACACAAAAGAACACTTTTCTCAGCTGACCTCCTTGTTAATTCTAATAGGTAATACCAGTCAGAAAGAAAAAATAAACAAGGCAAACTATTGGTCTAAGGCAGGCTCTGAACAGGGTACCATTTCCATAAGGAATGGAAGGGAAAAAAACCCCACCTCCAAAACAAAAAAACAAAACCTCCCTGAAGAGCCCCCTCTTATGACATCTAAAGTAATGACGGGAAATGCTCCACATCAGCATCCAGAGTCCATCATTTTAACAAGGGTAGCATTAAAAGGAATGAAATAGTCTATGGGGAAAAAAATACGCATGACAAACTATGTGACAGACCATACAAGATATTCAAGGGACTGCTACCTGTTTTTTAGTATGACAATAGGTAAAAAAGCATTATTCACAGCATTCATAATATTCCTTTTTCCACAGAAAGCTAATACACCAAAGCAATTTCCAAGGAAGGTTTCAGACAGAGGAAAGGAATAAGTGGCAACAAGGGGAGGAAAGACCATTAACACTGTCAGGAGTTTGCAGAGGCAAACTCTCACCATTCCAGTAGAGTTTCATGTCAAAAAAATCAACATGGCACACCGCTATTGCAGATTTTAACTTACTATTTTAAGATAGACAGTCTTGCAACAGAAGTCTGCCATTGTATCTAAAGACATTTTAATGTACTTCAATAGATCACTGCTATCACTTCCTCACCTCCCACTCAAGTACGAAACAATTATGAAACCGATTACAGTAAGCAAAGCAGCATCACGTTTTGTGGGACTGGATAAGTTCAATCAGTCACCCAGTAACACTAGCTAGGGTGCACATTTGCCTGTTTGAAAAGCCAGATGAATCGCCTCTGTTCAAGCCTTCCTTGGCACACAGCAATGAGATGTTTCAAACAGGAAGAGTGCAGCTTGAGCTGATGATTCTGCTTTGGCTTTCAGTTCTGTAGCTTGCAAGCAACAAAACAGCAATAGTTTTCTATTCAAAGTGCGACAGAACAGCATATTTTTCATCTGCTAGCATTTAAGGCCCTACCATTTCTTCATATTTATTCTCTAGCCCTTTTATAATTTCTCTATTATTTTAGCTGCTTTAGATAACTTGAACTGTGTGTGTGTACCTGCATGTATGCACATGGGAGATTGAAAATGTGATCTGTCTTTGCTTAAAGAAACTTAGAAACTTTTCTGAGATACGTGGATCACTCTACAATAGAGATAGAATTTAGGACGTTTGGAGTATGTACTTACAGAAGTTATAGGCAGAGACCTATTAGTTCATGCAGTCCATCTTCTCAGGTGCACCAGTTCCTAGGTAGCAGTACAGTCTACTGTAATGTGCAGTCTATTGTACTTCCAGTGCTCCAGTTAATTCTCCTGAATGACCAGTATGCAGCTTAATACAGATCACATCTGCTGGCTTCAACTTCTACCACATTTAGTGGTTGCTCAGTTAAACAACGCTCACACTACAACCACACATAATGCAAGTCTAAATTAGGCTACGACTAGTCTGCAGTGGTGTCAGTTTTTCCTGACGAGACACTTCAAAGCAAGATATTAAAATATTTGGTTTATTTCATGGGAAGTCCATCTTCAGACACAAAATGGTGCAGAAACACAAGCAATACCACCCAAGTTAGGCTGGAAAAGCAGGATTTTACTGGTGCATATGACAGAGTCAGAAGCATAGAAGTTTTAGAACCAGTGAGAGGTGGCAAGTGCTAACTGGGCCTGTTGAGATTTCACTCTAAAGGTAAGCTTAGGGAGCTGCACCAGTATGCTGACAAAGCAAGTCTCAAAAAGAATGCTCCAGTCAGAAATATCCATACATGTAAAAACGCTTACCATAGCTACATGTGTTTTCAGACCAGAGCACAAGGAGGGGGGTGGATCTGATAAATTGCCTGGCATTTTACTCTTCCCCCATGAAAAGCCAGAGATCTGCTAGCACAGTACTGTGTAGGATGCAGCACGAAGTGACACCTGGACAGGAGAGTCAGGTTTCCTCTTTATCTAGCAGCATACAGCAAGAGACGGTTCCCTTCCTCTGCCTCCAGACATTTCTGAAGTCACTTAAAAGAAAGGAAAATCTGAACATAACCATAGCAACAAAGAAGTTGGGTTCATGTATCATAATTTAAATATGCCATAATGCAGAAGAGTGTCCTAATTCTATAATCCTTAAACAATTGCAAAGAAAGCAATGAAATAGAACTACTAAGAAAGAAGTATGCACAGAGATTCTAGACTTCCACAGCACAGATAACCCCTCTTATCCACTTCCACACACAAGAAGCCTACCAAATACCATGACTGCATGTGCATGCACACGTCCCTATGAAGCCACACACACAACCTATAATTCAGTAACTGCAGCAATCACAAAGTATTTCATTCCTATGGCTAAGGTTACCATGCTATATACAGAAAGTATAAAAATAACTAGCAGCTAACAAGCTTTTACCTCTATGAACCTCAGACAGCTAGTCTGTATTAAGGAGAACAACTATGAACTGAAAAAAGTTTCTAGGGTCAGCTGGTAAAGAAAAATTTCATGTATTAGCATTGCAGTCAGTATGAAATGACATTTTTCAGGTCAACAGCACCTTTTTTTTCTTCCTGAAAGGAACACTCTTTTTTCAAAACAGAATGAGCTATAGGGAGGGGAGAAAAATGGAGAAAACCTCTTCAGGAGATTTTTTTTTCTCTTTACAATTGTTCACACTAAGCCACTGCATATTCACATATAGACACAGTTAGTTAATAGCCATAACACCAGTACCTATACAGGGTTGTTTCATACAGGAAATCCTATAAGTCAGTATCCTATTTTGGGACCACCTTCAGACTGCAGCTTGATTCACATACTGCACATTAATTAAGAGGAATTATTGCTCTTTCCTTCACCCTCCCCCAAGATGAGAATTACTGCAAATGATCCTTAATATTCTGTAGAATTTGAGTATTTACTCTTTGGAAGAAATACTTGACCACAGAGAGCTCTTGTATGTCTTTTGCAAAACAATGCTAAAATGTTTATCTCCACAAAGGCAAGAGTATGAAAAAAAAAAAAATCTAACTGCAAACAAAATCTTGAAAATCCTCACTGATTTTCATTTTGTGATAGATATTTGCTTATTAATTTTTTGGTTGGAAATACAGATCAAGTTTGTTGTTAGGCAAGTCTGTGATGGATGCACCTGCTTGTTGTTCTGGCATCACTGATAAGGAGGTCTGACTGAAGTCAGCCCTGCTGCGCAAACTGTGAGAACTGTACTAGGCCATATCTTCACAGGGACTAAGGAATCTAGGCGATGTCTTATCAGGAGCTAACAGTACCAGTCTGAGCTGGGACTAGACAAACGTAAAACTGCTACAGCTGCACACCTGCACATACACCAAAGCAGGGTTTGAATACAAGTCAATCAGTTTCCGCTATAAATATCTGTAGCCCACTCTCAAGCCCATTGAACTCTCCTGTACAGCAGCAGGCTGCACAGCAGTCATCTCCCCCTTGAGCAGGGACACCTCTTAAGGTTACTTCTCAAGGCTGAGAGACCCCTTACCCAGCATCTGATACCTGTAACGAGGTAAAGAACATTTTTCATTAGGTGTAAAAGTATCATAGAATCATACAGTATCTTGAGTTGGAAAAGACCCATAAGGATCATCGAGTCCAACTCCCTGCTACTCACAGGACTGCCTAAAACTAAACCATATGACTAAGAGTGTCGTCCAGATGGTCCTTGAACTCTGACAGGCTTGGTGCTGTGACCACTTCCCTGAGGAGCCTGTTCCAGTGACCGACCACCCTCTCAGTAAGAGCCTTCTCCTCATGTCCAATCTAACTTCCCCTGACACAGCTTCATTCCATCTCCTTGTGTCCTATTGCTGGTCACCAGGGAGAGGAGATCAGTGCCTCTCTTCCACTGCCCCCCTTGAGGAAGTTGCAGGCTGCCATGAGGTCACCCCTCAGCCTTCTCTTCTCCAAGCTGAACAAACCCAGTGACCTCAGCTGCTCCTTGTAAGTCTTGCCCTTGAGACCTTTCACCATCTCGGTCACCATCCTCTGGTCACACTCTAATAGTTTGATGTCCTTCTTATATTGACAACTGCCCACAGGACTCGAGGTGGGACCGCAGCAGCGCAGTGTGGAGTGGCGCAACCTCCTCCCTTGACCGGCTAGCTGTGCTGTGCTTGATGCACCCCAGGACACAGCTGGCCCTTTTGGCTGCCAGGACACACTGTTGACTCATATGCAACTTGCCATCAACCCAAACCCCCAGATCTCTTTCTGCAGGGCTGCTCTCAAGCCTCTTGCCCCCAGTTTGTATGTATAGGCAGGATTACCTCGTCCCAGGTGCAGAATCCAGCAGTTGCTCTTGTTAAATTTCAAACAGTTGGTGATTGTCCAGCTCTCTAGTCTATCCAGGTCTCTCTGTAAGGCCTCTCTACTCTTGAGGGAGTCCACAGCTCCTCCTTATTTAGTATCATTGGCAACCTTACTTAATGTATGTTCGACTCCTGCGTCCAGGTCATTTATAAAAACATTAAAGAGCACTGGCCCTAAAACTGAGCCCTGGGGAACCCCACTAGTAACTGACTGCCAGCCTGTTGTAACCCCATTTACTATAACCTTTTGAGCCCGAGCCGTCAGCCAGTTGTTCACCCAATGTATTATGGACTTGTCTCGCTGTATGCTGGACATTTTGTCCAGAAGAATACTGTGGGAGACCATATCAAAAGCTTTGATAAAATCAAAAAACCCATGTGCTGGCTTCCCTTGGTCAACGAGACAGGTGACCTTGTCAAAAAAGGAAATTAAGTTCGTTACGCAGGACTTTCCCCTTGTTAACCCATGCTGAGTATGACCAACGACTGCAACATCTCTGAAGTGTTTTTCAACAACTCCCAGAATAACCTCCATAATTTTACCAGGCACTGAAGTGAGACTGACAGGCCTCTAATTACCACTGTCTTCCTTCTTACCCTTCTTGAAAATTGGGTTAAATCACTGCTTAACTACCACTCAACTATTGCTTAATTGATTACCATTTAATTTTCATTCTATCATTTATTAATTATCATTTGGTCATCGTTTAATCCTTAATAAACCATTTTAGTTAACTCCATAACCATGTCTCTTAATTCACCTGCAACAGGTCTTTTTATACACTAGACAACATGAACAACTGTACCAAATAAAGTTTAATTATAAGTTAATAAAGTTTAAGAAATCAGGTAAAGAGATGTGCAATTTTAAAACCAAAAGACACTATACTGTAACAGATGTAGAAAAATAGCCAAGCATACATATAGTCAGGCTAACAGAAAAATACATGGTGCACAAATCTCCAACACTGAAATGCAATTTCAATGGAGATACCAGAATTATTGACCTAGTTAAGAAACAAAGTGCTGTACAAAAAAGGGAGTTTAAAAATGTTCCAGAAACATTTTAACAAAGTACAATATTCTCAGCAGAACAGTTACTGCTGTTCTGAAATCTGAACACACAGGAAGCTAAATTGCCTCCTCAGAAATGACCTGCCTACCTTGCCAAGAAACACTGAATTGTGTTCCCTGTGTACCCACAAAAAGTTCAAGTACATTACTGCTAAAAATGCCCATTTGGAAAATGCCCTGCGGGTCATATCTCAGTGGTGGTTAAGTCACCTGGAGTTTTATTGCCAATGTAAAACCACTGTAAATCTCAAATGGTTTGGCTTTCCTATGGAACACCCATGTATACAGGAGCATTTGGCTTACCTACATTGATAGGTATCCAGTGAACAGGAAAACCTAGAATAAAGGTGTGTCAAGGCTAAGAGTTATTTTTCCAAGGAGTTTTAAAATAAGTTGTTCATACCTGTAAATGCTAAGCCAGTTCATCTCAGCTCCCCAAACTGAAAGCTGATGACAAAACCATAAACAACTAGCAATGCTTGTCTACTAAATATGAAAGAAACTTTATGTATGTTGATTCTTAGTCAGTGGCTCGCTATCAGGAAGTAAATAGGCAATGTGAGAAGAATACTCTGACACCAAATAACCACAGGATGACACTATTTGAACTCCATAATGAACTTCTGGTTACATTAACTACAGCTATTCAAAACTGTATTCTCATACAATAGACAGAAAATACCCGTATAGCATGTAGTTAAAAATTTTACTTCCATACATCCTCTTAAAAAACAGACGTATCACAGATAGGATATGATTTTCTGGATGCACATTCAGTCTGCCAACAATTTAAAGAACTTTCATTGATAAATTGCAGAGATTATCCTATGTCATAAACTATCCAATCTTTTCCAACAGCCTGCTAACAGAATGTGTTTAGAAAAGCTTCACAACATAAACAACTGCTCTTGTAAATTCTGAGTTTGGGTTTTTTTTTAAAGACACCCCCCCCCCCCCAATTTCTAAAAACAATCAAAAATACCACTCCTTTTGAAATGAATTGCAATAAAAACAAACATTTCTCAAACTAAAGACCCTTCTGTTCTTTGTGATGCAAAGGAAGTATTTTCTACATGTTACACTAATACGCACGAGATGACTGAGACAGTATACCTGGTCAGACACTTCTCACTTGTTCCTCAAGGACGCAGCCAGACAAACTTGTCAGGATACATCTGGATTCAGAGGGTGGTCTCTTGTCCACCCTCAAGACATCCACTTTGTCAGTTGTGTTTATTTCACGATTAAAGTTTTCTGTGAAATAGAAGTGTTTGGTTTGTTTAAGACTTAGGGCTATGTGACAGCAGCGGATCACAGACAGATGAGTAGGTAAGTTGGCAAGATAAGGAGCAGCTTCTTGGCCAAGGGTGCACGACAGCAGGTGGGAGCAGCCACCATGCATCCAGTTTGCTGCAGGCAGACCAACCTTCCCCAGGGTGCAAGGTCAGGGACCCTCACTCAGCTTCCCAACCCCCAGGTACGGCCTCACTAATGCTACACACATCTGCAAGTACCCACCAGTGCAGATAGCTGAGAGCTTTTTAAAAAGCTGAAGGAGGTAACGGATGGATACGTAGATTACTAAGGTTTTCTTTTCCTCCCTAGTAAAAAAACTGATTCACCTGCAACACATTTACTCATTTATTCTGACTGCAAAAGTGCTTCAGCCACTGGCTTTGACAAACTCATGCATCTGATGTTGATTGTCTTCCTTAAAAATGCTGCTTTTTATTTATTTGCTCTTAAGCATGTTTTGCACTACAAACACCATTCCTATTCTTTCCCCAATACATTCTAGACTAAGCTCATGTCACACAATAAAAATTACATTCACTAGAGGCAGAACTACTACATGACATTTGCAAAGCAAAGTCATGCCAGCTATTCAATGTGAATGACTTAATTGAAAATTAATCAGAACAGTACTTTTTCGTCCTAGAAGCACAAGCTTAGGGAAAAAAAAAAAAGTACACCAAAAGACATTAAGAATCATATGAAAGGAGGCTAGCTTTCAGGCTCCAATATCTATCCAACCAGTGGATAGGAAAGAGAAGGTACACGCTGCCACTGACATTTCCTCCCAGAAATCTCAGTGCTGCAGCTTTCAATGCTACCTCTGCTACACTGCAAATGGTTTTGCTTTACATGCGAGAACACTGCAGCATGAAAAATAAGCCATTCTAAAGCAAAGAGCACACACAGTTGTAAATCTGCTCTGTGTTTGTATCCAGGGCAATAAAGATTTAAATAGCATGACATTTTTTGCTCAATTTACCTTCACAGTCACTGGTTTAATTGTTAACCTTCTTGTGGGCAGAAAATGTTTTTTGTATGCTAAAACTCAACTCGTGGCAAAGCTATCTGCTTCTCAATTTAATGCAGTTTTTGAAAAACAGTACTTTCTATCACGCTACCAGGTGTTCAGAAACAGATGTGAATGCACAGCCAACTGCAGTGCTTATGTTATCTGGAGTCTTAACTAGGCTCGGATTTCATCAAACAAAAATTAACAAGCTGTCCAGCTCTGCGTACCAGGCTTGGTTCTCATGACCAACTGGAGAGCCCTCTACTCTGGGTTAGCAAGTAGCTACCAGAACAGCACAAGACCTTCCCCAAAAATCCTAACCCCTCAAAAAAAATCCCCCAAACAACCACACCACAATCCTCCCCACCCTCAAATGACAGTATTTCATCCTTTAGCTCAAAGCCAGACAGCATTTGCTGCTTACTTCCTATTAGCTTTCAGTTACAGTTATGTTCCTACACTATGAATTCTGCCCTTAAAAGTCTCTTATCTGTGGATTACATTAAAACCAAACTACCTTATTAACAAAGAAATCAGAAAACCTGTGCTGGAAAGAAAAAAAAACACACAGCCAAGAACATGCTGGATATGAAACTAGATTTGCCATTTGTCACATACACTATGTCTACAGAAGGAAGAGGTTGGTGCTCAGTTGTCAAAGATGTGATTTCACGCATAATCATTGTGCTGCACTTAGTCCACTTCCCATATGGGCACCTCAGGAGGTGCCGAGCGTGGCTGTAGGTGAGGGAGCTGACTTTCACAAGCAGAGTAGTGGTAGCCACACCAGACAGGATTCTTGAGCAGGCAACGGAAAGCAAGTCTGAACTAGCTACTGCAACTTCCACATGTAGACATGACCCAGACTCACTTAACCTCAGAGCATGGCCCCTTGCCAAATGTCTCCCCCTGACCCCTCACATGCTCTGTACCTCACCCCCTTCATGGGCATCTCTGTGGAAAAGGGGATTGATCTGTGCACAGTTGATAGTTGGGCATCAAGAGCTAGCTCTAGCTTTGTTTTTAAGATACAGACTACAATGCAGTGTATTGCTATCTTGCATGAAGGAATTGAAGGTGCATCATGTTGAAAGTAAAATAATTATTTCCAGCTTATTGTAACAACAACAACAACAACAAATATCTGGACTTAAAGGATCTGTTTTTTCACCTTCTTATTCTAGGAACTTCATGCATAAAATGCATTTATGGGTACAGTGCTATTATAAAACATTTACTTATTTGTCAATAACTAGTATGTATTACCTCAAGAGGAGCTCAGAGCACACAGCCAACTCAGACACTTCTGTATGACACTTTTCTTTCACTTTCACAGAAGGATTCTGTTGCCCTGAGGGGAAGAAGAGGTGCCTATGCTGAAGATAGACATGAATTTCTTGTTTAGTTGATGCCAGCTAGAAAGCCCCCTACTGTTTAAGTCAGTATTTTTAATCACCGAAAGCCATTAAGACACCACTGCAGTGGTTTCACCAATGAATGAAAAATCCAAGTTAAGTTACAAATAATAAACATGAGATCAACTAATCTATCTTATTTATCAAACATGGCAGTTTTTTATTTGCATGGTCACACTTTCAGATGATAGATGGAAGCATAAAACACAACTTTAATTAGAAAAAACGTTATTATGCCCAAAAGCACAAATGACATTGTTGATATAACTGGGTAATTATACTTTTGAAGATAGGTTTTCAAATCCGCACTTCTGTACTCTGACACCCAGCCTCCAGGAGTCCTTCCTACTCTAACACAGATTTAATCAATTTAACCCAAGTTAAATGAGTATATAGCTTAACGGTAAAAGCTATAGCGGAAAAAAAGGAAGGCAATTATCAGAAAAACACTTCCTGTTTTTTTTCTAAATTGTAGAACACTCTCAGTAGGCATGTGGTGGAAGTTCAAGCACATGACTCATGTAGTACTAAACTGTACAGAGCATTAGTTAAAAAACCAAAAGAAAACTCCACACATGAACAGCCACATCTTGGCAAAGAAATTAACAGATGAATGAGCAGATCTTTTCCATTCCATTTTTCTAAAATGTTCTGTGGGAAAGAAATCAAAAGGTCTTTAACGTATGTTAAAAAATTGCATTGCCAAAAAAATAAAATTGATTCAGTAACCATTTAAAGACTTGGCAAAAACTTTGAGAACTGCTATCAAGCAGGTAAAAGAACTACAACTTTTTTTCCTGAACTTAATATACTCCCAGCATTCCAACACAGGCATAACTCTTCATCTTGTGCCACAGTGACTTCATTGAAATTACTGTAAAAAGATATCATGCATACATATAAATATCTGAGTATAACCCATTATCATGAATCATATTGCTAACTATTTAACAGGAATTAGTTTAATTGTTACCAAAAAAAAAAAAAAGATGACACAATTAGGAGGCTCATAGCAGGCACAGGCTTTGCCACGAGCAGTCTGACTTTGAGGAAGTCTTCTGACCTCTTCCACTTTACATGTGTGGGAAACTGAGTGATAATGATAGTATTATTTTATAACTCAAGATAGCCAAGGATATTCTTACTCACCTTAGTTCTAAGCACATGCTTTTCCGCCATTTATGGATTTCAATGTATATTTTCTCACAGAGCTAGGACATTGAAACTGCTCTGTGATGCCAAAGACAGAGGGCAACTCTCTGCCCTGCAAAACTGGCCAACAAACATTTATTAGTTTTTAGAATTCTGTATGTTAATCTTTTACATTTTAATGAGCAGGCATTGCAAAGAAGAAGAAATACATAAAAATATGGTATCTTTTAATATAAAGCAACAGGTATGTTTCTCAGTAGAACTTCTGAACTCTGCTCACAGAACTCTGAAGTTGACATGAATGTCTGCCTTAAAAAAAAAAATCACTGAATATACACTGCTGATAACTTTTAATCTGTGATGAATTTTAAAAAACCTCTGCACATCTGTCTTGATATCTGCGTTCATTGCATTCTAGCAATGTAACTATAAAGTCATGTATTCAGACCATATGATGATGAAATCACAACATTCTTTTTAAAGGGAATCTTTTCAGTTATTCAATTTTGCTGCTCAGAATAAATGTAACAAGTGGTTTTTTGCAGGTCTGGCAGTAATATAACATGTTGGTTCTTACCTAACATTATCACTTCAAGGAAAAACTAGTTTTAATCCTTCTTTAGGTGAGAAAGACTGATTGTCACAAGCTACATTATGAATATATTGCAGTGGCTGCAGTATCCACAGATACTACTTCTCTACTAGACATGTGAAATTATAGTATCCACAAGGAGAGTTAAGAGTATGATACTGTCGTGGTTTAACCCCAGCCAGCAACAAAGCACCATGCAGCCGCTCACTCACTTCTCCCCCCACCCAGTGGGATGGAGGAGAGAATTGGTAAGAAAAGTAAAACTCATGGGTTGAGATAAGAACAGTTTAAGAGGACAAAAAAAGGAAGAAAATAATAATGATAATAATAACAACAATAACAATAATAATAAAACAATACTAATAAAAGAATTACAATACACAAAACAAGGGATGCAGAATGCGCTTGCTCACCACCCGCCGACTGATGCCCAGTTAGTTCCCAAGCAGCAATCCACCCCCACCAGGCCAACTCCCCCCAGTTTATATACTAGGCATGATGACACATGGTATGGAACATCCCTTCAGCCAGTTTGGGTCAGCTGCCCTGCCTGTGTCCCCTCCCAACACCTTGTGCCCCTCCAGCCTTCTTTCTGGCTGGGTACGAGAAGCTGAAAAATCCTTGACTTTAGTCTAGACATTACTTAGCAACAACTGACATCATCAGTGTGTTATCAACATTATTCTCATACTGAATCCAAGACATAACACTATACCAGCTACTAGAAAGAAAATTAACTCTATCCCAGCTGAAACCCAGACAGATACCTATCAAGTATGTACTTTTAGTAGTTTCTTTTCTCCTATGTCAACCTCATCTTCTGTATTTATAAAAGCTCTGCAATATACTCAGCAGTTCTTTGATGAAACATCATTATACAACACTCTTAAAAATCCCTAATGGGTACAGCAAGTCTTTTCTTTAGGTAATATTAATATATCACATATGCAGTTGTTATACTTATCAATGTTTACTTGCCAGCCACGTGCCAAGCAAAGATAATCCCAAAAATATGAGACAGAAGATTTGCTTTCTTTGCTATAATTAGGCAACACAGGACTATAGCTGTGCCAGATCACACTGTACTTCTTAATGTTTATTAACACACAGGTCTGCATAAATCACTAGAATTTTATATTTTATTTTGAATGGATTTTTGTATGACATAACAGGATTTTAGAATACCTTATCTTTTTCTCAAGATACAGACTTTATACTTAAGGCTTGAGACTACAATTCAGAGGCAAAAGCCTTGCAGATGAGAAAAGTTATACAAGAAAAATAAGCTAAAGAAACAAAATATAGCTTGGAAAGAAAGGTGACTTACTAATGCTGACCTACAGAAGTTACCTGGAGAAACAACATCCCGTTTACTAATGCATCTGTTTTCTCATACATCACCATGTCAAAAAACTGTATTTCTCTGCATAATTGTTTTCTGCGTGGTTGTTCTTTGCCAAGCACTATTAAGCTGAACGTAGATTCTTATTTTTAACTAGTCAAGTAAATATATAGTTAAGTCATTAGTTGATTTGTGGCCACTAATATGCTTCTACTGCTTTGTACTTAGCAAAATTTTCAGTCGTCTTTTGGGTTTTTTTTCTGTAAACCAAGGCGGGGGGGAAAAAAACCCTGAAGTTCGAAAGTTTGTTGTATAGACAAATGCCAGCTAAACCAAAGATGGCCTGCTTTAGAATTTTTAGATACAAACAGAAATGGTGATAAATGGACTGATGGTTATTCTAGTCTGAAGAGGTCTCTACAATGTCATTATCCAATATTCTACACAGAGACATTAATGTCATAATTGAAAGAAAACTAAGATCTTCAACCTTTCATCTGTTCTGTGATCTTTTCTTAAAACAGGCACTGAAATGTCACTTGAAGAAAAAAATTATGGGGAATCCATTAGTACCCTTAGAAAGTTATTCTGATGATTAAGCAAGCTACGTCTTAAATGTATGCCCCTTTGTTTCCGTATGATTCAGAGTTATACTAACACTTTACCATCCCTCTCTCTCCCCCTTAATTTCCTTCTCCCTTTGTCAAACAACATTTTCTCAACCTCCTCACTTTGCAAAAGGCAAGACACAGGAAGCAGTAAAAGTAAGCATCTGGAAGGTGTGCGTGTCTGGGGAGATTACACATCACTTGTGTTTTAGTATTATTTTCATTATGTATGACATTCCAAGTAAAAGACATACAATATATTGGTTTCTTTTTAAATAAATTCATCAAGGCTTCGTAGAAGTTTTTCCTACTTCACAATCTACCTTGACATTTTTGCTACGCATGTATTTTATTTGTTTTTTAAAAGAATAAAAAACCCTATTCTGTCCATCTTGTCTATGTATCTAGCTTCTGTAGGATGATCTACCTGGTACAGCTCAAATCTTAAAGGAATAAAAGATATCGGAGTGATGGAGGAATCAGGAATTTAGGAAAAGTGAACCCCAAACTAGTAAACATCTTCCTCCTTAACGCTTCCCTCAAGATACTTGCACTATTATGCTGCTGTTAGGGCTGAAACTGGTGTTAGCTAAAGTTTTGTGCACCTTTCATCTTTCTGCCAGTGTTTCAAACAAAGAAAGCAAATCACCCTCAAGGTGCATCAAGCTGCCAGATACTCAGCCTCTAGTGTTTTTCCACTTTGTCCTGCTTCTGTTCTCCCTGCAGTACTGCACTGCGAAGCAAGCCTATCAAATCCTGGGGCAGTGGGGATAAGAGCCAAAAGTTAGAAAACAAAATAGAAAGAACAAGCCAAGTGACCTTTTTGTGGTGAGTCTACCTCCTCCGTATAATGAAGGTGAAGAGCAGCCCTTCAAAGTGATTTGATCTAGGTGCTTCTTGCTACCGAGTTCTTTTACACTTAGATTCCACGAAGTTTTGTTGAAAGAGGAGGCCGTGCTTCCTGCTCCTGCCCTGTGTTCTCTAGGTCTCCACACTAGCCTGGCATGGCCTTCAGACATTGCCCCCACCTACGTCTTGCTTTCTCATCCCTTCCTCAAGTATATCTATACTTCTCTCATCCATGCACACATACGGTTAGGAAAAAAGATTCACTAAATGTTGCATTTTGTAACAGCCAACATAGTATCTACTTACAGCAGATGTCAGCAGTGTGAAATAAAATCTTTTCACTGTTAGACAGCACAGCAATGAAGTTACATTCTTTTTCTCATTGGGGGCACTTCAATTCCGCTGTCACATTACGTGACAGTATTTTCTTATCCACACTGAATGAACACTTTCAGTACAAAGTTATAGCTCTGGAGAACTTACTTGAGAGGCAGGAAAGGGAAAGGGAAGAAATGAGATTATTTACAAGAAAACACATTTGAAAATAGTATCAGCAATTGTGGTATGGATCAGAGGCATACTGTCTCCAAGCAATCTCTCTTGCATTATTTTAGTTAGTTACCTGCTTGCAAACAGGTAAGGAAGGGAAACAAAAACACACACACACAAAATACTGCCCTCTTCTTTCCAACCTCCTGACATAAACAAAAACTCTAATGGAAGCCTGAAAAATAAAGAGTGTTTTGACCATGGTATTTCTCATGCCAAAACAATCACTAGACATACAATACTTCTGCTGATAAACTTGAAAGGTCCTGAATAACAAATATGAAGTACCATACTTGTGCCTCCTCGCTATGAAGAGAATGCTGCTGCCACAGAGTAAGAACCTCTATAAGCGTGAAGACCCAACGGTTTCTCACATCAATCAAAACCATTTGCCCACTTGAAACAGGGAAATACAAGTTCCTTTACTCAAGATCAACTACAGAAGTTTTCCAGACAGCCAACGCAACAGGCAGTCTTTTTGTAACACATATGACAAAGCTGTAAGGAAAATGGCAGCAGCAACCATTGCAGCTCTTCATATCAGGAAGGACTCTCAGGCTTCTCCAAGACCTCTTTTCTAAACTATGCTGATGAAGACTGCAGAACAAGCCACAGACAGTGAAGTGAATTACAAGGCTTAGAGCATGATAGATTTAACATCACATGCTTCCAAGTTTAAGATTGAAAAAAAATGCTTTGCCAACACCACCTACTCTGTTCTCCACGGTCTGTTGTCTTATTCTACTCTTGACAGGTAAACTGAGTTAATCAGACTTATTCCTCTTGGCGAATACTTAGTTCCCTAGACCACAAAGTAAATATATATTAGCTATTCAGAAGGATCATCCTGGCTCCAAGTGTTGTTATGGAGAAACATGACAGACCATTAAAATTTCCTAACATAGAAATCCACTAACATTTCTGTTACTGCCAGGGTCAGGAAAGCCTATGGACACTGGTATGTACTTCCCTTTAAATGAGACTATGCTTGTCACAGCAATTTGGAGATACAAAGCACTAAATAGCACAACAGCTTCATTTTCTCTCAAGAACTGCTGTGGCAAATGACCAAGCAACACGAATTAAACAGACAGGTTTTGGAAAGATAAAAATAACCCAAACTAGCACACTGCCTTTTACAAAAGAGCTAAAATGGCAGATTTTTTTATTTTGAGAGAAAATCCACTATTTTCTTTAGTACTATGGAGACTTCTGCTCCTTTCCCCAGTTACCTTGAACTCCTAAGAAGTTTTGCAGCCACTTTTTAAGAAAAGATCATAATAGCTTTGAAGTATATACAATTGGTAAATATCTTCATAATGACCTTTGCAAACTTTGTGGTGAGCATTCTTTCTGAACAGTACAGAACTGCTGGCAAACTCCATTATCACTGAAAATTTAAGCAGTAAAATTCAGTAGAATCCTCTCTGTTCAAGGGAAAAAAGAGAAAGGTCTCTTCTGCCTTCACATTTCTCTTAGTTCTGCTTGGTTTTGTTTGTTTGGTAGTTGTTTTGTTGTTTTTTTTTTTTGTAAATTATTTAATAACATCATAGTATTTCATTTGTGTAATCCTTTCCAGTGAAAGGTCTGGAGATGAGTCACTAGGGTTTTGCTGGAGGGTGCAATCAAGTCTGTGTGTAGAACTGACTTAAGTAAATCAACTCAAATGAAAAGCAAGGAGCAACTACTTTGCCCAAACTGTCAAACAGTTGTAAGGTGACAATTGAGTTTACCATACACAGTTGCCTTATTTTGAATGAGATCGTATCTCCTCCAATGCCACACAACTGTTCGTTTTCTCTTTTCTGTGTGTAGGTGCAGTGAGGGACATTTTCCTTGAATCTGCTGACAAAGATATCATGTGTATATTTGGAAACAAAATAACCAAAACCACACACCAATTCCTTTGCCTGGGATAACAATTTTTGTCTGAAAATTAAGATTAAGATGTAAGAAGTATGCATTTAGATAAAAGTTACAGTTGCTCTTCAACATATTTTTCCATTATGGTTGATCTTTCTCAAATAAAGGAAAGGGTTGTTAAAGGGGGTGTCAAAGCTCTTTAAATTTGTAACTTTGCTTTCACTACCAACTTCTGCAAAGAACCCAATATACAGTTGTTAAATCTAGCATTTAAGTACAGCCTCAAATCCTATCGCAGCCCAAAACATTTCCTTCATTCTTCCTACCCCTCACAAAAATGCAGAGAATTCTATAATTTGAGGCTCAAGGTGTCTCCAAATATTTTATAGGTGCCAGACCTTTCCCTTTGCACTTTACATCAAGTCAACAAATACACCTAGCAAGGGAACATGGTCTTGCTAGCTTTCACCTTCAGTCCTCTTTCACTGCTCAGGCTGAATACAGAACAAGTGAGAGAAGAGGCAAAAGAAAAAAAGGAAAGCCAAGGAATTAGTAACTCATCCCATCTACTACCACGCTCCAGTAAATCTTGCTTGAACAGTTTAAGATCACATTGTTCCAGCTTTCCATCCTGCTCCTCTGCAGGACATCATTGTCTGTGTAGCAGAGTCAGTGGAAAGGAGCATGCTCCCGACTTGGCGTTGCCCCAGGTCAATACTTTGGACTGATCAGAGAACATCCAGGAATCCTCACATCTGCTGCTTCATTTGCTCTGGGCTCTGACTTACTATCAGCTTGTAGCACAGATGTTAGAGACTGTGTATAGGAGATAAGAAAGTGGAAGAGAAAACAAAGATCTCTACCTATCTTGCCAGAAAATGGCTGCTGCATTTGTCAAAATACTGGAAAACAGAACTAAAATAACCAAACTTTCCACATCACCATTCTTCGTTAGAGTAACTAAATGAGCATGATGCAGTAATAGCGCCTGCAGTGGCAAGGTGCACTTGCTTCCTAAGTGGATCTGACTTCCCCCTTTTCTCCCCAAATGAAGGGGCAATGGCTCACATGCAAGGTTCAGCATGAAGGCCAGCCAACATGGCTGCGATCCTTTCACACAGGATAATCAGTCACTTCTCCAAAGCCCTCTTTGTCTGCCACTCAGCCACAGATCATTTGGTTTAAGGTATTCACTATTCAGTCTCCCCCTCAAACAAACGCCTCTCTCCCAGACGTGCAGCCAGAACTGTGGCTGGTGAATCACTATCCATAGCTGGGTAATTAATGAAGCCTATTGTATTCACAACAGTAGTGTTACCTCAATTCATTCACAGGACTTCCCATGCAAATAGGTTCGATTGTCGCATCTTACAAATGAAATATTTAACATTAATTTCTCTTGAAAACATCTGTCACAATAAACATAGCCACTTAAGCAGCACCAATGCAAATCTCGCAAATAGTCCTGTGAATATATATACACATATATATACATTTTTTACAATAAATTAGTTTCTCAAACCACTGCTTCTTCTCAAACCACAAAAATACATGTGCATCTATACTACAAAAATCAGCTCGAACCAAATTCCTTCATGCTCTTTAACTAACAGCACTGTAAATTCTCCAGGAAATACCCTATCAAGTTAAGACTCTAAAAATCACAAAAAAAAACCCCAAAAACCAAAAACCCGACGAATTTTTACTATTTGTTATGAGAATAAACTTACAGTGTTATGTTCAATACAAGAAATTCCTAAAGCCCAAACCAAGGTAGAGTTAAAAGTAACAAGCAACGACACTGGCAAGTCTTAAGTCATTCAGTTATCTACGTATTAAAAAAACCACATAGATAGATTCCAGTCTAAGGATTAAAATCAAAACCAGAAAAAAAAACAAACAACCAAACCCTACGAAGAACAACAGGCACACAGGTTCTTCTAAATACTATGCTACCAGTATAATTTGCTCATCTCCAAATGCGGCCATCCTCCTTTGGGAAGCTGCCCTCATTCTTTCCTCCAGGCCCTTGTTGCTAGGGTTGCAGCTGCACGGCCCGTTCCTGCTGAAGCGCAAGTCTTTGGAGGGGGGCACAAAGGGTTTCATTATCTGCTCCTGCGAGCTGGCACAGCGCCGCCAGAATAGAGCATTCCCCTTTCTCCCCCCACCAGAAAGCAGGCAGGCAACCCGCCCTCCCCTCCCCGCCGTCGTGACCATTTCCATATGAAGAGCCGCAGAAGGCACGGGTGCCCTGGCTAAGCCGCCTGCCGCCCCCCCAGCTGCTCCCCTCCAGGGAAGGGTCTATCAGAAGCTGCTCATTTACGATCCAGTCATCTTTACTCACGGCTTGATGGACATTCACGCTGCAGTTCGACTCAAGAACTAGTGAGATGGGGTTTGGTTTGGGGTTTTTTTTGTTGTTGTTTTGGTGGGTTTTTTTGTTTTTTTTGTTTTTTTTTTAAAACAAAACCAAAAACAAAACAAAAACAAAACAGTAAGAACAGTCTCCTAATATTTCTAATCTTCCAGAAGGAGTTGTGTTTAAAAGTGCTGGCCTCTTCTGGGACATACAGATTGAAGGCACAAACCAGAAAAAGGACACAACGACCAAATCGGCACAGCACACTGTGGTCTGAAGCGCTGTTCATTCACGCTGAACTACCTTCCCAGGGCTTAATTTAAGTCTTCATTGGCATTAACAGCTGGATTCATTCTATGAACACGTCGTGCCACTCGTGAAGGGGAGAGGGATATGGGCACTGGTTCCACTCAGAAAATTTAGCTAAATAAATAAATTTAAAAAAAAATAATTCAAAATAATTAAAAACTAATTGTTTCTTGGACTACTTTTGGTACCATCTCACTTGTAAATGCCAGTATATTGTCAACAATTTACTATAAAGAAGTTGTTTAGCATTTCTAGTGTCAGAGGCAAGAAAACAGGCAAAAATAATTGGTTTTCACTTTGGACTCCTCTTCCTCAGGGCAAAAAAATTCATTGCTGAACAGCAGAAAATGGATAGAGAAGAGAAAGAAAGTAACTCTCCATGAGAACCCTGAGTACCAATAGGTAACAACTCACAAAACATGTTTTTTGAGCCTATGTGCAAATAAATAGTTTACAACAGAAACCGAGAAGATTTCACAGAAAGCAACCTGAAGTGATCATTACTTTTACATTAATAAGCATATGCATAGTTTACATAGGGTACAAAAGCATTCTCACATAGGGTGTCAGACTATAACACAGCAAGAGGTGGAAAGGAAATCACAGTTTTTCTAGGCCTTAACTAAAGTTCTGGCTAGTTTTTCCACTTAACATTACCAGATCAGCAGTCCTGTACCTGAAGGTCTATCTCTTTGGCAACAGTGGAGGAAACATCTGGGATTTGTGCCAGCCCTGAGGAGCCCGAGTCTCCACAGAAGGCAACAGAGAATTGCAGCATTTGCTTCCCATCAGACTACCAGAGTGTCCTGGCAAGGATATGCACTTGCTGCACTCCTGGAGTCAGCAGATGATGACAGTCTGAAACTAAAAGGCTGCTACCTGCCCCATGAGCTGATACCTGTGATCTAACACTGGAAGGACCATAGACAGAAGTATGATATTTTAGTGCTGTGTTGACACAGGACATATGCAGACAGTCTAGTCTATTTTGTGGTAACCTTTTGAGAAACAAGTTCGACCTACCCTGGCATGTTACCTCTTGGTACTTCTGCTGAGGTCTTTAGCCCCATGTGATTATTTCTGAATGGGCACAAAGGAAGGCAGAGATGAACAAGCCTAATTTCTGCAAGGGAATTTCTTTAAAAGTCCACATTTTGAAAAAATCAGCACACTTACAGTTAACTGTCTCAGTTCTGTGTAAAGCATTTAATAACCTGGGGGAGGGCATGGAAGGGGAAGAGATGGTCAGGAGTTTAAATAAAGAGATCCTGAAGAATACAATTGGTATTATTCGAGGACCAAGATTCAAATACTTTCAGTGCAACAGAAAGTTAGTTGTAGTTCTAATCCAGAATCTGTGATGCCTTAACCTACAATTGTGGGCTTTCTTCCTTGTGAATATTCCATAAATATTTAAAGTAGGAATACAATAAGATCAAAAATAGGTACATGTACCATGCTTACTTGTAATACTATGTATTTTAATACTTGATTCCACTCGCTCTTTTACCTAGCCTGATCTCATACCTCTTTCTCTGTCTCCTGTTGTATAGCTCTGTAATTGGGATGGTAGAACAATTGGTAGGAAGAACTTCAATTTTGTGTTAAAGATATACATTTGCTAGAGCCCAAGAAAAAAATAAAATAAAACGACACATGTATTTCACATTAAGCAGCTCGCAAGCCAGAAGTAACTTGAAGAATAACGAGGGGTAAGAGTCAGAGGAGTGGTAGAGTAACACACAGTGGTGCTGAAATAACTGCAGTTCTTGAACATGCAATGTAGACAATAATGTTGATATTTGTCAAAAGACAGTGAATCTTCTTTTTATGTCACTAGTACATCCATTTTTTAACATTTGAAATTAACTAGTATGTGTGTATATTATATTTTTATATAGATATCTATCTCAAGCATTCAAATTGCTTCAATGAGATGTGCACAAAGCTATCACTCTCAACTTGAGACTAACACTTCAAAACAAATGCTGATTTCACTTGCTTTATAATATACTAGTATCAGAGACAGCTGCAAATTTAGACAGCACTGTTAACATCAGTAATAATAGTCTGTGCATACTGGTCATCAGCTTTCATTCATTAATTCTGTACTGGTACTTTGATGGGGAAAGACAAAGTGTTTGGGATTTTTGCAGAAGTTCTGAAAAAAATAGTCTAAAATACTTTCTTCCACTTGTTGATGAATATCCTATTTTACTGTAATACTGAAACAACAATATCTCAAAAATGAACTTTCTAAAATGTACAAATAGTAATAACAGGACAATGAAGTACTGAAAAGCCTCCCAGAAGATTTTCTGAGAAGTTACTGCTCTTAATTTGTGAAGTGATGGATGTTTCTTCTTTTCATAAGTGCTTGTTATTAATAAATGTGTTACTGAACATGTCCCCAGAACATAATCTGTTTCTGCAAAACAGGCTATTATTTCTGAATATATGTGAATGTATCTTCCTTCTAGAGGATTCTCAGCTATCTCCAAAAATGCAGTGAAACAAACAAAAAACCACTTCCACACTTGAGCTCAGCTTGAAATACCAAATTAGTAATAGCTGCAGTGCTTCTCTACTGTAGAGGCTTCCGGTAAGTAAATGCTACGTGACTTTGTTAAACATATATGGAAATGAAAGTATATCAGTCTCTAGAGACTGGAACAAGCACATACTTTTGTTACAGTTTGTTTTGGGACATATAACAAAGACTTTTCTGCAACAAAGCTTTACATTTGGGAATTTGATGCCTATTACTATTTGATGCTGTTACTAGCCACAGCAATGCAATATGTTAACAAAGAGCATCCAAGAGCCTCCACTACTACCTTAGAAACACATACCAAACTCTTGTCCTTAAATGGCACTACAGTCAGTTTTTGCAGAGCTAGCAACTTTTTCCAAGGCTTTTAAAACAGAAGTAGTTACAGTTTTCTCCCATGCCACCCCACAAAGGACTACATAATGTAACATTATCCAGCAGCCTTCAAATTCTGGGTCAATCTAACAGCATCACCACAATGGTAATGACCACTACAGCTATTTTGAGACACAAGCAGCTGAAAGGAACAGGAAGAGACAGAAAGGTAACAGGAAAGGTTATAGTGTTATACTGGGGGAAGGAGAGAGGGAGAGGAGAAGCAAGGCAGAGCAGAGCAAAAGCACCTACACTCATGAAACAGCCCTGAAGCTTACATACAGTGTAAAAGAATGGGGTAGGAGATTTGCTTTTAAACAAATAAAAAAATTGAAAAAAGGGGAAGCAAAAGCACTTGTAATGATACAAAGCACTTGTAACGATACCACAACAGATAACCCGCTACATTAATAAGCTTTCCTGAAATATACCTAAATATCCAGAGGCAAAGATAGTGCAGGAGATATTGAAGCGGTAGATGGAGAGCAGAAGAAAGAGGGTACAGAAACAAAGGAACCAGTGTATTTATGGGAGAGCACTTGTTGACAAAATAATTTTCTGGAGTGGCTTATCTGAAGGTAAATAATGAAATTTTGACAGTAAATCATATTTTTCTTCTATGGCAACTCTGTTAACAATGAGTAATTTCAGTGATCTTCCATAAGTGTGTTTTCCCTACAACAGATAAATCAAGTGATAACATCTGTGTACAAACTAGTCTGGGGGTCTGCACTTTAAAATCAGCTGGGACTACAAGGATTGATGTCACAGTGTGGCTTCACATTTACTTGTTAAGTCACAGTCCATTGAAAGGCAGAAAATATTCAATATAGCAGTACCCCAGTCTCTTGTGGCATCTCAAGTTAGGAGCCTTATGTTAGAAGCATCTCAAAACACACATGGAAAGTTAGGTAGCTAGATTTTCTGAAGTGCCTAGTACCCAGCAGTTTCCACTCAAAGCCTGCCAGATTTTTGAGAAGCAGGTTCTACTCAACTAGATTTGGCTTGCTGTTTTACAATTCAAACAATTCCTCTGGCATCCCTGCCCCCCAGTAATTAATTACAGTGCTTCTCCATGCGTCCACTCCCTCTTCTGCATAAGGAAATTAACATCTTTTCATATACATGTATAGCAAGTAAGTATCAGCCATGCATTCCTCTTTAAGAGAGGGTATTTCACATTTCCACATCACCACAGTAAAAGCATCCTCCCCAACAATACTGGTACTAACTTGAAAAGACTGCTTTAAAAAAGGGGGCTAGGCTGTCATTACCATCCTCATTTTTTAGTTCACTCACATTAATTAAAAAGCAAACAAAAACCCCAATGAAGCCACTGCAACTCCCCCACCACTATTTTTGAGTCAATTCAAAAGCAGCTTTCCTCTTTTGCCAGTCAATGGGATTTAAGGAAGTTACCGCTTGAGGCCAGTCTTCCAGTTCTTCAAAGTCCTGCACTAATGAGTCAACATGCTCAGGATGTGCAAATGCAGTTCAGCCTCTGAACTTGATTCATACTTCAGGCTGGTTGACCCAACATGACTGACAGAATAACTGTTGACAAATACTTGGAATGAATTCTAACAAACCAGCCTCAAAAGAATGGTCAGTCATGCATAATCCAGCCAGAGAGAGGCATGGATCTATTATGCAACAGGAATAATGGAAATATTGGCCTGCTTACCCTTCCTCCCCAATTTACTCAGTAACAGATAACATTCCTGGCAGGATTAATAATTGGGAGTGAAGAAAGATTAGAAGGATTGAAGACTGATATACATTTCAATACAGAGAAAGACAGCAAGACAAGATGTGCTTCTTCTGAATTGCCTCAGTCAAAAGAAGAAATTGGATTCTTGAAAAATGCTGCAGCTATTAGCTCATGCTTAAGGAGGCAGGAACAGCAAGAAATTACTTTACTCATTATATTTGAAAAAGAAAATGACATCACAGAATGGTGTCTTGTGAGAAGTCCGATATCATTTGAGTGAAGCATATTCCAAGAAACTAGATCAGTCCTTCCTGGACACAGGGTAGCATCCAAATGGCTCAACGAAACTGCAACAATTCTGGACATGAGTAAACATGCAGACTAGGTGTCTGTGAAACTACAGAAAGGAAGCAAGATGTCTGTGAAATCTGTGTTTCCAAAGCTGAATGTTAGTAAGATTTAAGACGGTATTTTGAATCTACGTGCCAAAGTCCTGAATAAGTGCTTACTGGAACACATCCCTCCTTCAAGGGACACAGCTTAAAGTGCTTCTCCTATTAGGACAGTACCCAGTAAGCTGAAAATAAAGTTAAAAAACAAAGCTAGAAAATAATCCATCCTATGGCCTTCAGTGTGCTGTAGCAACTGTTGGTCCAAAAGAAGACATCAGAGTGGAAGAGTATTTTCTGTGGCAAAGATTAACCTGAAAGTTAAATTGGGCCATTAGCAAAAGTCTGTTCATTACTTCTTCTTTCCTTCTTGATACTAGATCATTAATATAGGAAAGAATATTATCCTTTTCCTTCTTTTGAAGAAAATGGACAGTTGCCATGGTTAGAAGTTCTACCTGGAATGCAAAAACAAGATTTAGATATAGTAAAGGAAACAGATCTCCTCCACTTGTGTTCACTTTTGCATCCAGACTGCTGTAAACATCAGATTCCTAGACTTCATATGAGCTCTTCTCTGCCTCTGAGCTACCTAACTTACTAGATTTTAAGTATCTCAAGTAATTTCATGCTGTAGAATAGGATTCCTTCATTATTTGATACCTATAGCGATCTAATTTGACTATGTTACACACGCACATTGTCTGGTAGCTTTTCTGAATGGATAGGCATTGCACATAGGAGGGTAACTACGGATCTAATGTACAGAAGACAGACAGTAAGCACTAAACAATTCATGACAAGGACTCTGAACACTCAGCCTGGGCTATCCCAGGAAATAGGATGTCAGCGTTCAAGTTGTTCCAGGACATTCGTCCTTGGCATTCTCACTGCAGATAGCACTCTGTCCTGAGTGTTACGCACCATGTGGGCTTAGGGCATTTTCTGTGGAGACGTGATTATTCATGGTAGTAAAAGCCAGAATTACACGCTTAGGCTTCTTAGGCTCTGTGCCTTAATTACAAAATGGCAGATTCTTTTACTGCATAAATTTACAAATAAAAACAAAAATATCATTGCAAAGTACAGAGTGTGTTTAAGAGGGCAGGAAGCATGTACAGGTTTTTCAGGATGCCATATTTCACACTGTACATAAGCTTAGCCAATTTGAGGAAAAGATGACAGCATATGACTCTACTTCCAGAAAGAAAAAGCCCCCAAACTTAAAGAACAGAACCTCCAAATCTGTTAGAGATACTTTAAATATCATTATAAAGTACATTCTATAGCTAGTTAGAAGTCTAAATATAAAACCTCAAAAATGAAAGATCTCTCAGGGTATATATTCAATATTTCAAACTACAGTAACTAAACATCACGCAGGTATAATTCCTAGCATTTCTTTGCGGGCCTCATGCTTTACTTCCTCATTATGCTGCAGGATGGCTTATCCACAAAGGAGGGCAAACAAGTTTAAGTGTCCAATTTAAACACCAACCAATATTCCTGACACACCTTCCTATCCTACGTTTTGCTTACTATTCTCTTCATACAGACAGGTGTAATGAAAGTTGGCTTCCATGACAGCAATATTCTTATTGACAGTCTTTGATTCCTAGCTTCCCTCTGGTTTACGGTTTCCATTGGCACAAAGCCTCAGCAACTTTGTTCCACATGTTCCACTTTACTGTGAAAAGTGACAGCTAAAGTTAAGCTGTGGACTTTTGCATTGATATCATTCAATTGGATCAGCTGTGTTCTACTTCAAAATGCAAACAAAATGTTTCAGGAAAAACACAAAACTGTTTTTGAAGACCTATGTAAGAAGCTGAATCAGTCACACAATCCTGCCGCACCCCAGTGATTTGACCCAAGTTTAACGATGAAGGAAGTGGAGGACAATCAGATACAAACACAGAGGGTGCAAGAGACAGCAGGAATGAAATGTATTTGTATAAATGGGCATCTCAAATGAAGTAACTGAGGAGCACAGTTTTGCACCTGTATTACTTGAATTATTCTACAGGATTAACGCAATGATCAGAACTTGGGAGTTGCAGGTAGAAGTTAAGCTAAACTGAAGAACAAAAGTCCTTCACTAAACAAAATGTTAAAATCCAACATCTTATGTGAATTTTTTTCCTTTGCCCTAAAGTGAACAGGCCATTTAAATTTCAATTAAATAAGTGAACTAAAACTTCTCTTTTTGCTTTTGCTCCAACTTCATGAATCAATTATTAAATTGAAAATTAGAGTGATACGGAATTGATCAAAGTGTGGTGGATGAAGTCTAAACACTTCCTTACACAGGAAACTAAAATCCATTAAAATCTTATTCAGAAAAGACAGCCCATGAACCAAATTTTAAAACCATACACTACAAAAGCAAGGTAACAAAAAAGACATATTTCAGATTTTGAAGCTATGCAGGCTTTTCTGAGTAGTCTGCTAATATTTTAGGCTAAGACTTCCGGCTGCAAGAGCGTACTGCAGAAGTGTTGCAGAAGCTTTTAGTGCTAGATGTGAAAGGAGGAAGCGTTTCCTTGACAAACTCAAGTCGTTTACTGGTGTAAAAGCATTTATCTAAAATTCCCTACCATTTTGACACTACCTCCAGAAGGAAGATTTTTTTCCCCTCCCTCCTGCCCCACCCCAGTATTCTAGACCTTTAGTGAATTAAGTGATAAGTAGCAATACTAGAATAGAAAAGTTAAGGAAACCACATTTTTGTCTTTTTTTCAGATTGTTCTGGGTTTGCTCTAGGCAGTTGGAAAGTGTATGTTTCAGAGTATCATGACACCAGATGAGGAATATACTAACTATGATGAAGAGCCACAAGCCTTAATGCCTTCTCCTTCACATGAGTGGAAGTACATCCACCCACCACATGGTCAAAGTCATGCGACAAGAAACACTGGCTATGTGAATGAAGATGCAGGTCCAGCCACACAATTGTAGGGGGACAGGGGACGGAAAAGTTGCAGGGTTTTAGGTAAAGAGGTGGCAGGGAATGGCCCTGGTGCACTGTCCTGCATCACTGTCTTATAAACTGCCAGTCTGAACCTCAAAACACTGCAGATAAAAGAAGAAAGATATTAAGACTTCAAGCATGGGTTTTTTTCAGGCTGGAATAGGACATACTGCAAGATGTTTATGGAGATTTTACACTCACCAATTTCATAGCTGCCAGCAAGGCAAGTCAGGAAGGCTGCACTTCCTGACCTGTGATTGAAGCTTCCTGCAGACACTCCTGGAGCATGTACAGAAAGGGCAGCCAACAGGTTGGGAACACCCATTGCACTTCAATTGTTTCTGGCACATGAATGAAACGCACAGATTTTTGCACTGTGGAGTTCTCTTTGCTCCCTGTTTCCCCCTGCTCCAGGGGGCATCACCACTGACAGGCACCAGTGCTCCAGGAGAAGTCCTGTCTCCTCCCCACTTGGTCTTCCTGCATCAGCTCTTATCCGTGCCCATGCCCTCCTCCTGCTGCTTGCAGTACAGCCCTTATTCTCCTCCAGCTGCAAATATTCCTCCTGTTTTCCTCTAAGTCGCCTCCTTCAGACAGGCATCACCATCTTTCACCTGCCCTTATCACCCCTACATCTGCTACCCAACTGCCTGCCTTCTTTTCCCTCTCTTCCATCCACCTCCACAGCATAGGTTTTTTGGTTGTGGGGTTTTATTGGGTTGGTAGGTTTTCTATTTATTTTAAAATTACCTGATTGGATTACCATTTCCTTCTTCTCTCCCCACTCCTGACAGAGTCTCAAGGACAGAGATTCCCCATGCCCAGACCCCATTCTCATTCTGCAATGAAGTATTTTTTTCACAGTGTGGATATATAAATATCTGGGGATACTCCTGAGGCACAGCAGCAAGAAGCAGGCCAGAGGAAGAACCGCAGGGCCAGCAGAGGAGACTGCAGCTCCTCATCCCACGTCGGGATGCCACTTACACTTCCAGTTTCACACGCTACTAGTAAAACCACCTCCTTGTCACATACTTCTCCAGGGTAAATTCATGTGCAGACTCTTCCTTCCCCAGGCTCTCTGGCAGAAAGATTTTACAACTAATAGTGAAATCAGAGCTGAAAAAAACCACGTGTGTTCACAGAAAGTAAGTGCACAGCATGAAGGATAAGCCCAAACATGTCCAGTATCGTCGATCGTACTGGCAACACTTCAGACTTGTCAAAAGAACATGGGGGAAGGGAGAGAGAAAGAAGGAAACAGAAAATGTCATGTTAGCCATTTACCAGTATTTAAATGAAATGCAGCATACTTGGAGTATTTTTAGGGTAAAGCATCAACTCTGCTACTTGAATTACGTACTTCGTGAATGGTGCTCAGAAGCACAAAGAATAAGGTTAAATAGAAATATCTTTATTACGTAGTACCTGAGAAATGAAATAAGTGTTTTGCAGGCTTTGCTCATGCAATGTGTTCCACAAGTTACACCTCTTTCTGAGGAAGCAGCATGTGTAAGAGATTTTTATGCACATTTCCTAAAGTACTGTACCTCTCGGAGTCCTTCTCCACAGTTCATTTGGATTTTCAGACAGTAAAATATGGAACAGTAAAAGAGAATATTAAAGTAGAATTTACAAGCTTCTAAAATTAAAGTTGCTGTACAGAACTGAGCTCATAAGAAACCAGCGGCAATTTCAGGGTTTAACTGTTCAGTCAGTACTCCATGTAACTCACAGATATTAACCCTACATAAATGAGCTGCGATCATATTACTTACTAAAGTCAAATAGGAATAGATCTATCCAAGAATTTTGCTGAAGGCAAATTCAGCTGATTAAAAACACTGGCCATTCATCTACATTATTTAACACCACACCAAAGCAGGTGTACTTGATGGGATTAGAAAGTAGTAACATCAAGCTGGATGGGTCCTTCAAAGCTGAGTAAATCAGGATAAGCAGTAGCATTTGATACTAAATTGCAAATAAAATTATTAAACCCATGAAAGAACACCAAAGAGGTTTTGTCATCTTACTGAAAAATTAGGTATTGGAGATCTATTTAGAAGCCTTACTTTGAACAAAGGAATAGGAATGTGAAATTGACAAAGTAATTAGCAATTCCATCAAGAATATACTTTAAGAAAATTAGGGAAGAAAATCTAAAGTATGTGCAGTAGCACATACCATGAATACCAAAGTCTGTTGGGGCAACAAGACAATTTAATGCTGTCAAAAATAATTCGTTAAATTAACTGAGGGTCACAAAGTACCTGGACCTCCTGTCAAAGTTAGTCTGAACCAGATATGAATATTAATCAATCTGTTTTTATTATGAGCTCAAAGGACATTTGCATCTCATAATTCTGCTGGACTTCTTATCAGGGGCTCATCACCAGGGAAGCACTTGAAATGCTGCTTAGAATTCATGAGAATAGCCATGAACCCAGATCCAATCTCCTTAAGGTTAAAATCCCTATCACGCTTTGATGGTTTTGGTACCACAATGAATATTCATAGATCTGTCATCTATGTTTAGCTCAACATTTAAAGTGAAAAGTAAACAGACAGTATTGCCTACCTGAATTTCACACCTTCAGTTACTCTAGTCCTTTCTTTAAGCAGCAAGTTATTCACTGAAGAGATCCCCAATTCTAGAGAGCAAGGAAGGAGGGAAAAATGGTGTTAAGTAACTATCTATTACAGCTCCTAATGCAAATTATTTATAACAAAGAGCAATGTAACTTCATGTTAGCAGGAAGAAAAGAAAACAGCTACCAAGAGGGAGTCTGGCGTTTCTCCAACTCTTCTTTGCAGAGCACCACAGATGTCAGAACGACTGAGCGACTGCAGTTTGTGAATTAATTCAAGGATTAGAGGCTGCCTTGTTCACTGCAGTGTTGGAAGAAACCTTCACTGACTTGTGCACTCCCGGGTGCTCTTTATTCTTATCCTAATATGTCTACACACTGTTTAAAATATATATGTATATATACACATAAATTATATATATGTATGACATAGTTAAAGGAAGTAGATAAGGAGCATGGGTTCAAAAGCAGTAACTACTTAGTTTGGGCTGCTCCCTTTGCTAGGGTCAAACCTTAATATTCACAGGGTCTGGTGGAAAGGTGCTGAACCAGATGTATATTCCAACACTTCTGTGTGCAAGATTAGTTAGATAATCCTTCTTACTGATCAGCCTTCAGATCACTGGCAACAGCAGGTAGTTCAGGAAATAACTGGTTTGTACTAAGTGCCCAATAAAAATGTGTAACTAAGCAGTTAAGTCTCATGACATCCGTGAGGTTTAGCAAACAAGTTTGTTACTGAATTATTGTCCCTGACATTTGCTAACAAGTTCAGCAGTTCTCAGTAAAAGGAAGGATGGATTACAAGTACTGCAGGCAATAACAGAAAGGAAATACATTCATAAGAGCTAGCTCTGAGCGACAAGAAGAATCACTGCTCTAGAATCTGCTGTTGAAGTAGCAGCAAATTATTTATTGATAATAAACCTGTACTCAAAAAAAAAAACCCCAAACCCAACAAACCAGAACACCCCTGTATTCAGAGAGCATCCACCTGTAATGGCAAACTGTCAAGACAGCATTCATATTATCAGAAACGGGCTTCAAACCAGACAGAAGATGTAAGGAAAGCTGATAACTTCAAACAATCCAGTTCACTCTTCAAATGTTCATGTAAAATAAGGTAAAAGGAGTACTAAATTAAATTTTATGCATCTCCTATGTAAGGTAGGGCAATGTTTTGTAGATTTTATTTTAAAAAAACAAACTCTCTTTACACTTGAGCTCCCTAGTGTTTTATCTTTCACACTACATGGCAAGACGCTTGCCAACTTTCTGTGGGGGCTTGTTTGTCATTTCAGCCCTTCCTTGCTCGTCATTTCAGCCCTTCCTTGCTCACATACTATGGAAGCGAGTCTTCTGGGGGTTTTTTGTTTGGGTTTTTTTTTTTCTCAGACTGACATAAGCCAGATTTAAAAAGTAAAATTAAGGGTTTTTTTATCTTTACCCCTGTAGTTTGCAGAAAAGACTGTCAGAAAATTTATGGACTAGAAACAAAGAGCTGAGGCAGATGAGAACAGGTAAAATAGACTATAAATGCAGAAAAATGGTAAATCAAGATAAGAATGCTGGGGAGGAAAAGAGGGAAGGAGGAAACTTGTCTGGACAGCATTACATGTCAAAAGACAGAAAGCTTTGATCACCTCTTTTGTTAGGATAGAAATCTGGGTGGTCAAAACCAAAAAAATTCACAACAGTGGATTACTAAGAGGAACAGCATTAGTAATTGGCTATAACTGCCTTTGTGAAAATAACATTTGATGACTACATAGCCCTGACAGTGACACAAGGAGAGTCTGTGGAAAGAATGAGATTTGAGTCTCCTTCCCTTGGCTAAGGAGTAAGACAACAGTTTTGTAGTCTTTGTTTATCTTCAGTTACCCCAGAATAATGAAGAGGACACAAAAGTAAACTTTAATTGATGGAACAATAAGCTTGACAGACTACATAAGAGATGTACAGTTACTGGGTGAAGGGCTAGAGAACTACAGGTCCCAAAGATGGGAGGGACATCTAGCTGGAGCAAAGCAGGAGGCTATCAACACAGCAGCAGAGGTACAGAAGGAAAACACTTCAATATTATAATGCTTGAGCTCCACATAAACTATACTCAGAATACCTGTAAGCAGAGTTCTGATGATTTTTCTTTCCCCTGGTAAAATAATCATATCACAGTAAGCTGTTCCTCAGACAAAACAGCTGAACAACCAGCTTATAACACATGACACTGCACTGGTTGCCTAACAAGTTCAGTAACAAAGCAAATAAAATCCTTAAAGCCAGCAAGGAAAACACGCATTTTTAGAGCAGGTGTCAATTTTGTAACTGAATTGTCACTGAAAGTTGGCTACCTTCTAGTTAAAGGCTCTGTGGACAACATCTGATATATAGACAGGAGAAACAACTAATTTAACTGCAGTTGAACATGGACCTCCTCACTCAAATGCAACGCAACTGAAATGAAAGTGGAGCAAGATTTGTATTAGTAAATTTCACTGAGAGGAAACTGAGATAATTCTGCATGATGAGATGTTAGCACAGAGTACACATTAGTAGCACACATAACATCCTAAAAACATGTAGAGACTGCAATTCTGCATAAGCCATTTCAGTATGTAACAATATTTATAAAAATGAAGTAACAGAAGATATAAGAATATGTATATTTACAACTTCAAAGCCAAATGTCTTCCTCTACCCCTCTCCTTAAAGGAAAACAGACTAAGTAGAAAATAAATGAATTGCACTGTCCTAAACTGTAGCATTAGAAGTCTAGGGCCATGCTGTTAAGAGCATCAGGACAGAACAATGAAAGCCATCCTTGTACAAGAACGTTTTAAGAAGTCAGTCACAAATGAGATCTGGTGAGTAGTTGTAAGTCATCGTGTCTCAGCTATTTAGAGTCCCAGATGAATGAAGCCTGTAGACTAAACCCACACACTAATGGACAATTTAATTCACAAAACCACTTCGATAAATGGTAGACTTCTAGCTTGAAAGGCTATTAAATGAACTGGTATAGAGTACCAGCCAGCAGATTGGAAAGAACGGTTGTTTGCAGGTACTGCCAAGGCATACTGCTAATCAAGCTGTAACCTTTCTATAAAGTTTGGACAGCTTATTGCACACTTGCCCACATCAGTCATTCATTAAGAATGCCAGTTATAAATAGCAATTGTCTAAGTGTTAGCATTTGCATGAGAATTTGAAGCTTTACGCTTGTCTGAAGCCTTGTTTTCAGAGCTAACAATTCAGTATACTTTCTGTATTTCTAAATAATAATTAAAATACTGATTTAACCAGTTAGAAGAAATTGCTAATTTTGCAACATTAGCAGGCAATTTCATCATTATCCTGACATCATCTGCTTAGATGATTTCTTATTTTACTTAGTCCATCACAGCTTCAAAAGTCATATTAGCCTTTGAGAAGTTAGGTATAAAACTTATGTATGAAAACAAAGATAAAGTACAAATCAATATGATAAATGACATACAGATTACCTTAGAAAGGTGAAACATATCTATTAGTACAGTGCTTCTACTAAGAGATACACATTCTTTTAGAGAACCAAAATGCCAAAGAAGTCTATTTTGATGGGGCAGCTACAAAAGTGTCATAAGCATTAACAGACTTGAGAAAATTAATGCTATTATTAAGCCTGTGAAATTCAGAGAGAAAATCATTAGTGCAGCCCCATAACATTTTCTAAGTTGTTTTCTAATTACACAGAACAGGTTGAAATTTGATAAAGAAATTGAAGATGCTATACATGTAAAGCGTAAGCTTTAAAAATGCATTTGTGTCTTAGGGAAAAGTATTTTCTAAGCTAAAGAGGCCATGAGCTGACAACAGATGAAGAGTTAAATAGCCTGCAAACAGTCAGCCCTTCTCATTACAAAAAAAAAATTCAGACATTGAACTTCAGTTTCATCAGTTTAACCATAAGAAAACAATAATCTAAACTTTATATTGGGTTTCAATATCTTCATTAGAACATCTGACTTACCCTTTTGCAAGCCATTAAAAAAAAAAATGGAAAAAATACCGAGCATTAGTTTTGCACCTGCTAAGTAATTTTCATCTCTCTATAGACATATATAGTGTATACACCCAGATTTACAATCATCCCTCCATTCCAGTCGATGGCAAAGTCATATACATACTGAAAATTACAGATAGCCAGTAGAGCATATTTTAGCATTTCATTTAGTAGAACCACAATTAATGTGAATGGATTTAATAAATGTCAATGAGTTCAGAGCTGTGCATATTTGGAAGCAAAAGAGCCATAAGGTATGTAACATTAAATGTAAGTTGAGGCACAAAGAATCATGAAAGGTCATTTTAGTTTCTCCCATTCCTACCAGAGGGATGTAACTCTCAAAATTAGAGTCCTTTAGAGGACAACGTAGAGATGGAGTTTACACTTAGATACATCTGAAGGAGGAAGGTATCTCCATTCACCAACTTAGCCTAGAAAAGGACTAGTGACCGTAGCCTACTTGAACTTCTCTCTGAATACCTTCTCCCCATGTCTAGCATTGTTTGAGAGATCCTTAGAAGACAGCAAGATTAAGACACTTCAATTTTATAATGTTAGCATTTACTTCCGTTGGCCTCCAGAAATCTCACCAAGAAAAAAAAGCAAATAATCCTCTTGAAACTACTAGGAGTCAGACACATAGAAGGCTGACCTCCAGGTCACATATATCTGTGCTGGCATCAAGCTTTCCTATTTCTTCTCTGTTCTAACGAAATTCTTTGGCTCATCAGTGACACAGGTGTGTCTAACTGGATGATGAATGGACAACACTGTAAAAACACACTAAGGAGAAGACTGAAAGATACCTGGGTCAGAGGCTGGGAGTGCAGAAATTCAGCTATGTAAGGTGTGAAATCTTATATTTAATTCCAATTAGACACACTGGATTTTTTGTATGGAGAAACTCTGTATGTATTACAATGTTTGAGAGGCTAAGCCTTTCATAAAGAGAAGGAAGAATTATCTGTGTGCTAATACTTCTTTCTCAGATTATTTTACTGCCATACAACCTAAATCTAACTGTGATCTCTTTTGCTGTATATAAAGGCTTTCCTTATTCATAAGGAAACGGCTGAAAGAGGCTAATACCATCAGGAGTTTTGGTGGGAGGAAGGTGCATTTAATAGAATGCTTTTCAGAAGCAGGTACTGTGTTTTCATATGTGCCAACATAGACTTTGAGAACCTGACATGAATAACTTAACTGACTTACCAGATAAAGGATGTCATTTACTTAAATTTTTGCTTCAAAGTCTGGTATGAATAATCCCTTAGCTGTCTGCTTTAAATCACACAGGTGACAATCAACCTGTGTGCTACTACAAATCCTGTAGGATTAGACAGGTTAGACTTCTACTCCTGTAGGAGTAGACAGGTTGAGGTAATCAACAGAACAAAAAAACCCACCCAAACTACAACAGATCATTGCCTGAAGTCCTATCAACCCTGAAGTTTTGTCTTTTAAAGAGCTAGAAACAGAGGTATCCTGTTGGTGGACATTAAACATCTCCTTCAACAAGCCAAGTAACGACCTAGCAAGTCACTAGCTATACAAACCGCTCCACTGCCTACATAGTCGAGTTCAGCCTTCGCAAAAACAGCCATGAAAAACTGTAACTTGTTTTCCTAAGGCAAGGACTTTCAAAGTCATCACTTCCCACACTTAGCCTCTCAAAAGGAGGCCTGGGATTTTGAAGAAAAAATACCACAGTAATAAGCATTATTACTATGACAGATTGCATCTAACAAGTGAATAGCGTTGTGAAAACAAAATACACCAAGTGATGTGAATGCACACGCGGGTGTCTCAGACCTACGGCTGACTGTGTAAGTTCCGGACAGCCTGACTGAGTGTTCGTGTTCGTGGCAGGCCGATTACTCGAGTGGCACAGGCAGCTCTCATGAGCCTCCCCTGACACATCTGAACTCTGATGAGGCAACAGCATTTCAACTCCACATCCCTCTTCGTGGTTTTGCTATACCGTTTATCTACGCGATGAGAGAGTGAAGAAGCCCATTCTCTCAGGCCGTCTAACACAAAAGTCATTATAACTTGGTCTGCATTTTGAACCAGTATCCATGCGTCTGTAATTCTCAATAGCAATGGGCCAGTATTTTTAAAGTAGTAAGTTACTGCAGTTCATTAAAATTTAAGACTATCAATATAGTAATGGGGAAAATAAATCATCCTTCATCCAAGTCTCCCATTTTTTTCAGTTTATTTAGACTACAGCAGTAAAGAGCCAAGAAACGCCAGGTTTAACTTGTCCTGTCCCCCACACAAAGCAATAGCCAGACTCTCTACAAATTCACAGGAATTGATAAGTTTATCAGTCTTCAGCACTGACTAAATAAGGGTAATTACTAGGAATCAGTTTTAGCACTCCAGAACAGAACACAGTTCCTTTTAAAAATATTTTTTTTTAATTATTGTTTTTATTTAAACTAGTATTGACTACACTTCAGAACTAATTCTGTGTCTAAGGCAACAACTGCATGTACCAAAGCATCCAGACAGGCTTACCGAAAACCAAGAACCTTAAACATTCACAATGACTTGGCAGAAATCACCAGGACATCAGCCACCAGTAGTAACTGTCCTTGGTACGTAGCTCTAGTTGTAAAACACTGACTTTTAAGCCTACCCGTAAGTTCTTAGAGAGGCAACAAAGACGTTTTGAAGTTTCTTTGCTGGATTACAAGATTCTTATATGCCATTTTCTGAACAGAAAGAAGACTCAATGATTACCCATATATGTGATTATTTTAGTGGATTAGTTTCAGAATCACAAAAAAATTCTGATTAAAAATCAGACTGTAAGCATTATTGGCTGCATCATATTACTTTGGTTTTAATTAAGCAAAGAACATATCTACATCAAAGAACAAGCAGTGCTAGTGGCACTGAGCATACGCTGTATTAACAGATTCCGTTAATGCAGATTCCAACTTTAGCCTTCCTCCCACACACACACACATTACCATGGTGATTTGCAAAACTGGCTGCCTGAGATTTTGGAACAGTACAGCATTTGAAATGCCCTCAGCATCTTTGAATAGATGCAAACACAAATTAAGTTACATTTAAAGCGACAAGAAGCCACAAATAGTTTCATAAAGCTGTCTTTACAAAAGAACACTGACAAAAATATCTTAATATGACCTCAACCAGTAGAAACAAAGCAACAAAGCTTTTACATTAATGCTTTCTGTCCCTGAAAGAAAGGGAACCAAGTCTAAGGATTCTAGAAAAGAAACCACATACATTCAGTATAAAAAGCATAATCTAGAATCGCCCGTTATCTCTGTCAACATTTGAGTAGCTATCTCTGGAAGCGGCCCTTTCAGAACAACATATTTTCTTTAAAGGAATTCTTAATTTATATACTATTTCACTAAAATGCACACTTGTTTGGATATAACAGGTCTATGCTTGTTGCGAGTTTCCCACAAGTAGGATCACTCTTGATGCAGTTTCCTTTTATTAATTATAATTTTCAACAGAAATTTGAAAAAAAAAATCATGTTAAGAAATGAGGGTCATCTTACTGTGAACACATAGATATCCTGACAACATAGAGGGCACAGGATTGGGAGCCACCATGACAATTCTTGGTTCTTTGTGCTCCAACCAAACAATAGGTTAAACAAGCAAATCCACCACAAACTCTGGTATCTGTATTGTCCTGTCTTTAGTGATAATGTCTCATACTTTAATTTGTATGCACCTTGGGATACAACTAAACACAATTATGATTCTAATGAAGAAATACAAGGGGCAAGACTTCACCATAAATGCTGCCTGCAGGTAATGACCAATATTACCCTTGCAAATGCATTCTTGCAGAGATGCAGCTGACTTTCTTCACAGACACAACTGTAATAAATTTAGGATCTCAATGAAAGGTTCACCACTAACTTCATCGTAGCCAGGGTTTGACTTGACACACTTAAAATTGAAAGGCATCCCTTCCACTCCTACTGACTTCCCAGGAAAGGCCTGTGGTAAGTGGAAGCACCACTTAACATTCATGCCTGGGTGAAGAAGAGGCACCAGCGCAGGGATTTACAGACTCTTCTTTAGAGCCCTCACAGGAAGCTTGGCAATGGTGGGACCTGGAAGGTGGTCCATGTGGAAAAACTGGATTAGAGTCAATCACATGCTTCACAACAGAGTGGCTGCACTGACATACTGCCCCTTCAAATCCACCTCAGTACAGTCTTAAATCCAACTAACATTTTTCAAGAGCATCACAAGGCTTTACCCATTACCAGATAGCTTAGCAGAAAACAAGTTACAATTGTGTCAAGTAACAGAGCTGGACACACCTAGATTTATCTTTCACTGTTAAGTAAGTCACTATTTCAACAATGAAATAAAAAGACTTGATTACACAGCAAACCCTGGCTGTACCAGTGACATGATCAGTGACATGCTCCTACTGTGAGCAGATCACCTATGTAAGATGAATTTTTTGATAGGACAAAAAAAATAAAAAGAAAACAAAGTAATGCACCATAGCTACCGACTTAGGTCTTCCATTAGCTCCACAAATTATTCTCCCCATATGCTTGAGAACAATAAAAAAATTAAAAATCTGATGAGCACAGAGTGCATGAAATACCGAAACTAAAGCAATTTGAAGAGCACTCCCTGCTCCCTCCTCCCCCCCTTAAAAATTAGGGGTTACTTAAAACAGGTATTTCTAAACCTTTCTTTCAGTCCACCATAGATTGACTTCTTGGGTATGTCACCACAAATAAAAAAACAGGTGAACTCCTGCTTCTGCAATACTTACACATACTTTTGGCCAGAAAAAAAGTTTCTGTTGTATCTCAAAATCTGTTTATACAGTTCAGGTGAACAGGACTACTCTTAACTTCAAACTACTTTCTTACATCAACTTTGATTTATTTTTATTATCTTAAGGCAGAACAACCCTTATAAAACTCAGCTTATTAGAAAAGGATTTCAGTACAGAAAATCAGGGCAAGATACCATTCACTTAAGTGTTAAGAGGGGAAATAGGTAGTTGATCTCAAATGAAAAATTGTTCACAGGAAGCTTTAAAGGAGTAGGTGGAATTCCTTTAGCAAATAGTGTTTGATGAGAATAGCTGCATCACATCGGGCCAATTAAAAGAGATGTTATCAGTCAGCACAAGAGTTATTGAACATAAGCCATAAGATAAAAGCAACCAATAAACGTAACAAAGAACTTTCTGCATGTAAAATTTCAATAGTTACTAGTATGACTGTTTTGACGAGGAAGCCAACTGCAATTTATGAAAGTCCTATTTTTGCACAAGATTTAAACAGTCTCCAAATTCAGTGGGTCAGTGCAAGAAAGATGACAGAAGATCCTCTTCCAAAAAGAAAGTGAGGGAAAAGCATACCAAGCCCCCACAAAGATAAGCCTGTACTTTATGATGAAGAAGGCACCAACTTTAAAACAGAAATCACCAACTTCATTCAAAAGACAGACACACTGGTGGGTTAACCCTGGCTGGACGCCAGGTGCCCACCAAAGCCGTTCTATCACTCCCCCCTCCTCAGCTGGCCAGGGGAGAGAAAATATAACAAAGGGCTCATGGGTCAAAATAAGGACAGAAGAGATCACTCACCAATTACTGTCATGGGCAAAACAGACTCAACTTGGGGAAAATTAACTCAATTTATTAACAATCAACCAGAGTAGGGTAACGAGAAATAAAACCAAATCTCAAAACACCCCTCCCTTCTTCACCAGGCACAACTTCACTCCCGGATTCTCTACCTACCCCATCAGCAGTGCACGGCGATGGGGAATGGGGGTTGCAGTCAGTTCATCACACATTGTCTTTGCTGCTCCTTCCACCTCAGGGGCAGGACTCTTCACGTTCTTCCCCTGCTCCAGCGTGGGGTCCCTCCCACGGGAGACAGTTCTGCATGAACTTCTCCAACGTGGGTCCTTCCCACGGGCTGCAGTTCTTCACAAACTGCTCCAGCATGGGTCCCTCCCACAGGTTGCAGTCCTTCAGGCACAGACTGCTCCAGCATGGGCCCCCTGTGGGGTCACAAATCCTGCCAGAAAACCTGCTCCAGGGTGGGTTCCTCTCTCTCCACAGGTCCTGCCAGGAGCCTGCTCCAGTGTGGGCTTCCCACAGGGTCACAGCCTCCTTCGGGCATCCTCCTGCTCCGGCGTGGGGTCCTCCACAGGCTACAGGTGGATATCTGCTCCACCGTGGACCTCCCTGGGCTGCAGGGGGACAGCCTGCCTCACCATGGTCTTCCCTATGGGCTGCAGGGGAATCTCTGCTCCAGAGCCTGGAGCACCTCCTCCCCCTCCTTCTTCACTGACCTTGCTGTCTGCAGGGCTGTTTCTCTTACATGTTCTCACTCCTCTCTCTGGCTGCCATTTCTGTGCCCCCTGCAACTTTTTTTTCCTTCTTAAATCTGTTATCCCAGAGGCGCTACCACTATGGCTGATGGGCTCGGCCTTGGCCAGCAGCGGGTCCGTCTTAGAGCTGGCTGGTATTGGCTCTGTTGGACATAGGGGAAGCTTCTAGCAGCTTCTCACAGAAGCCACCCTGTAACCATCCCCCTGCCCCGCTACCAAAACCTTGCCACACAAACCCAATACACACACTTATTTTTTCTATGTGGACAATTAGGATTTTGACTGGGAAGGCTTTGGTGACAACACACTTTCTATTCTGTGGAAAGAAAGTTTTCCTAAGAAAACATTTCTGAACTCTGTGCAGTAACTGATAAAGTTCAAGACATGTACAGTCAGAAAAAAACATGTTGAGTTGTACAGTAATTTGTAAAAAAAGCACAAGAGCCCAAAATACCCAGCAAACAATAACAGTCTGTAATCCATTATTTGATTCATGCATTATTTTGCCCTTGCACTGTGATTTATATACAGATAAAACAAATAGCTCTGTTTTAGCCTAAATGGTTAGAGATACTTACAATATTTTATCCTTGCTTGCCTGAAGTGCAACTGTAAGTACTGTAACAGTTTTGCTGTGAAAAATTATTGGAGTGGTCATCACTGTGCGTAATCTTCTCCCAGTGTTAGGAGCCCCTTATTGTTTAGATGAAAGTTTCTCCTTTACTATGCTAAAGATGAATTGCAATTTCCCCTCCAGCACCTCTCCCCCAATGTAGAGGCAATGGTTTATACAGTGCAAACAACACTCATCATGACACTTCTGCTACAATTTATGGTGCGGAGAGGATTCAAACTCTGTCCAGTGAAGGACTGAGCTGACAGTTTTCTAATAACCACAGTATCAGACCAAGTGCTCAGGTAACTGCAATCCAATAGATCTTCGACATTACTAGATGTTGGCCTATACCGTGATCCATACTTTCAACATCAGGCAAATAAGCACGCCATCCACTGAACACAACGCACAGAGATCCATTTCAGTTGTTTGTTGAATATGCCTTAACCATAACTTTGAAGCAAGCTGAACAGTTCCTAGCTCTTCAGGCAATGCAACTGTCAGCAGCTTGCTTTCTCCCATGTACCACTCTGACGCACTACTGCACATGCAGAGAGAAGGTATCAGTTCTCCCTCTGACATCTCATGACAAATATTACCAATGTGATTGGACAGAAAGCTATCTAAATCAGAGGAGGAAGTTAATATAGTATAGTCATGTGTCCAGGAAGAAGCCTGCAAAACCTGCTGATGATCGCATTGACACCTTATGTCTTCCTCTTTACACCTCCCTCCTAAACCCTTCTGTTAATGTGACGCTGACAAAGAAGATGGAAGAGTGCTCTGAATTAGGTCTCCGCTAATTAACTGTGCCTTCATTACAGGCAAGAGAGCTCCTCTTCCTCTTGGAGTTGAGGAGAAGCAATCAAGAGAAATCTTCTGTTCTTCTTGGGACAGTAATTACCCTTGGACTAGTAGTTTCATCTCACACATCCACTTATAACCACACACAAAAAATTGAACTAGAAAGAGACCAAAGGGGTCCTCAGACAGAGTTATCCAGCTATGTAACAGGCACTGAGAACAGACCTTCTCAATAGGACACACACCAGCCTAACTTCCTACAGTCTCTTTGTTAGTAACAGCCAGCTTTCCCACTGCTAAACCTCCTCTTCGATCTGCTCTTTACATGAAGCCCCTGCTTCAACATGTTCAGTGCAGCTGTTTGATTGCTCTCTTACCCACCTTCATTTGTTCCAGGTTGCTTGTTCCTTGAATTTGTCATTATTTCTTGACATCATCACTGATCATGCAATAAAACAAGAGACACTCACTAATCATGCAAGACAGACTTGCTTCATCAAAATATCCTGAAACTTTTAAGTGACCGTGAATACTCAAAAGCCTTCAGATTTACTGACATTTTTTAAACAAAAAGGAATCCAACCCACCCATCTCAGGATCAGCATCCTTCAGGGAAGCATTCCTCCTCCCCCTCACCCCTTTATTTTCCTCCCAGGCTTGGCTACAGGAAGGAACACCATGTCCCTGCTTTTCTAATACATCTCCATTTAGTCTATTAAAAAATTTGTTCTGGAAAAAAAAAAAAAATCATTTAGTTGTGCAATCATCATCATGTACGCTTAGCTTCAGTACTTTTAATGCAACAGTATTACAGCAAGACAGCTATGATATTCAAAAAACTCCCTTATGTTAACCCTACTAAGTATACTGTAAGAACTGATAACATTGCATTAGAAAACAGGCATATATGTACCAGCTACATTTGGGGAGTAAACAGCAGCCAATTCCCTACCATCCTTCAGCATATATAAGAAAGCATTTCTCTGATTTTTAAGGTATCAAAACAGTGACTAGCACTTTCACAACATCGCCAGTTCTTTTAAAACTCAGTCACTTGCTTTCCAGGCCAATATTAAGATTAGGATGCACAAGAAGACTAATATTAAACAGATACGGTAGTTACTAGCAAACACATTTTAATGAGTACAACACAGTAAGGTACAACAAGGCTCTATGAAGGGCCACACAAGTCTTCACCCTTTTTCTCTATCTGAGCGCACAGAGATATACAGTGAGAAACAGATACCCAGAGGTAAGGTGGCGACCAAAGATAACTGTGTCATTCAGATGCATGTTTATGTAAGGTGACAATCTTTGATATTTGCTAGAACCATATCTAGTAAAAACATGTGTTGCAGTAATAAATTTGATGATAAATTGCTGTTCCGTTCCTGGACTCAGGTTGTCAAGTGTAATCAAGAGCTGCAACTAAGTTGCTGAAAGCTAGTTGAATAGTCAATGTATTACTTAAAAGTAAGTGAAAGTTAGTCATATTTTAATTCTATACAAGTACTTAGTGACACTGACCAGAACCCAGTGGGTTTCTGCACACAGAGCTAACACAAATCATGACAGAGTTTGCAAAACAGACTGGCAAGAGACCTTCTTTAGCACTATGGTATGCTAACCTTACATATTAATTTGCCACTCCACAACAAGCTAAGTTCACCAAAAATGAGACAAACAAAAAAAAAACCACCTGCAAGAGAGGAACGTCCAGGAAGTACTGTAACTTTTTTTTTTTTGTTACAGTATTGAGTAATTTAATTCCACATTATGCTTCATGCCTGAAGGCTGGTCTATAAATCACATTAAGCAAAGCAAATGTCTCAACACTATTCTTAATAGCTGGAAAAAACTTCTTGAACTCCAAGTAACTGCCACCTCAGTCATATACCACAGAATGAAATATGTTTTCCTTGTAATTCGTATGTCAATAGCGTAAAGAAAAAGCGTTTTTCTTATAGTGTATTGTAATCCTAGCAAGAAATCCTAACTGAAAAGAAACCCCTTCACACCCCACCTTTGAGGGTCAAAAGGTCTGGCACAAATATCTAAAGGGTTTGTGCAAGTTTGCTCCAAAAGGCTGGCTCAAGTTACCAGGTGTTACACAGACTCCTCCCCAGTGGACAATGAATTATACCAGCAACTGCTGATTAACATCATTTCACCACCACAAACCATTACTTCTTCCAGAAACGTAAAAGAGTGTCAACTGCACTTCTTGTTAGGGAAAAATATGAAACGAGATGTTTAACACTTCTTGATTCCATGGGACATGACCTGATTTCTCGACACTGCTTTAGGGTTAATGTTTTATCACTGCAATGAAAGCTGTGATATCTAGGTTAAAAAAAGTCACAATAAAATATTTAGAAAGCCATTTGGAATGCACACTCAACTTCCCTTCTTCCCTTCCTGTTTCTAAATGAACTCAACTTATTTTTTGGACAGCAGAAACTATGATGGGATGTTCAAAACATTTCTAACTGTCTTTTCCCTATCGTGACAAGCCACGATGTCCACAAGGCTTCCCACAGACCACCCCACTGCAAGTCACAGAACTGCTGACACCCTCATAAGGTCAGAACTACTAGCAAGCTTCAAAGCAATTTATTTTGTCTGGTTATGTGACAGTGTAAGTAAATTGTCAATTACTTTTCAGCAAAACAGCCCTTAAATCAAAGATAACATATGACACAGCTGTAACACTTCTGGACAACAGTTTCAGAGTTCTTCATTCCTCTGGTGTACAAAGGCATTATAATGTTTTATAGACCGTACACTGTAATTTCCTATCTATACAACTTTGGTCTAGATACACAGAAAATTCACTAGGAAGCTTCATGAACATAGAATAACTGATTCTCTGCTGCGGAAAGGATACCAGCCTTGACTCAAAGCAGAAAGCATGCAGAAAGTATTACCCCTTAGCAAACTCATTTTAGATATCTGGACAGCTATATCCAGATTCTAGTTCCTCACTCCAGCTAATGGGAGAAATTAAATTTAAGAGAGCAGATGCAACTACTGACACACAATTAAATTTATGTACATACTAAAATTTATACAGTGAATTATCTCATTGCTTACTTGAGCTGCTACTTAGTTCATTAGTGGTTGCAATCATTTGCCTGATCACTTTCTATGATTACATCTACAATAGTCCCTTTCTCCCTTCAAAAAAATAATTACTAAACAAATTTAGTATTTTATTACATCTTTCAAAATTGCATCTATATTTCAACAACATAAAAAACAACTTTGAGAAACATATCTGTACCTTCACTGAGCTATTATTAATCAGATTACCTAAGGAAATTGACTAAACAATCCATATGAGAGAGAAAAAAGCACCACCGAACCTCAGTTACTTCAGTTAAATAAAAGGAAACATACTAGTATTACACTTACAGGTGTTCCCTATACATTGATTTAAGCTTAAAAGGTGACTGTCAGCCCTTGAGAATTAAGTAAGAACCACCACCAAAAAAAACCCTTAAAAAAGAGCTTGAGGCAACCCCTCCCCCCAGGTTTTACAGATATTCTTTACTTTTCTATTTTTTAATCAATTATCGCAGTCCAGGAGGCATATACGTGCAATGGGCGTGGGAAAAGTCTGTTCAGGGTTTCATTTAAACTACTTCTGAAGTTTTTCTCACACAAACGTGAAATAAATACTCCATTCACCCATCCAACTTCAAAAACAAAATCAGAAGACTTACAGTTTAATGCATATCCAACATCAGAGTTACAAGTCGCAGGACCTTATGCTCCCCTGCCCTATGAAAGCAAGATTTACAGTTTTGGTAAGAGCACAAGGTTACACACATTGAATAACTGCCTGAAAACCAAACGCTTAACCCAGACGACAAGCGCCACATTTCAAACCTCCGTGTTACGTACGACTCTCCCTCTCCAGATGCACAACAGAGTCATAGCTGCTACACCCCAGCGCCCACCACCACCCCCCGCCCCGGTCGGCCTTCCGCCCCTCACGCCGCTGCCCGGGGCTCCCCACGGCGGTCAGGGACACGGGTGGCGGCGGCCCGGGGGGGGGCGGCTCCGCGGCATCCCCGGCACGCCACCACGCCCTGTGCCCGGCACAGGCCGAGCCCAGGCCCCGCTGCCCGGCCGCTCCCCCACCTGCTCACGGCAGCACCTGCCCTCCCGCTTGGCCAAGGGAGGGGGGGCAAACAATAAAAAAGCCCCCAAACCCTGCTCACCTTTTCTTATCGCCCACCAAAAAAAAAAAAAAAAAAAAAAAAAATCCGTTGCTTGCTCCTTTCTGACGGAGTGTCAGGCGGGATTACCGCCGAGCATCACTGCCGCGCCCGCGGCACTGGCCAGCCCCGCCGCCCGCTCCCTGCTGCCCGCTGCCGCGGCGGCGGGGCCGGAGGCTCCCCCCCACAACGCCCCGCCCGGCCCAGCCCAGGCCCCCGGGCTCCTCGCTCGCCACTGCCCGGCCGCGGGGTCGGCGGTGCGGGAAACACCGGCGGTCTCAGGCGGCGGCGGCGGCAGATGGGCAGCCCCCACCCCCGCCGGCAGCGGCGGCAGCCCGAGCCCCGGCGCCCCCGCCCCGGGGAAGGGAGCGTCCGCGGCGCAGCCGGGCTCGCCGGCAGGTACCTGCCCGGCGGGCGCGCCAGGGAAGAGGGGCGGCGATAGGCGGGGACCCCCGCACCCCCGCCACTCACCGCTGCCCACGGCGGCGCCCGCTCCTTTGTCTGCCCGCCGCGCCCCGGCACCTCCGTCCCCCGCTGCCGGGCGCCCCGCGCCCCCTCCCCGCCGCGCTGGGGGCGGAGGAGGACGCAGAAGAGATCCGCGGAGGAGGCCGCTACCGCCCGGCGGTCACATGCAGCGGGCTGGCGGGCGCGGCGCAGCCCCCCCCCCCCCCGCCCCGCGCTCCCGGGAGCCCGGCCGGCAGGGTCCGAGGCGAGGTAGGGGGTGAAGATGGCGACCTCGGCGGCGCGGGGAGGGAATCCCCAGGCCGGCCCGCTCCGCGCTGCCGGCTGGGCTGGGCGCGCCGGGGAGGGGAGGGACAAAGGAGGCCGGGCGGCGGCGAGGACGGCTGCCGCTGCCCGTCAGCCCTATCGATGTACCGCCCGCGCCGCCGCCGCCGCGCTTTCAAACCGCCGTCAGGGCCCGGCGCCGCAGCGCCCCCTGCCCGCCCCGCTCCGATCGCCCGGGCGCGGCGGCTCCCGTCAGGCGGTCGGAGCGCGGCGACCGTGGAGCCACGGCGGGCCTTATTGCGCAACCCCAGTGGGCCACGGGGGCCGGGCTGGCGCCGGTGTGGTCCCCGGGATGGGCTCTCCCTGTCCGGAGGCGGGCGAAGCCAGCGCCTCCAGACTCCTCCGAAGCCGGCGGGGTCATCTCACCCCTCCTCAGGTGCGTTTTCTGCCTTCCCTCCGTGAGGAGATGGCACGCCCCGGGGCAGGTAGCGCAAGTGGCTGACCGTTCGGTAGCCGGCTGCCCGAAATTCGGTGCTGTCGTTGCAGAGGCCTTGAAGAGGTGTGGGAGGCGGGTCACGAAGGCTGGTGCGGTTGGGGTCAGACCTCCAGGAAAAGAGACGGGGCTCTGGCTTCAGGTCCCTGGCTGTCAACGGTAGCAAGCCCCTCTGCGCGTTGGTAAACTTCCCCATCCTACGTCCCCGTCCCGCCCCCCCCCCGGCAGTCACTTCAGTCTGTGACAGCAACCTGAACCTGACCTTGCTGAGAGGTGATGGCTCGGCACTCCCGTAAGTGATTTACTGATTCAAAATAGCTGTGGCACCACTGCTGCTCTTGAAGGGAGCTCTTTCCATTCCACTGGGTGTATGTTGTCTTTTAAAAAGAAAAAAGGGGGGAAAAAAGCTAAAGGTGGCAAGCACGACTCAAATGTGAAACATGACAAACGTGCAAGTTCAGGCGTTCCTGGCTGGGTGGCAAAGTACGGCCGGCAGCTCTACCCAGTGACGCCTTGGTGCTGCCGAGCTGCAGTTCTCCACGCAGGGAGAGGCTGCCATCCTCCGCCATCTCACCTGTGCGCTGCTTGTCCTGGTTTCGCACATCACCCGTGGTTCAGCAGCGTGGGTTAAAATGGAAAATGCAGCAGTGCTAACGAGTTGCCAGTAAGCTGAATTTGGACAGTATCACAGGGAAGGAGACTGGAGGGACCAATTGTAGAGTGGAAAATTTCCTGGTCTATCCCTAAATCCGCAAACAGCTATAAAACAGTCTGAAAAGGGTATCAAGCATTTAAAAAACATAAATTCAAAACCTTTTGATCTCTTAGTCTGTATGAATCCCTGACATTTACACTTATTAACAATATAGATTTCTTGTCGTTAGTAAGACAACGTGGTTGTTTTTTTTTATTTTTCCAGACTCTTGTTTTTATGATTTTGGACATTTTTCTAGGAGGTCTTTATTTGTGCCCACGGAGGTACCAGTTGTGGTTATGTCTAATTTGCCTTCAGAAGGACACCGTGTGAGGCATGCCCAGCCACTGATCTCCCCTTGCACAGACAGGGGCACTGGAAACCACTTCCAGCCCAGCACCCTGCCCGTGGTGTTTCAGCTGCATGTGTTTAGATGATGAACACCCTTATCTGATGCCTGCAAAGAACAGCTGCGATGGTTGCTTCCATTCTGCTTTAAGCTTCTCATTACTGTTAAGGGACTTACTTCACAAGAACCCTGTGAATGTAGAGAAAGTATTGTTCTCCCCACTTTCCAGATGAGAAATTGCAGCATAAAGAGGCAGTATTGCTTGCCTCAGGTCATACATATAGTGTGTGGTAAAAACAGAAATTTAATCCAAAGTTTGGGTAGAGATCTAACCACAAGCTCCTTTTCTTTCTCAAGCTCTGTTTCTCAGGACTCCGCTCCTGAAAAATTCTTGGGCAAAGGAGCAAAGCAATATTGAAGAAGACACACTAACAGAAATTCTGTTGAACTTGTGCAAAAAAAAAAGTGTTGTTAAATGCAAATGTTGCAAGTAGGCATATTTACACAGAGAACTTCTGCAGAAACATTATCCTCCTGGTTTGGTAAGTGTACAAACCAAGAAGGGGAACACCATGCAACATGTCGCTTCAGTGTTGTGCCTTTAAGACATGTGATGTAACTAAGAACTTCCAGCTTTTATTGGCCACATTTCATGCAGGAGCAGGTGAATCACAGGAGCATCACTGGAATCTTAGGCCAAAGCTGCTAACACATTAACAATTCCCATGAAGGACTGTCCACATTAGGAGTACCACTGTATTCTAAAGAGTTGTGGCATTTTCATCAGACCCTGTGCTAACACACGGTTTGAACTGTTCCACACAGAAATTCCTCTCAAGGAACAACGATGTGTCAAGTGCATGCATCCACAGTCATCCGTGTTAGATGGTTCCGGTACATCTTCAGAGTTTCGGGCATCTCCCCTGCCACGTGTCTCAACGGACACTAGAGAGCCCACAGGCACGTTGCGTAGCCCAGTAGCATGAATCTGTAAGAAGCCAACCCCTCCAGGTCCAGCAGCAGAGTCAGGAGATTGATCTGCTTTACGAAAGCGCATGCCAAATACATGTCAGAAGACAGTCATGTGAGGCTGCTTCTGGCAGCAATGGTATGTATTCAGCTGCCATAGTTACTAACAAAGTACTAATCGTGTAGTGTGTGAGAACAAACTGTGTACAGAGCCAGCCATGCTTGCAAATAAACTCAACTAAGCCTTCAATAGTTTGAACTAAGTTGGACAAATGTGCTCCGACCAACAGATTGTACTCTGAATTATTATGGTTAGTTCCTCAAAAGCATAGTCACGCTGTCTTTACCTCTTCCCAAGTATCTCTCTTGTGTCCTTCTGACTAAATACTGACCATTCTCCTGATTTGTTTCCCCAGTGACAGCCTTGCCCGTATTGCTGACTACTTTTACTAATTACTTCTTCCATATCCAAAGTTAGGCAAGAACGTTATCTTTCAAAAACTTTTTCCTCTCCCGCTGTCCTCAGGGCCTCATGCCGAAGCATGAGAAAATGGTCAGGCAGAAATAACTCAATATTTATATGAACCTCTGGTGATAAATTGTATTCTTCCCACCCTGTGGGCCAGGGTGCTTGCTAGTTGGCATATCAAACACAACAAATAGAAATCCATCATTGCTGCCTTTGATGGTGTCTGTGAAAAAAAGAGATTGCTTTTTAAAAGGGAAAAATTACTTTATAATTCTAAATATAACAATGTGTTGTTCTCCTTTTTTAAATGAATGATAAAATGAACATGTTAGCTGTGATTAAATGGCAGTGTGTGGGTATAACACTCATAAACACTATGGAATTCCTCTATTTCTAGTGTAGCCATATACAAGTCAGTGAAGGTGTGGACCAGCAATTACAAGCGGTTAAGGTAGCTATTCACTGAACTGCGTTAGCTGACCATAACTGCATTCCTTACCTGTGGCAACTGTGTGCCTTCATCCCGGCAGCCTAGACAAATGTGGTTTGTTTTGCAGTTGCCACAGGCAAGGAACCAGGAGTATGGTCCGTTAATGTGGCTCAGCTAACAGGAGGCAACGTGTTATGCTTTGCTCAGTCGTTTGCAAGGAAGGAGGGGTCTGTTCATGGCCAAGGCTGAAGGTGAGTCCAGTCATAACCACCAGCTTTAAAAGGAAGTCAGCCCAGTGAGTGGGGGTGATGGAGGTGGAGAAGAAAGGCTAGCTTCTTACTTGTCTTCTCTGCTAAAAGAGGAAGCTACTGGGGATATTCACTTTCCAGTGTTTTCTCTAAATGGTTCTTCTCTGTGAGTGAGTCTGGGTAAGGGAAAAACTTGCTTTTTCCAGAGCAAGCAGAAGTTTCACCTGGAAGTCCCAGCAAACTCTCTGAATCTGCATGCGTTTTGAATACAAGCCCCTCTACATGGCCTGGTAACTGTCCATGTAAAAGCTGATGCACCATACCCGCTCCCTTATGGCTTTATAGGTAGCATATGTCTTTTTCTGAATTAGATCCAGAGACCTGAAACACAAGCTGAAGTGCTCTTTCACCAAGTAGCGTGAGGCAGATTTACCACTCACGAAGAAAGTGTGGGGAGAACGGAAAAGAATGCGTGTCCTCTTGACTCAGTCACTTCTCACTCAACATGTAAAGACCTGAACTTGGCAAAGTAGCTCAGAGTTTTTCTGCATGATAAAAAGAAGATCCTTGAACAAAAGAAGCTCACCAAAAGAAAATCCAGAGGGATTTTCTCAGATAATAGTACTAGTAATAGAAATAATATTTTTTCTGACAGAAATGCAACCCCACAAACAATGGCGTTTTTTTACACTTGCAAGAACCAGGGCTGGTAGTTAGGTTTCTAATATATTTTCTGTAACTTCCCTTAATTTTGATTCTGTGCATGTACATGGCTTTGGAAAGTCGTAATTATTTAACATGCATCTCTGTTTCCTCTCTCACCCTCTGGCTGTCTGGTCTGTTTAGGTTGCATATTTCTGTTATGTTTGTGCTCTGTTTGCACATTGCCCAGTATTAAGCAACTCCCAATTTGTTTGGCTTCTCTACTTGCTATTGTGATACAAATAATAAATAATTCTACACTTTTAAACTTCATTATTATTTCAGAAGCTCTAGGGATTAACTTCATTTTCCTGTTTATGAAAATATAGTTTTATTGGTTTTACCAGAGATCAGGGGCATTTCATTAGGAACTGTAAAAAGCACGCTTTGTGTTTTACAGGCTTTGCAACATGCTACTATGAAACTGGGTAGAATGGTCTGGGATGGGAGGAAAACCCCTGGAATCCTCTGTGACATCTGATTTTTCTCATCATTGCTGTTAATAGTCCTAGGTGCCTTGCTAAGGGCACAGAGAGTTTTACAGACTTATCTCATTCGTACTGCTGGCTAGGTTTAAGTATTTTCCTAGGAAGCTTTTATTCATCTGGGAAAAAGTCCTCTGAAGTCAATAGGAGCTGTGTGTAAGTGACTTATTAGGTCTCTGAACCATTTACGATCATCCTTCCTAGCATCCAGCCAGCACTTTGAAGGCTGACATTGCTTCCTTGTTTTTGTTCTGTAAGTTAATTATCTTCTTTTTTCTTTCAGAGTTTTTGATTGCCACTTCCATTAACGATTTATACTCGCTGTTTTTTTGAATGCAACCATATCAGCCCTGTTCTGAACTGCAAACTAGGTGGACTTACATTCTCACTCCTATAAGCATGCCTGTCCCTGCAGCAGAACCATGTCAATTTAACCAAGGAACAGTGACAAGATGGCAACTCTTCATCTGGTAACAATATAAATCCCCATTGCTTTTTTTTTACTTTAAGCTGTTCAAACCCATTTGCCTCTGCCCCTGCCCCCAAGGACCATAAACAGGAAACCACCATTCCTAATACTTTCAGAATAATTCTATTTCTGACTTTAAAAAAATACAACAGGATGCTGTATCCAGTATCAGGGGTATTTTATGCTTCTAAGGTGAATTCTGTCCTCTTCATGAAACATTTTCTTGGTTCCTAAACACAGGGAAGTACCCCAACCTGATGCTGACCTTAGAACTTGAATGACTTAGTGGAGATGTGCCACTGTCTTCAGTGAGACGAATTTTTTACCTTGTGTGCTCAGCTTCCTAACACAGTGCTTTGTGTGCCTGGGTCTTTTTTCTTTATACCAGGAGCTTTCATATTCAGTTCCACCTTATAAATTTCAGTGTATCTTTTCCACTGTTTTGGTTTTGGTTTTTTTTCCCTACACTGTACAGTGTTTATTGTAGCTAGTTTAATTTCATTATTTACTTTTAAGCAGTGAACAGAATCTTACTCAGCTGATGGATAGGTAGTACTAAAAGCCTGCTTGCAGCAGTATTTGGCTGTGCCATCAGCCACTCCATTAAGATGCCTTCCTTGTTTATGTAACTGGCAGTAAATTGCATCAACTCATATATTGTTGGTATTTTTGATCTCTTGCCAACCTGCTAGATTAATTTTGAATTGCTTTTATTCCTAGGCCACCAAAGATTGACGACATGTGTTTTGAACAGGACATTCGTATTCATGAGAAAAAACCAACCACCCTCAGCATCTGAACAGTGACTGTATGCCCTGAAGTGTATGCTTTTTGAACTTGCAACTGGGATTTCAGACAGTATTATCATTAAATACTGGTATTTATTTTGTGTTCATAGTACTGGTCAAAAGAGGTGGGGCTCACAACAGAACTAGATGATGTGCTGGGGAAAACGTGCTGAGATGTTTCCTAGAACAGGAATCCCACTAACTGCTAGCAGAGTTGGGAGAATTTCAGAAAACTCTCAGGTCAAGCCAAAGGCAGTATATATGTAAGTTGCCTTAAAAATTAGACTCAAATGCTATCCGTGCCACAGAAAATGTGTGTGTGAGGTTACACAGGGTTTTTTTATCACTACGCCATCAGCCTCACTGACTCATTCTTGGGGAAGGTGTAGTTTTGCACGTCCAGCTGTACTGCCAGACAGAGTTTGCCACAACAGGGCACGGGTGTCTGCACATGGCTGGGCCCAAGCACCTGCCTTTTTATTCCTGAATTGAACAAGCCCATTGATGTAGCAAATAACATTGATAATGGAGTACAAGTCACATGAATGTTGTCCATAGTATTAGGTAGGAGAATGTTTTCCTGAAGGGTGAATGGATGATAACATCCATTCTGAATGCTAGTCTCAGATTTGCAAAGGGAGATGAAATCTCGATCTGTGCCAAAACTGCAAAAGAGGACAAAAGTATGCATCTAGTTTGAAATATGACTAAGATGCACCCACAGTAAGAGAAGTATGAAGTATGAAGTTCCATGAATGCTGGAATCCATAAATTCTAGTTTCTTAGGATTTCTATCCTGTGATTAATTCCCTGGTGTCTCGTAAAAAGTCAAATGACCGAAGTTTTTCTTGCAGTGGAGACATTCAAAAAGTCTCTACTGTGTGATTTCTCCACAGTCTAATGAAGGGAAATAACATTCTGTAGTTGCCCATCTCCCGGGCAGGGTTTCTCTTCTCTCTTGGACTACCTCTTTTAATGAAACTTGTAGGGACTTACAAGCTGGGACTTTACCTTTTATGACAAACAGACACACACAGCACACACAACTTGAACTAAGGTAAAAAACCCCTTTACTTACGCAGACAAAAGAAGAGAAACTCTAGCACAAAACTGAAAAAATCAGCAAATAGAATAACAGGAAAATAGCTTTAGAGAAATCTCAGATTTTCACATATATGTATTTGGGAGAATTGGCCTTGAAAATGGGACTATCCAATTACCCAATTGACATGATGAAAATCATAACTGCCATAGGCAGCCAGAATACATTTTTTTCCGGCAATATATGGTGGCAGTAAGTTCTGCCAGCTAATCACACTGTAAATCCAAATATTCTCTGAAACTCTCTTTCCTCTCTATCTTGAGTGACTGCCTTTTCTCCCCTGTGGCACAAAATTGAGAAAGCAACATTTAATCAACCGTTTTCTTTCCCTTTACTAGTCTTTATTTAATCTTAATTCACTTCCTTTCCTCACGAAACCATGCGAAATGTGGGAAGCTTTCCTCAGAGGTGACTGTTGAGCTCTCTGTAGCAGCATTGCTATAAAACATATCAGAGCATCGGGATATCTAACCTGAATTAACTACAATCCTACTGTATCCAAAGACAAAAAGAAATAGACATATGTTTCTACAATAAGGGGATTTAATGCCTTGGAAGTCATCCTGCAAAAAAATAAATAGTTCACCTGTATGAATTAATTGGTAAGTTGCAAACTAAAAGATTATCAAGTATGGCCTTCTGAGAAGTGTCAAAAGAAGTGGATTCCAGAGGTATGAGTCCTCAGTGGAAGTAGCATGCTGTCATGCCTTCAGGGTTTTACCTGGCAGCCAGCAGCAGGAGCAGTGCAGTAGGTTGGTACTGGTGTAACAAGGGTGAGATGGCCAAAGCTTCCTTCCCACTTCAGTGGCATTTGTATGAGGCCTCCATCCAGTGAGACAAGACATTAGATGGTCTTTATTATGATAACCAACACTTTGAATGGCACTGAAAGTAGTTTTAACTAAGGCTTATATGTTGTATCTCACGTATTCCTGGAACCTCCTTTTTTGTGGGACAGCCACAGTAGCACAGCAGGAAGTGATTGCAGTGCAGAGAAATATCTTCCCTTGCAATCATTCAGAGAAATCTCGGGCCATTCAGAATTCTCCACTGGTACCCAAGTCTTACCTCCATCATGTTATGGAACAGTTTAAAGAAAATATTTGAGGTGAAAGTAATAAAACAACCATGCTAATTCATACAAGTAAGTTTCTGTGAAAAATGGCAGGAATGCACACCTGATTTCCCCCTGTAAATAGAGGCATTCAGCTGCTGCTAATTAGCATACCCGTGTCCTGCAATTTTAGTAGAGTTTGGTGGATTCTGAGTAATTGCAAAGAAAAAGGCACTGCATGATAAAACTAGGTCAACAAACTTAAAAACAATCTAGGCTTTAAATGGTTATTAAGTGTAATTCAAGTTCCAAATTAGGAGCCAGATCTTGGAGGTGCTCCAGATGTTGAACTCCCATTGAAATTTACAGCAACTTCAGCAACATCTCTTACTAAAAAGCAATAGGACTTTTATTGTACCTAAGTAGATTTCAGCTATTCATTCCAGAACAGTTCATTCTGTAAACAAAGCACACCGGTGTAGATACTATGCATAAGCAAAACAAGTATGCTACCAGACCAGGTTCAGCAGTTTAATAGGTTACCCCTTGCTAAATAATATAACTGTTACTTTTCTAACATCCCCAAAATAGTCCAAGCAAAATGTTGATGAATTGTTTTTCCACTTTGAAAATCCCTGACAAAGAGACTGATCACAGTGTGCATAAATTAAGAAGGAAAAAAAAGTTATAGTGAAAATGTGGCGGATAGGGAACAACTATATAAAATGTCCCACCCACTTATATATTTAGGAAAAAACAGTCCAAGGATTTATATGCTGAATACCTCACCGAAACTGTAAAGGGTCTTTTCCTCAAACAACCCACAGCTGAGCTGTACATGGCAATGATACATAAATAGGACTGTGCCCTGGAGGATATAAGGATGTATAATTTTGAAAAGGCAGTATGTACTTTGGTGCTTTGTGTCCACCACGTGGTTGCTTCCCTTTTGGTTTCTGTATTTTTAGCCCTGTTGGTCCAAATACACATTTGGAAGCAGGTTAACCACCTCGTTTCACTGATACCATACGTAGCCTACCTGTGTGAAAAAAACAGAACCAGCTGAGACGTCCTGGTTAACACACTGCATCGCCCTATCCAGGGAGTGAGGAATTCAAAGCAGGGAGTAACACCAGTGTATCACACAGGCCGTTGTTACAGGCTTCATTTCCGTAGCTTTATTGGGTAGAAGAGGGTCTGTAGGACACCAAAAGCAAGTGACTTGCTTCAGTGTATGGAGGACTGGGAACAACATTCTGCTTCACGACTCCCCCCAGATGTTTAGTTTTGTCACCATCTAGTTATATATAGCGGTTCTATTTTGAGGCCCAGTCCCTAAGGCACTTCAAGTGCTGATAGCCAAATCTGGGCTTAAACCAAAATCTTGCTGTAAAATAGCTAGCACAATTTACCCATGCAATGTGGGATCACATTTAAAAAACATTTAAATCCACTCAAGCACTAAGCTTTTGTTTAAAGGTATTTTTTAACCTACAGGTTGCCAGTGCTTGGGCAACTTCAGTAATGTTAAGAACAAGTGGGAACAACAGCAAAGACATGCTGCTGGCAACCAGTGCTGCTCAAACCTGTTCCACATAGCTGTCAGAGCTTTCCCCGTAATACTGCACTGGCAGATTCCCACCACTCAGGAATGGTTGGAAGTTTTTGACAAAAACTTTTGGTAGCCTCTAGCAAACGTTTACAGATAGATATTGTAAGATACTTTACCTATAAGATACTTGTAGTGGCAAACTGGGTTTAATGTGTAGGCATACGTCAACTGGCGTTTAAATAGAAAAAGCGTACTAACTCATTGGGGTCATAAGACAGATTTGGAGTGGTCTTCCAGGTTTTTTCCCCAACCCATTCTAGATTTGGAAAAAAAATGAGAGATTTCCTGGGAAGTGAAACTCTCTACCTATCTCCAATGCCACTTCCTCAAGAATGCAGAGGTACTTATGATCACATAATCTGAGAAAAAAAGAAAAAAATAATAATGCAAGGATGTATCCTAGAGGACTATTTTTGCTCTCAGTGAAATCAATTTATAAATTCCCGCTGACTTCAATGGAAGCTGGATTAAGTTTAGTTAGTTTTAGAGGAACTTTAGTAGGAGAATAGATGTATGCCTTGGGCAAAAAGAGAATGAGGGACTTTCAAAGTATCAAATTAGAGACATGGGGCTCATGTTCCATTTATTATGCCCAGACAATCTAGTGTGGGAACAGAACAATTAAATATGCTCTGGCCTTCCTTTACAGATTTTCTCCTACTGCTTCTCTCAAATGGTACTTAAAAAGAACACACATGCACACACACCCCCCAACCCTGCTCTTAAAGCTATAAAATTCCCCCCCGTCCCTACCCCAAACTCCCTCTGTATCAAACAGTTCTTTCACACATGCAAATTTATAACCCAGGAACAGGCCAGATTCTGTTTCAGAAAGTGCCTCAGCTTTGCTGAGAATTTCGTGTTTACCTGCCATCATGAATTACATGCATTTCACCATATAGTATTGATTGGGTCATGATTGTCTTTCCAGTGTTTCAGTCTAGGAATGCACGCTTATGCCAGGATAGAGTTGGGATACACCCAGTGATATGGGAACACACTGTACCTGCCTCTTTTTCCTGGTTGTACCTTGCTTGTTATACAAAGCTAACTAGGATTAGCAGCCCATAGGTGCTGTCCTTCTGCAGGTCCTACGTTCAGCACGTTGGTGGACCAGAACATGGGACATGCCACAAAGCACACTTACCCCACAGTGAAGACACAGCCTATTTGTTCTATACTAATTTTAGAAAATCTCACAGCTGTCAAATTTCAGTTCAAATTTTATAACTACTGATATATATGTTCCTGAATAAGATACCAGTTTCTCTGGCTTTTCTGTCCATTTGGAGTTCACGCATATATGACTGCTGCATATGCAATTTTTACAAGTACAACAAATGGAATCTACAGAAGCAGGAAATGGCTACGTATTCATTCATTTCCCAAGGTGGTCAACTGCTTTGAAAACAGGGAGCAGGAGCAGGCTGAAAATTTATTGGAAGCTCAGGATATTAAATATAATTACTGTTAGTTTTGTTGTTGTTTACTGTTTGCCTTGGGCAGGCATCCAAAAGCCCCACAATGTCATATTTAAAACCAAAACAAGAAAGTTCTCACATATGTAGAACTACATCCTGCCTTGAGGATCATGAAGGAGGAGGTGAGGATTGCTAAAAGACGAGCTGGGTAGCCTTGGTACCACTCTGACAGTTCCAGGCTACCCACTGAAAGACAAATCTTTCTCCCCAGGTTTTTATCAAAATGGTCTGTTTCAACCCAATTTGTCACTGAAAAAAATGCCTTTGCTGGTGCTTACTTCATGCAGAACTATAATCCAGGGGAAAAAAAAAATTTGGCCACAGGTATATTTTCTAGCAGTTTCCTTTTTCCAGTTGTCTCTTTTGCTTATATTATTTTTTCCTTTAAAGTGCTGAGGATTCATGAATTTCCAATTAGCTCACACCTATGTTCATCTTCCAAAATCCCCAAAATATGTGTAGTGTAGACATGGAGTCTTCTGCACTGAGTGCTTTGCTCTACTGCACTGCTGCTGCTGCACTGTGCTAATTGCTCATGTAGAAACTGAACAATTTCAGATTTAGACTCTGAACTATTTCAGATTTAGAGTAAGCACATCACACAGCAGACTGTAGCAAGCCATGGACAAAACTTGGCTGGAGTGCGTTAGGCTTTCTGTCTCTTCTAAGCAGCCCTGACATACTGTGTACCCTGTTATACTGCCTAAGTATGGATTTACATACCTAACTTTGTCATCAGCCTTTGAAAGTGACTACTAATCTGGCTCAGAACTCAGGACCGCTGGCTTTCCAGCTTACTATACTCAGGACATTTTACAATCCCACCTGCACATAGGATGTTTATTTATTTTCTGTTTTACTCGTTTGAAAAAGATAACTGCTGGATCCTCATTTGGCAATACAGAAAAGGAAACTGCATTCATATATATTTGTTTATTATATACATTAAGGTTCAGATAGACCTATAGTGACACAGAGACCTCAAAATTAGTGCCTGAAAAATTAGACCCTCTGAATTCACTGATGTACAACAAAAGATGTAAATTGAACAGCTGGGGACAGAATGTTTCACTTCCGTGTTGTTAAAAAATTAGACTGTTGGACCCTGGCCATTCAAGGACTATTTGATTGCTGTACTTGTATTTTCTACAGAGAATTAATAAATAATGACATCAAATACACGTGCATGCATGCATGGTTGACAGAGAGGGAGAACCAGTTCCATGAGGCTCCAACAACTGTAAACTCCTGTGAGGGCATAAAAAATTGAAAAGTGCCTTACAAACTGAGTCACTGGTGCATATTAGCAAGAGCAGATTTGCAGATAACAGTGTATAAATATAAACTAATCATACAAATAACTTTTGAAAACTGCCTATAACAGAGCAAGTGGTTCATTAAAAACATCCCCATTGTTTTTCTTTATTCCCTTTTGTATCAGTGGTTCTGCTGTAATTCTTTTTGTATTCTTGCATCATTGCCAGTGGTGCTATCTGGAGAGAAACAACTGAAGCAACTTTAAAGGCTGCTGTCTCTATGTGGCCACAAGATGCTAATACTGCAAGGCTGCTAATTCTGCAAGCTGACTTTCTCTCATTTCATGCTTCTATTGCCCCAGATAAAATAACTGTCGCAGAAAATGTTGTGCATAGCTCTATAATTTCTCCTCAGACTGGCAGCAAGGGGCTGCAGAAAGCTGTGTTCTTAGCTGCTGCTTCTCGTACACATCTTTCCTAGTTGTCTCTTTGCTCTGCTGTCAACAGTGAAGTGGGTTTACAATCACAAACAGTGATAGACCTCCTGCAGTAATGCAGAAGTGAAAGGAAAAGAGCTACTGACAGGGATGAGCTACCCATGGAAGAAGGGGACCGACCCTTCTTCAGTGTCCTCTTCCAGCAAGGAAATAATATCCTTGGCTTGTGCTTTTGACTGGGCTAGACTGAATGGACGTTTGTTCTTTGACGATGCAAAGGGTCCCTTTTCAACCACAAAAAGGGAATAAAAACCACATTCCCCAACTTGCCTGAAACACATGTTGTGGTGGACAGAGAAAATGCACTCCAAGCATTCCCCTGTGATTCAGGCCTGCAAATAAACTCAGGAAGATGGTATAGCATGTTGCTTATGTTTGGATCTCAGGAGACTTCTGTAGGATTTAGCTTGCCTTTTTAATTTTTCCCTGAAAATATCATTCCAATGACTCTGATACATTATTAAGGCCTTAGCCCTTCACACACCCATGTCAAACTTCACACAGACAAGTTGTCTCATTAATTTAGCATGTTTGAAAATGCAAAGCTACTCATATCTGACACTGTCTGTCACAGTGCTCTACCTTGTGCTGCTTGCCCTCACTAAGCGCCTGTTCTGAAGGGAGTGCAGGTAGCCCAGCAGTTAAACCCTGCCTACACGACATGGCAGTCAGCCTCCAGAGCGGCAATTTCACCAAACACATGACCTGTGGGTATCTCCAGAATGGCAATCTGGCTCGCAAGTAAAAAAAAGACAGATTCTTATTCTTTATCCCCTCGTATGGGAACAGTTCAATTGCCTTCAGTGAGACTGTTCACCACGTTGCATATAGATTGAAGTCCTACTGTGCATGGAGCAGAAAATATGAAATGCTGATACTGCTGTAAGTTGTTTCACTTCCCTGTCTGATAGAGGAATTCAGATGTAGGGTATAGGTTTTTATTGTTGTTAAAAGCTTCAGTGTGAGAAGAAAGTTAAGTGTGGAGAGAAGTAGCATTCATTCCATTCAGAGTTAAACTGGTGAACACGAGAGGAGGCTCAGGATGTTGCATAAGTTTTAAGTCTTAAAATGTCCTGTTACTAGCCAGAAACTTTTATTATGCAAAGAAATACTTTTTCTGCTTCATGGAATCTGATGTAGTTTATTGAAAATCTAAGTTTAACAAAGCTATTTTTATTTTCAGGAAGTCATAGTTTATATCGTATAAAACATGGATGCATGGAAGACAGCCCTGGGGAAACTAAGCCCATATCTGGAAATGCAGCAGAGGATCCCTTGTGCCAATCGCCAGTTTAAAAAAGTCTGTTTGCAGAAGTCAGAACTAATAGTGTTCATGCTCTCAACATTGTACTCCTCTCAGCAGTAAACATCCTCCTCTATTTTATTAGTGATTTTAGCCTTATTCTCATAATTGACCATTTCTTAAAGTTCTCCTTTCCTGTAATTGGAATTAAGTATCTCTAGTATACAAAAAACCAGATGTGAATAATAAGATGCCTTCCAAAGAAATTGTCACTTACATCAAGGTTATGAGACTTAGTCCTCTTGAATTATGCTCCCAGCTCTGCCACCTACTTCCTCTAAGACCTTTGATAAATCACTTAACCTCTCTGCATCCATTTCTCCACCTGTAAAATGAGAATGGCAATACTTTCCAAGCTCACTGGTTAACATTTTACAAAATACCTTTGCCACTCCTGTGGACAGAATGTCTCACAAGAGCCAGGTGTTACTGCCCAGGCCTTGATGAACTCAGCACAGTATGAGGGATGGACACAGCCCTGGTCTGACCTGGGTGATTATGCCGCTGGCTGGCCACGACTGCTTTGTGTGTTGAGACTAGTGGAGGCCTACAGTCACTTTATTGCAGAACTTGCTTCATACATTTGTAAATCTGGACATTATTTAAAAGATAATTTTGTTAGCAGATGCCCTATACTAACCTGGCAGAGAACACCTTAAAACCCCAAAGTAAAAATATAAGCAGTTTGCTGGTGGGGTTTTTTTTGGTTTTTTTTTCCCCCCAGGGATTTGATCTATTAAAATTGTCTTTGGCTCATTTTTTGGTTCATCTTGAAAATGAACATCATTTTTAGGATATATGCAATTTGACTCTTGATCTGTAGATCGTCTGGAGTTGAGAAACATATGGAGGGTTTGGGCAAAGTTTAGGATTAAAAGTGGAGACTGATGCTGAGAAGAGGTACTTGTCACTCTGCCAATCTCCCCTGTTCCTCTGGCTTCCTTGACTCACCCTTCCCTTCCCCTTCCCCTTCCCCTTCCCCTTCCCCTTCCCCTTCCCCTTCCATTCCCCTTCCCGTCCCTTCCTGTCCCTTCCCCTTCCCCTTTCCCTTCCCCTTTCCCTCCCCAGCCTCTTTCCTAAGAGCTATCTAACTGATATTTCAGTTCCCGTGCTTCTGCTAAAGCAGACTGCCAGTCTTCCTGACACTAGCAGAGAATGGGTTTCAGTTGTTTATGTGCTGTACTATACCACTGAGCTGCAACACTAGGGGGTAACAGCTGGCTGAATAAAGGTTACCTTTAAATTTCACCAATTTTTAAAATAAAAAAACAATGTTGATTTACATCATGGCTGTTTTATGAAAAGGGGTCAGGAAAGGCAGATCATTCCTTAGAGGTCCAGTGAAAGACAGAAAGCCACCTACCTGGAAAGAAAAAAGTAACCTTGATACTTGTTTTTTGCTATTTCTCACTTATGTAGTCCTGTGCTGAGAACTTACTAATGATGGCCTTTATGAGCCCCAGTCCTTAGCACATAGCTCATCTCAAGCGTTGAAGAGAAAGCTTAGAGTACAAACTCAATTCCACTACTAAATTAGACATCAAAAATATAGGGGATACAACATTCAGCAGTGCAATGGCTTTGTCCTTCTGTGGAGATGCTTCTAGTCTTTTCTCAAGTGTCAACACCTGGAACATTTCCATCATACAATGTAGGTCTTATTTAGGTACCTGATGGTAGGGAAGGGACTTAAGTAAGGAAAAGAAAAAGAATCACATATCAGTCACCAGAATCATATATTTCATTTTTATCATCTATTTAAATTTTATTTTATTGGTATTTATTACCACCAACTTCTGTATATGGAGGCTGCTGTTAGTTCCTTTAATGGACTTACTTCACTCCTCTGCCCACATACTTCCTTTGCGTCAGGAGTGCCTTCCTGGCAATATTGATTATGAATCAGTTTACTTCCGACAACTATTCTGAGTACAGCTTTTAGAAGGCCATGAAATCCCTTCTTTCCCAAGGTGCTTCAGGCACAAAGAAAAGCTATTAATATAAAACTTAATGTTTTCTACAAGCTCAGCTATAGTGAACAAAGAGAAACTGCTTCATACTGTAACCAAGGCAGACACAGAGTTATTTTTGTCTGATGGTGTTCACTTCACCACAGGGTAAGCAAAGAAATCTTTATGTGATAGATGTCCATAATAACTCTCAGGGACCAGGCAGGCAGAGGTCACAGAGCAAGACACCAGCCCCACAAAAATAGGTGCTAAGATAATTTTAAATGGAGGTGTAGACTGTGAGGGCTGCTGGGACGGAGGTAGATCTAATGTTTGTTTATTGTCCTTTATTTGTTTTCCCTCGATAATGAGGATTTAATTCTGGCTGTAGCTGTACCAGTTTAGCTAAAATTTCTATAAAGACTACTAGTACCTTCAGAGGACTTGAAGCCAACTTGCAAATGTCCCCAGCTGTAGCTGAAAATAAAAAAGAAGGATTCAACTAGTACGAGTCACATCCAATTCACTTAGGAAACACAGAGGCATTAATTGTACCTGTGACTTCTTAAGACTTTTGCATCCCAAAGGAGAGTTTCCTCTGAAAGAGGTCAGGAGCTGCTTTTGCCAGCTCTGTTTTCCCCCCAAGAGACAGGAGCAGTGCTGATCTGAACCAAGGGGGGGTCCTACGTGAGGGTATGGTTTCAGCATCACCCCGAGCCGATCTTGGGCTGTGTTGCTGTTAAAAGAAGCAGTCCTGCTCCTCCCGTGCAGCTCCCCTCCAGCTGCTCAAGCTTGCCATGCGTTTGCAGTGGTTGTGGTGATCCCCCAGCCATAAGACTTGTCAGCCCTCTGATCTTACCAATCAATATTTCTTTCTTGAAGGCATAGTTTTCAACTAGATCAACAAGCTGATCTTGCTTGCCAAACAATTCCTAGTTTCGGTAGGAAAGAGGTAGCAAGAATGTGTACCTGGGAGCAAGGCACAATCACCCTTTTCAGTGGCAACTCCATCTCAAAGCAGCTTAACCCAACAACAATATTATGCTGAAAAAGTGTCGAACACATGCTTTGCTCTGCCAGAGCCACCTGGTTTTGTCTTCAGTGTTCCCTTGTGTAACTTCCATTAGCATTATGTTTGTTGAAACATATTTTTGTCAAACACAGCCTGATAGTGTCAGCATCTGGTTAAGCCAACTTCGAACACAACCATTACACTTACATAAGAAACCTGCGTGTAGCGGCAGGAAACCTTTGGGTCTGTCCTTACATCCCAGCAGGAGCACTAGCCCATACAGCTGAGGTAAGGTGCTAGCTTGTGCTGTGGAGCAAGAAGCCCATGGAGACACAGTTCGGACCCTGAGTTGTGCTCCACACTCACAAGTGCAGCTACGCAGCATCACAGCTTCATGGCTATTATGTTTTGATCAGCTCCTCTAAGTCTCAACTGATGGCTCAAAACATTCAAGAATTACCTATGTGTGAATATGCAAGCACACACTGAGCATGTACCAGCATTTTATTAACAATATAAACATAACTTTCAGAGCTTCTTCTAGGAAAAGCTAAACACAAACATGCTGTGTTTTTTCTGTATGTCTATGTTGTAGAAGTGTACAACATCACAGAGCACGCTCGACAACTGTTAAAGTGATTTATAAACTTCCAGCATGAAATTTTTCATATAATCATTGCTATCCTCTTGTGGGCACCAGCAAATTCTCCCCAACTTTATTTTGGATAGTGCATATCTGCCAAATGGTTATTCCTCAGAAAGTATTTTCCATGTGAAATATTTAGTTTGTAGCACAGTGAGGATGTATGTAATTCACCAGGGAATTGTAGTACTGCACCATATCTCACTGAATCAACTTTAATGAGTGATTTCTAACACAAAATCCTGCTGTGAGAAGCAGAAAAATTAGAACAGTATTGGGTCCCCGCGGATGTATTCTTCAACTCCCAGATTTGCTATTCCAGATATAAAGCCCTAAAAATACTACTGCTTCACTGTAAAAAAAACCTTGAAAGTAACCTTACCAAGCCTAATCTATGACAAGATGACAATACTGCTGTTATCAAGACTTTTAGGTATAAGATGTGTTTGTGAGTGCATATAGACATATGCAGATCACATACATAGGTACCAGTCTCCTTATGTAAGGGAGAGGGGTATTAAAACTGGGGATTACAAGGTACAGTTCTTTGTACAAAAATGGACAAAACTAACAGGGGGATGACCTTAAGCACTGAAGCTTAATGAGAAGTATGAGCAGGACATTTCTCCCACAACAATATTGCTACATCCATCTCAGATATACACTGTGAGGAAGGACTTGACTTCCACAACACTAGCCCAAGTCCCAGACCTTTGCCTTCCCTCCAGACCTTCCACCCAGGTCTTAAATCTGCTGACATGTCAGGGGAAGGCCAGGTAAAGAGGCAAAGGCAGGCATTTTCTTCTCACCAACTAGTGGAAAAAACCCATGTAATTTCATGCAGCCTCCTCTTTGTGGGCAAATTCATTTAAAGATGAGAACTGCCTCTGCTGACACATCTCCACATGAGCTGTGCAGAGCAAGCCATCCAGGTGCCCGAGCAGGTCCTGGAGTGCGTACTGAAAAACAGGGGTTTAAAACAGGTAGCCTTACCCCTGTCCCCCTGATGGCCAAGCTCTTGATTCCTCTAATAAGGAGGAGATACTTCCTCCTAAGGAAACTCTGTAATGCCACCATAACCATTTTCTTTCTCCTAGTCTGCTTTCAGAGGTCTGCTTGTGGCCAGCTGTAAGCAGGTGCTACTCGTTTTGACTGCTTGTGTTGCATATTCTGTTCCAGTTTCAGAAGTGCCCTCTTGTGTGTTGTGGTTATGTGCATAGCTGCTGATCACTCATATTCACTTCTTCCACAGACGTACTCCCACCTCACCCCTTTGCCCTGACATGTGCAGGGTACTCTGGTGAATGACAGCAATCTCCTGTTATTCTGTACAGCCACTGTATTAAGTGCACGCTCATCACCCTGCTGCTTGTGTGCTGTGGGTGCAAATGTACTCCTGTCACTGCTAAGTTTTATAGTGGTCCCATTCCTGCAGCTAAATGCAGAAGACAAAAGAAAGACGTAGTCACACTGAAATGCATGCAGCTGTGGTCTCACCCAGACAGCACAACCTGACTGTGGCTCCCTGGCTAGCAATCCTGCTTCCTCTGCCTTTGAGAACTGTAAGCTGCTCTAGCCCTTTCTGCTGATAGAGTCTATTTTTCACCCTCAGCTGCCATTAACGCATAGGCCATTAATGCACTGTGGATACACAGCCAACATTCATCCCCCCACTTAGCCGGACATCTGGCAGCTCAGTGGCACCTGCCCTCTCCTTCATTCTGGACCAGGCAGCGTGGGCAGGTTTCATTACACTCCCCGGTGCCCCCATGCTGCCACACAGATGGACCCTCCTGACCTGGACGTGGATACCTTGCTCCCGCCTTGGCTCCAGACGTTTTCTTCAGACAGTTTATGCAAAAGAATCAACAGCTAATTTCAAGTGGGGAGGAAGGAAGGGGAGTTATTACTATGAAAACAATTTTGTGCTTGCAGGGAAAATACTTTGGATATAAGAACTTCAAAGTAGGACAAGAGTGATAAGAAACAGATCTGAATCAAAGATTAATTTCCTGTTTTCTATTCAAAACAGTCCTGTGTCACAACCAGTGCAGTATTACTGCCCTAGCGTGGCCAGAGAGATTTTATCCTAAACACTTACCCATTCCTATAAGCAGAGTACAACAAAAGAACAACATACAAAATACTTTTTCTGTAAAAGATTTTAAGACCTGCTCTCTTTCTGCTGTCCTGGTAACCAAACTGCAAATAGAAATTCCCACAATCTACTACCATGATTACTGAAACTTCTTTCCCTTTGGCCTCTCACTGCCGTTTAATCTATAAAGCAGATCTTAAAACCATTCTCCTTGGCTATAAACCTGACCTTGTTGACCCTCTTCGATACATTTAGCTCAAGGCTGGTGTTCTGACCTCCCAGTCAAGTGCGAGCCAGCTCCCCTCCAGGAATTCAGCCTCTGCTGCATCCCACCCTCCATGCTGCTGGGCTGCTACCCTCACGTTGTGGTTTTCTTTTCGTGCAGCTGCCCTCGGTCTCTTTCTGACTGTCTCTGGGTTTTTTCTTAATGAAAATCTCTCCTTAGTTCCTGTTTCTATTTCATACCTCAGTCTCAGTTTATGTGTCTCTGTTAACAAAATATACATATATGTCCTAAAATAAAACTTTCCAGTGTTAGTCTGAGAAGCTAGGTCAAGTTTTTGTTGTAGCCAGCTGCATTTTTCCCTTTGTTGCATTATGTTTTAAACTAATTTATAATCTCTTCTTTGCGTTTTAAGGCCTCCTCCCCCTGGCATTTGCTTTTACTACTGTTAAAAATTATAAATAATTATAATCATTATTAACTTATATAGCAGCTTTTGGCTTTGCAAAGTTTGGTCTGAACCACTGAAGTCATCTTTTTGGAGAATATGAAGAAGCAGTCAGATATCACTGAATAATGAAATTCAATAGACCACCATTTTTGAGACCTTACATGCAGTTTGTTACTTTCTTTGTCCATTTAATAACTATAGCTCTACCCTCAACACCTGGCCTACCAAACTGAGACTAGGATAAAAATCCTCCTTTGAAGTACCCAATTTAACTAGTTTTGCATTTGTGACATGCATAAAGACTAACGGACACACAACTTTCTTTTGCTTGATTTATTGGTATTGACATTCAAAGTACAAAACAGTCAACCCCTTTCGCAGTTTGCCTCCAGCACAAAAATCCTGAAAATAATAAAAAAAAAAGAGCCATGTCCCTCAAATAGTTTCTAGCCTGGAGTACTGCTCTTATCAGGAAGAAATATTCAGAGAAATGACAGCACCTTGTCCTCAGCCTGTATGCTGGCTTCAAAATGGAAACATAATAATCTGCATAATTACACAGTATTTGTAACTTAAAACCAATACTTGCCAACACCTACTGCAATAGCAGGGACAAATCTGGGCTTCCTGAATTGCATGTAGCTTCCAAACAGTCCAGCTACTGGTAGTACCTGCTGCTGATAGATTGTGTGATGAGAGAGGGCTGCATGGGCCTGGAGGTTGTTGGATCACGCCAAGTTCCTTGGCTAAAGGAGAAAAGAAACAAGGAAGAGTTTCTGTGGTCAGTATCACCACGTCATCCTCTTTTCCTAACTGATCCTCAGGTTGCTGCACTCACCTGGCTTAACTGACAAAGAAAATCCAAGCAGGAAGTTCTTACGCCCCTGAAGGGAATTACAAAACCACGGTGGATTTCCAGGGGTCTGAAGGGAGCCGTTTAGAAGCATTTTGATCTTTTCAGAAACCCTCTGCAATTTTGCCTTACCCAGCTCTTCGTCTTGGGGGATGTCTTGACTCCCACAACCAGCCTGTCATCTTCCATGCCTTCCCCAGAACCTCCCTCCCTCTGTTCATGCTCACACACCGAGAGCTGCCATGCAGAGAGCTGGTCACTGCTCACCACCCCTGTTTAACAGGGCTAGGGACCAGCCTGCAGCCCCCCTGCCCTAATGACCAAGGTGCTACATGATGTTGGGACGATCCCGTCCTGCCTGTTAGATTACGGGAGAGGCTATCAAGGCAGCAGGGATGTTTGGGATATTGAAACTGTGACTAGTGTGGGGGCTGAGGATAACTGTGCAAGGAGGTTAGGACACTGAAAAGTGCAGCACTGCCAATTCCTGCACAACACACTCCTAAATGCCATTAATAGCAGCTGTGGGCTGACGTGGGCACAGCCAGCCCTCCCTGCTGCCATGCCATGCACTTCTCCAAGCAGTGCCCCAGGGACTGCCCCGCTCACAGGACCCATCCTCACCTGGTTTCATCCATGGGACAGGAGATCAGGCTCCTTAAGGTCTGCTGGAAATTGGCCAGAATACTGTCTGCCATTTGGAGCTCTGAGAAAGCAATTCTAAAATGTGGAATCAGGTTTTTAATTAGAATTCCAAGGATCAATTCTCCATTCATATCTCTAGTTTTCCTGTCTTTCCTGCAAGGACACATTATTACATAAAACAAATGAGCCTAGAGCACAGACGAAAGGCATAAAACACCTGTGGGTTGGTGTTTGTGTTTGATGTGTTTGTGTTCATTTAAGGTTATCTGAGGATGTTCAGGTACATAGATGGACAGAAAACTACAATACTTGATTATGTCAAACGTACTGTTCAAAAAATCAAACACATTGTTCGAATTACTCTTTAAGTCAGGTAATACCTGTTAAAGCATTAACATACGATATGTAAAGTCAGAAAGAAGAGCATTACAAACCAAGGAAGTTAAAACAGTGTATAGCTTCGCTTTTTGAAGCAGCATGTTCACAGCTGCACAGCTGTGCAAGCATTCAGTAGTGTGATCCTTTGCTGAGATTCTTTGACAATTCATACCAAAATGCCATGTGCAAGTGCAGTTAGAAGGTCTGAAGAAGGCTTTGCTGGTGCTCTCTGCAGCTGGTTCTCTGACCATATCTTTTTGGACTGTTACCATCCTATATATATAGTTAACTGCACTAGATACACTTCTCAGGTAACAGCCCATTTTCAGAACACGCAAGATGTGAGCCACAAAGCTACTTTCTTTGAAATCAATCACCATGGTGAAGATCTATACAGATGTTCTCCAGGGTAAAAATTTAAAATGGCTTCAGAAATTAAATGAGTGGTTACACATTCTTTCTATTGATTTCTGTATTGCTTTTAGGCTACTACTTACCCAAAGGCACCCAGTGCAAACAAGAGCTTGGCACACTTTGAAGATTATGCCACATCCAGCTTGCTTTACGCACAGAGGTGAATTCAGTGAGATTGCTTCTGTGCACAAGCCAGGAAAGATTTAATCCCAAGTTCCTTATTTCCTTGGCAAACTGTCATTGTAAAATGTACTGCTGGTTCTGCAAGCATTTAAGCACTGCATTTAATTGGGATGTTTATATAAGCAAGAACATGTATTTACTCAAATGCTGACCAGATCAAATTCTATGCCATAGCTGGAATTTTCATATGAAGTCATGCTTTAAGGAGGTAAGACACCCCTTACTGAAAGTTGTATTCCATTGCAGCAGCAGTAATGGTGTGGGTGAGGGCTACACACCCAGGGGTTTTAAACCTGTATTTCCGTACAGCGCCTTTCTGCTTCCTTGTTGTGAGTTTGATGGTTAAAGATAATGCAACAAGAAGCGCTGGCCTTTCTCGTTTTAGTGGACTCAGGATATCCACAATGATTTACATGTTGCATAGACAGCTATCTGGCCCAGAACAGGCTGCTGTTAACTCTTCTCACAGTTCAGCAGGGACAGAAAAAAACCATCAACCTCTCAAAAAGAATCATCTGAGGTATCTGGCACATGGTTAGCATCAGTCACTGTATATTGACAAAAAAGGAACATTTTGGTTCTCAGACAGCAAGAGAATGACAAAAGTCTTGAGGGAAGAAGACCAAGACAGACAGTGGCCAACAGAAAGAAAAGATAGAGAAAAAAGACATTTTTCTGTACCTAGGCTAAGACTGCTCTGATTATTGTACCCAAGTCAGAGTTTGCCGTGGGTCAACCCTACATAGGTAAGCAGAACCAGAACTTCAGACTTACAAGAAACCCTCTCACAACCCTGGAATAGCTGTTAAATGAACCCCAAACATGCAGAGTACTTCCACTGATTCAAGTGGGATTGTTTCCTCACATTTAATTTGATGGAAATATCAGTAGAGTCCCTGTAAATGATTTCTAGCTGATTTTTTTCAGGGATAGACTATTCAGAATCCATCTGCTGGGTAATGATTAAATAACCCATGCTAATACAGCGTTAAAAGTTAGTACTTGATAACATCTGTGAAACTGGCTCTGCACAGAGTTCCTGAAGGGCACGGGTAGGAGAAGTCAAATGCACAATGTTCATACATGAACTATTAAGGCAGAAAAAGAAGACTAGCAGCTCACACAAATTTCGCCTTAAGTCACCTGCAGGAAGACTTCCTGCCTTAGAGACCATGAGCTACAGAGAAGTGTTACAGAGGGCTATACTCCCACTGAACCAAGTGCAGCACGTCTTTTTCTGTACTCTCTCTCTCCTTGTCTCCTAATTTTCTGGTAAGCAATGGTAGAGGTGTAAGAATCTCCTTCCCTTTAAGCTTCTGCTGCCTTCAGTGTGGTTGAGCACATTGCTTCAAAATTACTTTAACAGACATATAATATAGCTGGTACAACTCATCATTTCCCCAGCACCCAGCTGAGTCTTCATTCCTACTCATTCTAATGTATCTACTGCATATGCTTTAGTATTGTGGGAGGTGAGACTTCAAACATCCTAACGAAAAAGGTGTCCACTTTCCCGGAGGCAATACTTTGCTACGAGAAAATACTGAGCAGACTCTAATTGACATCAGTGAGAGCTGCACTTCATGTTTTTCTTGATATTCAGCCTATATTTTCGCCACTTCCTCCTAGCCCCAGTTATAGGCTGTCAAACTGTCCCAGCCTTACCTTATCTTCTGAGGGCATACATTTCAAGGGTACTGATATTGCGAGTACGCTATTTTACACCAGCCAGAACCAGCTAATTCCTCTTCATTTCCTTATGTATATGGATACTTCCTTGGAGATTATTGTTTAGCTAATCTTAGTTTATTCTTAACTTCACACTGGAACAGATATAAACCAGTCTTTCTTGGTCTGTTTTAGTAAGTATTATGGTAGCTTTTTGCACCTCTGTTTAGTAACCCTTAGCGATTTCCAGATATGAAACAGTCTTCTAAATAATACATAAAACAACAAAATTCTTAGCATTTCTTTTCTTCTTGCTAAAATTTATGGTCCCATTACTTCCACAGAGGTTGTTTTTCTAGGATTCAACAGGATTTTAGTTTCAAAACCATGCCAGATGTTACAGGCAGTTCAGTTCAGATGCTTTTGTGCTTTTTTGTTTCTCTACAATTTCAGCTTTCCTTATTAATTTTCTTTCTTTGACATGGCGAAGAGGAAATGGCACTTAGGAGAAATCCCTCAGAGATCACCTGACATTACTTCTGTGGTATGAATTACTGTATATTTGAATAAAATCCTTAGCTAACTGCTTCATCTGCTGGAAAATTAAGTTTTAAATAAATGGAACTGTACAAGAACAAGGTGATGAAATCTGCAGCAAGCTTTACTGGATGTCTTGATCACAGAAACAGTGTTGTGTGCTTTGTTCCCTGGTTTTGGGGTTTTTTTTCGCACTCCGTTTCTCCTGAGTATTTGAGGTCTTCTGCCCTGAAATGATGATGGAATGCGCATGCCAGCATTTGCATACTTTTTCTGCATTTTAAGTGTTTGTAGTTTCAAACATTCACTGAAATGTGGTTAAAAAAATACTGAAAGAAATCCCAACATGCATTTTAAAGCAGAATTTCAAACTACAAATCCGTTGTATGGGAATGGGAAGTATGTCAAACAGCATGCTGTGAAGTGTGATTCATCATTTGATGTAACTGGTGCGTCGCAACATACATTTCCCATCTGACAAAGGCAGGTAATGCACCCTTTACAACTCTGTCCCAGGTCTTTTGTCCTTGGAGTCATAAATCCCCTAAACTTTGTCTTTCACACAGTAGCTAAAGCAAAGAAGTACTGAGGAGCATACCTGCCACAGTTCTGCCCCGCTGAGGACTTTCTCCAGGGCTTCTTCCCTAAACACATTAGAGGCATTGCAAAATGAATTTCTAGAGTCTGTTTTTTCTTTTCTTTTTAAAAAAGTATTTGCATTGTTAGTCTCACATTAAGTTGCCATGTTTCATTTTCTCATACCATGTTTCATTTTCTCATACCTGATATGTTTATAATCTATTTAACTGCATATATTGAGGAAATAGTGAGAAGCTCTGAGCTTACTACCTAACATGTTCATATCTACAATGTTACCAGAAAGTAGTATGGGTACATTTAAAGTTCTTATGTGATCCTCCTCATCATAACATTTAAGAGTTCTACAGTTCCCTTTTAGAGGAAGTTCTCTTCCTTCTTTCTCCATAAGGAATAAAAATACAGACACAAGTCTCTGCAAGTCATTGCAGCTGAGTATTTATTTAAGTCCCCCTGAACAAAACTGAAATAAAGCAAACACTTATGCAAAATTATACAGAAAAATGGCTGCAAAACAGATAACTGACCCTAAATCTTTCTGTTCAAAGTTACTTTCTGCACATGCTGCAGTCCTAATTATGACTGCAATGAAGCATAATCAAGTACAACTTAAAGAAATTCTTTGCCTTTATTATTTCTGTATTCAAACCTCTGTTCCTCTTCAGTCCACGTATCAGTCCAGTCCTTTCACCTCCAGTCTGCACTGCAGACTATAATTAAACAATGAAAATCTGACATTTATTTATAGTGAAAAATTCTTTAAAGAACCATTTAGTACATTGACATTTTTGTTCCACTAGTGCAAAAGTTATCCTTAATATTCCTTTATTCTATTTGCTCTTCCTTCTATGAATTTTAATGCTCTCATCCTCATTCATATGCTCATTCATTTTGCATTTTATTTATTGGTTTGACAGGAGCCAGCCTCACCTCAGATATTATTGGACAATACTGCAGGGTCCAGTGAGACCACTCGTCTGCCTGTACTTCCACAAAGAACTTTCAGAGGAAATTTACTGAGGAAACCACATGCATAATTAAATACTAGTGACCAAAAAAATCTGGCATGTTCTTAACATTAAAGGGAAATTCCTCCAGGGACTATTTCTAGCTAAGGAAGAATTCCTTCTTCGCCCTTTTTTGGTACTATGTTGTTATACAGAAGATCTCTTTCCTGCTTATCCATTATAACATGTTGGCCAAACTGCTGCAGAAAGTTTACTATATATGTAGCCTTTGAGATGACATCCAAAGGAATTAGAGCCTGAAAGCCATACTCTTTGTGTTGTGACATAGCTAGACACAGCTAACTGTGAAAAGTGCAGGTTTGTTCCCTCTCCTTAAAAGCACTTATTTTTCATGGGCAGTTTGTAGTAAATCTCCAAAAATCCTCCATGAAACTGACTTCAGGCTGCACCTCTGCAAGTGTCAGGAGGAAATCTGAAGCAGAGGATAGCAGCCCTCCCAAACAGAAAATGTTATGAATGGACTGATAAAGATCTACACAGAAACATCAGTGCTGGCTCATCTGCAGGTGGACAGCAACAGATCAAAGACTTTTATCTTAAATACACACTTAGAAAGGGAAGGAAACATTGCAATGACCGTTTCATTTTTTCCTTTACAAACTGACTGGAAAAAGTGCAGAGTATTGTACAGGTCACTGCCTGCTTGTTTTCACTACCACATTTCTACTGCACAGAGAGCAGAATGACAAAATTCCCATGCTCAGCTACGGAGATGTCTTTCAGCTGGAAAGGGCAGTTCAGGGACAGCTGAATCAACCTTCACACAAAGCCACTGACCTCAGAGAACAGGGCTGCTACTACTACAGCAGCAGGTGAAACAGAACTGTTCCCATTTTTACGGCCTAACGCAGGGAATGCCATCCTCCCTCCCGGCATCTACAGACCATAGTTTCATTGGCTGTTTATTTAATCATGACTAGTCCTGGACTCAAGCCATAGCCGTTTGGGTACATGAGATGGAAAGCTGAAGCACATACTGTGAGAAAAAGGAAAGCATAATTTGAAAAGTAGATGCTTTTACTCCTCCGTCTGATGCAAACCAGATTATTGAAGTGCTAACTAAATGGAAATATTTACTTACACAAAAAGCAAACTATTTAAGCTTACTGCTATTTATCAAAGTATAAAGATGTGCCCTTCCTCTCTTCTCCTCTCCTTGGATTTATTCTTGCTGGCAGGAAAAAAAAAAAGTCACAGGAAAGCTAAACTTTTAAAAAACTGAATAAACCTATCATAAAAGCTTTACTAGTGAAGTCTTTCAACAGAATTAGAGAGATCTGGGTATCTGCACCACAGATTTACACCATACAAGCAACATGTACTTTATCCTGAAAGATGACTGGATTTCTACTAGTTACCAAGACAACAAACCTTTGTAGCTGTAAAATACCAGTCTTAATACTGAACTCATGTTGCAATTTGTGCTTTGTGTTAAGTAATTGATTTCCTATAAAGCTAAAGGTGAAAGGTTTGACAGCCCACCAAACTTCAGAGTTTAGGATTAAATTGTTGCAAGTAGTTTGGAAAGAGTTATCTAAGGCAGGGAAGTACTAGGACTCGGCTCTTCCTGTAAGTTGGTCAGCCTTTATTTTTAGTTTTCAATTGTCAATATTTTTTTTCCCTTTTGTAAAGGAAGTGTAAAGAACTGCCAGTACTTGAAGCTAAATTACTTTATTTACAGGTCCAGTATGAATACAAACAGGACTGATGATGCTATGCAGCATTCAGACTAGTTCAGCTCTTTCAGCTGGCATGAACTTTAAGAAATAGAATAAATGCTAATGCCAGATTTAGTCACTGAAGTTGCCACAGGTTTCTTGATCTCGTATTACCTGAAAAACTGCCCGAGAACCTTGGGGAAGGTACAATCCATTTTTCCAGACTAAACTTCTAATGCTACTTCCAGATCAACTCTTTGCGGAGTCACTTCATAGTATATAACAGCACTCCCTGTGAAAATAGCAACTAAATGCTTCCTTTACCAAAGTGCATAGGAACAGAGAAGGGGATTAATTTGGCCCTGCTAAATTAGAAAAGCCACCTCATTTCACCTGAACACCACAAAGACTGCAACACAAATCCTACCCATGCAAACAAAATCAAATCATAGATTAAACCTATCACCTGTGTTTAATGAACAACAGGCTATAGCAAATGTACTAATACCATGCTTGATCCCTATCCTGAACTACTGCTTGCAGAAAAAAACCTAAGAAAACTTGTATTTTGAAACTGTTAAATAAAGGAGAAGGAAAGGTGGTTAGACCAAACCCAAAACCTAGTATTTAAACAGGAAATATTCCTTGGCTGTATTTAATGCTTTCACTAAAGCTACAGTGTACACAAAGTCAATGCTTCACGAAGGGGAACGCCAGGGCAGAAGGCTCTAACAGACTCATCTCTGGTAGATGATGCCAAAAGCTAAGAGTGCTTAGAATCTTCTTATGTGTAATCGAGGTGACATCTGTTCTGCCAAACTCTGTGTAAGCATGGGACTACCTCGAGTAGACCTGAAACTTGCCTTTAAAATACCAAGTCCTGCTATGCAGCACTGCTAGTGTATCTGTACAGGTCACCCAGGCACCTCCAGACAGCAACACCCAGTGCTTAGACCATACTGACCTCTTGGCTACAGCAGCTGAACTGTAGCAGATCTGAAGAAGCAGTGAGCCCGTTTCAACAGAATTTCCTGCCTGCCTGCAAAAGATCTCTACAGATTTTTTTGATACATGGTTAATCTACCCATTAAAGAACTATTGCCTTTAAGGCTTATCTTTCAAGACTGATGATGCATACTCTGGAAGAAAGGCACATATGCCTGCACTAAAATTCTGCTGTCTGTAAACCTGAAAAAGTTTAATTGTGATTGAATCGTGTTATTGTGAGCCTATTAAATTACAGTTTCTGTTGTAAACAATCAACCTTTTCCCCTCTCAAGTCGTTAAGTGAAAGCCCCTGTAATGTTTTAAACAGTTTCAGCTAACTCTTCAAACTTGGCAGAGGGAATGCAACAATACTTCCTGCCTTTTAACATTATTTATTATTAGTTAAGGAAAATAAAGGTATATATAAGCATAAAGCCAGCAGTATCAAGAACAGATTCACACCCAGAGTGAAATGAAAATGGAAGCGGAAGCTGAGATGACTGGGTAATGGAGCATGAACCAACAGGTAAGCATGGACTAAGGGGAAGAGGAACAGCCACTACCACCAACTAGCACAGAGAAGCCTTTAATTACCAGCTGATCATTAAGAAGGTTTGTGAAAGTCTTTCAAGGTTGTAAAGTTAAATTTGCAGAAAGCAAACACCTGCTGGACCCAGACAGTGACCAACTCTGAGATACTTTTCAGCTCAATTCCTTATTTGGATTCCTATTTAAGATCACATTGAACCAAGAACAACAAATAGGCCTGTCAGCCTCTTACATTAGTAGTCTTTTGCCTATCAAATTGATTTTCCTCACCTCAGCACTGCAAAATTCAGTTTATCTTTGCTGCCCAGGAATGCAGGACAGCAGGAACATGGAATGTTAGTGCACAGACCATAAACATACTGCACAAGAGTGTTGTTCTGAGGGCCACTAAATTCTACGAAGTTTTTTTATCATGTCCTTTATTTTCAGCAGTTGTCTATGTTGTTCAGGTGACTCATTCTGTATTTTTATTACAAGCATTCAAGATGTAGGCAAGATGAAGCACACAAATGCCTGTCAAATCCCTAGCCTGATCCTGTAAGTTGGCATTTCCGCACTATCTTTCTGTTATATGTGTTAATTCTTACTAAAAATAAAAACCTAAACCGCATGACAGCAGAACAATACCCAAGCAATAGTCACATCAAAGTTTCCCCACTTGCGGTTTCCTCAAACATCACACAGAAGACCGCCATCTACTGTTGACATCACTAAGCCTGTTAGTACACACATATTTTGCATGGTAACAGGCAATACTATTTTACATCACTACTGAAAGAGTGAAGACCTACCACGCCTAAGTTCTATGAAATCAATCTGAAGAATAAAATCACTAATAAACTACTGCCACAGCCTGAAGTAATGGGTCTACAAGAGATGAATTCCCCTCAATCCCAGCATACCATGGGATGTATTCCTTAATGGTTATATAATCTGTCATTCTTGCCAGACCTGTTTAATTATTTCTGCTTAAAAATTGGTCACTGTGCTTGAGGTAATGTTCTGTTTTGTTTCTCCTTACAGCTGCAACTACCTTCTATTTTCTCTCCCTTGAATACCCCTCTGTTATGCTCCTTATGGCAAAAAAAATGTCAGTGTAGGCAGGCTACAGAGGGATTGGAAACCAGACATAGAATATGCCTTGTCCTTAGAGAAGTGAACAACACAAGAGGCCTAGAATAGCACATCCCCTACAGACTGAGACGTTTGTTTTGTAGTGGAGCCAGCAGACTGCAACAAATAGAATGAAACGAGTGCAGTTCTCTCCCATCATTTGCCTGCTGCCTTCTAGCTACGACGCAGGGAGCATTAGTGCAACTGAAAGAGTATTACTGACAACGTATTCACTGCTGGCTGCACTGCCCATGGCAGCCAGAGGCAATAGTTCTAAAGAAAGGAGTACTTATCGCACTGACATGTGTGAGGAAAAGAGACTAGATGCAGGCACTAGTTTTCCGTTTTACTCAGTCAGTGAAGCCACGTCAGAACCCACATGGATATGCAATATTGACGTATTGGAGGCTTATTAAAAATATAGAGGATCACTGGGATCTGAAATAGAGCTGAGAGGTATTACTAGGCTACCTCATTCCTCTGTGAGGTATTTAGATCCTAGTATGGTGCCTGTTACCAATTTCACACAGAGAAGATTCTATATAGCACTGTAGTTACATCTGGTTGCAATTAAAATGGAACTGAACAGATCACTGTGATGAATTCTGCAAGAAGGAAGTAAATCTCCTTTAAAAAAAAAAATGGAAGTGCATTAAACGCACCACAAATTCACTCTAGGCAACTCAGATCACTTGTGACTAAGCAACAAGCCTCTTCTCTTTGGAAAATGCCTCAGTAAGTCACACTATAATCAAAAGATAAAACAAAAACCTTAAATTCATAAACCATATGATCTAAACCAACATCCTCAGGTTAGGTTGTGGCTGGGTTCTTTTATTCTGCTGTCATCTATGAACTCAAGCCCTGCCATTCCTGCCGGTTCAAAGGTGTGGGGGAGAAGAAAAACACTACACACACTCTTGCCATCTGTAAAACCTGAATAGTTTATTCAGATAAACCTTAAGAACTCTCTCAAACATCACAGTATATCAGTGTACAATTAATGACAACTTCAGAAATCATGCTTTTGGTGCAAAGCATAAATTTAATGCTAAGTGCAACAAGATGGTTTTTCATTACTTCAAAGCAGCATGATTGACAAAACCCTTATAAATAAGTATTATCAGGATTAAGAACTGCATTTAATTTATATTTATTTTTGAAAAAACTCTGGATTGCTAGGAAACAATCTCTGACAATTGTCATAATTAAAAACACTGCTGACTGAAGTAACAGAATTCAGCAGTGTATTTTTAAGAGAACTGTGCGTCTTGAGGTTCTGCGGAAGAATTAGTATCTTCCACAGAAGAAGAGCATGGCGATATCACAGCACACAAAATCGGTGACTTGGTTTCAGTCTCTGTTTTCCTGGTAACAATATTTACTGTTTTAAAATTTAGCTTTAAAACAGGTATCCACTATTAGTTTTCAGAGATCTCATTACAGGATATTAACCTTCTGGGGAGAGGGCCATATTTTCCTCAGGATTCATGCTTTTTTGTTGGTTTATCAAAGTAAGGAGTGTTGTCTTGTAGCAGATCTTTCCTGGGTATGAGCACTGTAACAGAAAAAAACTGTAAGAATATAATCTTATGGAAAATACTATTTAAAATTCTAAAGTTGTTTTTACATTTACAAACAAAAAATCAGGTTACTAAAATGAGAATCTGAGCTTCTAGTAAGCATACGAGCAGCATCATGGTATCTACCCAAGACAAAATTATATTAAGATTTTTACCTTCTGTTGGTCAGAATATTGCCTTCCCCTTTTTCCTTTTAAAAGCACTGAAAATACTTTAATAGTATTAAGAATCCATAAAAGGTGGTACAGTGTTATAGTAATTTTTAGCAACAGAGACAATGGCAATTTTATCATGCCCAAGTCAGATTAGGTTTACTCCAACACTTCCATAAACGAATACTAAGTTTGACTTAGCCCTCTCCCCCAACATGCTGTAATATTCATCTTGTCACACCTGTTTTAAAGCACAACAGGAAAAGAAAGGACCAAATAAAAACTGCAGCCACTATATCATCACAGAAATGCAGAAATGGAGTGTATAATTACACAAACATTTTAACCTCTTCCTGATTCTAAGTTCTTGCCGTCTAGCTCTTCAGAAATCAGTTTTTCCTTTTTTTATGAAGGGAAGGAGCTGTGTCATGTTGGATTTGCTCTAGTAGCAAAAACTAAAGCACAAACATCTAAAATCATTATGCTGTACTTTGACTAGGTCACACAGCTGTGAAAGGTACAGTAAAACTTTAAAAACTGTGTGTGTTTGTGCACATGTGTGTGCAATGAGTAACTGTCTGAAGTGCACTGATATCCTGTATCTTATAAGAAAGAAAACCAACTTCCTTGAAGGTATCTTCCTTTTGCATCTGTGTACTGATACTGATGCATTTTAGTAAGTTTCTAAGAGCTGTAAGTAAAATTGCAATTGCATTTCTGAGATAAAATACTTCTGAGTAAATTTACGGCAACACATCTTGATCTACACACCTAGAATAGGTACATGAAGAGAAATACCAAAGAAAAACAGAACTGGATATAAAGTATTGAAAAACAGAAGTCCAAAGAAATAAAGATTGAAAGAAGAATTTTTAACCTGCCTTTTCAAAGCTAAGTTTTGAACATACACTGCCAACACACCAATCAAAATCGTCAGAACATACTGCATGTGTGGTATATTACTAAAATGTAAACTCTACTTGTATCAGCTTAATCTGAAATTAGAGTGAAATGAATAGAACTGAGATCTTTGTATACTACTGAGTAATGTAGAAAAATTGTCTAATATGACTAACAAGCTGCTAATTGAAATTGTCTTCTCTTTAGTAAGAAAACCTCAGCTTAATTTTTTTCTCTTTTTTTTAAAGATTTACCAGTGAATCCCAACATGACTATGAGTCTCAAATTCTTTTTGAAGAATAACATTGCTCTGTGCACTGCTTCTATGACAGCACATAATAATTTCATTTGATTAGGGAAAACGCTCCCCTTACCAATATTTGTTCTCACTGTCTAAGACAAGTCTTTGGCTTTTTCTTTTCAGTTATTAAATAGTTATTTTAGAGATGTAGGATTGCCACAAAGAAAAAAAAAAAGAAAAACACCAGGTGTAGCTAAATTGCATATTGTCAGCCTCAAGATTCTGACAGTAACTTACTTAAGGAAACCAGCTGCAGCAATAGTTTCTGAAACATTTTACCTAGTTCCTTTTTTCCCCACTGTTCTTTCATACAACATAGCTACTGACCACTTAAAATATTTTTTTTTGCCGGGCGGGGTGGGGTGGGGAGGTAGCTCAGGTTGAAGCAAAGACATAATACTAATTTAATTACAGCCCAAATCTAAGCATTCTACAACGTTTTCTTTTTTCCCAAATAGGCAAAGTAAACCTTCACCTACAAAGTTTCCAAAACAAACATGTAGCACCTAGGATGAAACACTATGAAAAGCAAACTTTTCAACTGAGGTCACTTATTTTTATTTGCCAACAAACAGCAACTCAAGCAGCCACCTTAGGGATGCACTTGCACTTTTTTTTTTTTGTTAATAAATCTGTCCCAAGCCTCTCATTTAATACAAGATGATGCCATAAAAGCAGTAAGGGAGCTAACTGTAACTCTATTGGCACTATAAAAGTTACCAAAGGGCATAAAAATTAAGGATCAAAAAGGTTGTTCTGCTAAAACTTCCTTCATCAAAGCTGTACTGGAATTGAATACCCATTCAATGTACTACCTAAGCAGACTCATATACCTACATAAGCATTTCCTACAAAAAACTTCCTGCCAGACTGGCACCTAGGTGCCAAAAAGCCAAGGAAAGTGATCGACTTGGTATTTTCATCATATCCATGCACAAGATGTTCAGAGGGGATGCAGCTGGGACAGCTGACCCCAACTGACCAAAGGGATATTCCAGACCATATGGCGTCATGCTCAGCATATAAAGCTGTGGGAAGAAGAAAGGAGGGGACACACTTGCAGTGATGGTGTTTGCCTTGCCAAGTAACTGTTATGCATGATGGAGCCCTGCTTTCCCAGGCATGGCTCTAAACACCTGCCTGCCGATGGGAAGTACTGAATGAATTCCTTACTTTGCTTTGCTTGCACACATGGCTTTTGCTTTACTGATTAAACTGCTTTTATCTCAATCCATGAGTTTTCTTACTTTTACCCTTCTGATTTGCTCCCCCATCCCACTGTGGGGGGAGCGAGCGAGCAGGCGGCTGCATGGGGCTTAGTTGCCAGCTGGGGTTAAGCCACAACAACATCTAGCCATAGATTCAACCGGAACTTGAAGTCCCACTTCCAACTTTTTTCCTCTTTTTAATCTCAGATAATTTTTCTTTACAAGCAAGAAAGGATGGAAACAGTAGGGTGAGATATTCAACAAAATGGAGCAGCAGTGGAACCCATACCCATTTATAAGTACAATTTCACACACTGCACTGACCATGTTATTCAGCATAAACTACTATCAAAATATGGTGACAATTATCTCAACTCCCTGAAAATTCTGGATTTCTGTTTCAGAAATTTTCTCATGGCACACTCTGGGCTACCAGTGATATTAGTAATATAAGAGCCACACCAGAATTGCCTAGTTCAGAGTGCTATCTGACTAATCAAAGCTGGATTCTTAGGAAAGATGCAAACACTCCAGAAGCCTGCTCAAAGAATGGCACTTAGGAATAACATTCTATTACTGATCAATATACCATGGTATAAAGGTCTGTATATTCCTTCTGTAAGGAGATTTGCTTTTACTCTTTCACTACAGTATCAAGCTAAGCATCAAGTCTATCTACTGCTTTTTTGTATTTTGAGTAATACCTTGCTCTTGGCCACAAAGATTTTTCATTGCCATGACCTTTAAGAATTATTTATTGTGTAAAATAAAAATGCATTTTTTTGTTATTACCTCTGAATATAAATTCCAACTTCACTGAATGCTCTTTACATTTTAATTATACCAGGACAAGTAAGAGTATCTATCTACACATTTTTCCTACTGTTCAGTCTTATTCTCTGAACTTCCATCACGATGCTCTGGATTTCTCTTCTAAGCATTGCTGATCTTTTAACTGGTGATTCACTACATTATCAAGATTAAATAATTCTCACTTCAATACTTATTCCAAACAGACAGCTCTCAAACTCTGATGGCTCTTTCAAGAATATTGTTTTGTTCTTACTGCAGTAAGATCAATTAGAGTGAGAAGCAAAGCTTAGACCCATCCAAAACAGATAAGAGGGGAAAAAAAAGAAAAGGGGGGGGGGGGAGAAGACACTGCATAATGACACCCTTGGCATTCATAAGCAGGTCACATGCACCCTGCACAGAGATGCACTCCAGATTTTCTGCTGCAGGACAGTTTTCCTGGCCAGTACTAGACTCTGGAAGACCTCCTTCTTGTACACAAACCTCATTGGCACCATATCTCTAAGAAGTCTATAAAATTAGGTGGGGGCAATTCTATCACTTTTTGTTTATAGAGATTTTAAATGAGACAGCATTAAAGCTCTCCTACAGTCAAAATGGACAATCATCACTACTCTCCCCTTGTCCGCTGAGTCAAGTAATTTCACTGTAAAAGGGTAATCAGATTGGTCAGAGAAGATCTCCCCTTTGTAAATCCTTGCTCACTACTCCCAGTCCCCATTCTGTTCTTTGAACATTTGGAAATGGCTTCCAGGATTGGCTCGACCACCTTCCCAGGGCCCAAGGAGAGGCTTACCAGTTTCCCGGATACTCCCTCTTGCCCTTTTTGAAAAAAGGAGTGACATTTGGTTTCTTTCAGTCCTCAGGCAACTCCCCTAATCAGCATGACCTTTCAAAGATGATTGAGAGTGGCCTCGCAATGACATCAGTCAGCTCCTTCACCACCCATGGGTGCATCACATCAGGTCCCATGGAGTCGTGTACGCCCCATCTGTTCAAATGTTCCCTAGCCTTTTCCTTCTCTACCAAAATTAAGTCATCCTCACTCCAGATATTCCCAATAGTCTGAGGCTCGCAAGCCCTGAAGGCAAACCTTAGCAGTAAAGACTGAGGTGAAGAACGTACCCAGAACCTCAGTCTCTTCTATGTTCTTTGTTACCAGGTCTCCCTGCCTTATTCGGCTGTGGGCCCATATTTTCCCTCATCTTCCTTTGCTGCTGATATACCTCCAGAAGCTGTTCTTACTGTCCTTCACATTCCTTGCCAAGATCAACTCCAGGTGGACCCTGGCTGTCCTAACCCTGCCCCTACACACTCACACAGTATTAGAATATAAATTTGTATTTGAACATGAATTCATGTGGCTTTTGCAAGGGAAATTCTGCCTTACAGTCACTGGTGGAGTTCTCTAAACAGCTCGTGGGGGGCTGCCACAACATGCTTGGATTCCCAGAATTCCCTCAACAAATGCTTTTAAGAAAAAACCAGCCTTATTCTGACAGAAGATCTTGCATGGATAAGTCACTGGTTAAACTGTAGGAAGTGAACAATATATGAACAGGTCTCCCAATGAAGGGATGTCAAAAGTGGAGTTCTACAGGTATTTTTGTTGGCATCTGTGCTGTTCAACATATTTGTAAGTAACCTGAAAAAGAATGGTGGTTAATGATGGCATCCTGAGTCAGTTCTTTAAAAAAATGTCTTACTGCAACGAACTGCAGGACAAGCTTAAGACTTGACTGAGTAACCAGTACAATAACAGACCAAATCACATGTAGAGACATGCAATGCACACGGGTCAAAAAAAAAAAAATTAACTTTACAAAGGAAGTGATAGGTTCAAAACTGACTACGGTCATTCAGATGAGTTTAATGAATACAAGATAATTTTGTAAAAATAAATAAATATATGTACGCACAGTAGCCAAAAATTAAATTTAGAATTAGGAATGCCTAGGAAACCAGTTGAGTTCCGATGGAGGGAGTGAGCTCTTAGTCATCTTGAGAGATATAGCACAATTGAAAAACGTGCAGCGAATAGCAACAGAATGATCACAGGCATTCACTCATTGTTTCACAGTGGGGGTCGGGAGAAGGGGGGTGCAAAAAGGGACTTAAAAACTCATGAACAGCTTGGTGAAAATGGCTAGTAATTGGAGAGTAGGACCAGATTCAAAACTACAGCAAGTGATTCTTCATAAAAAACAGAGTAAATTCTTTGTCAAAGGTTCCCAGTTGCAAGAAATTCGCACAGGTTCACAGGAACAAGTTCATGAGAGAGAAACCCACTGAAGACAACTAAAACAGAAACCAGTCCTGGCTCAGGAAGTGCTACCAGGTGTAAACAGCTGGAAGATGTGAAAGTTCACTTCACTGTTCCTACACTTCTACTATGATCTGCCTAGGATCATTGTGGAAGACTTGACACTGGTCTAAACATATCTTTGGCCTCGATAATGGCTGTTCTAAAGCTAAATGCTTTACCAAATCTAAAACTGCAAATAGTTACAAAGCTTTACAGACACCACTAAACAGAAGTGAAAGGAACAATGTACAAAACTGAAAATTTCTCCTGTCCTCCACCACAGAGTTGTATGCTGAACCTACTACTTCCTTGTGTTTGACTGTAAGAGAAAAGAACTTCTAAACCAGGAACCAAAATTTCAGAATTTGATAGGCTTTGCATCAAGGCCATCATTGCGTCACAATCTTCCAAGGCATAACCTGAAAACTTAAAATTGTCAGAACAACGTTTTGGAAAAGAACACTCAATCCTCAAAGAAAAAGCTATTCTACAGACAGCATACATACTGCATTTGCTATTTCTCCTCAGGCAGCTTCTACTTATTTGGTAGAGCAAGCACCTACAGATACTGTGGCTACTACAGTTAGACATACACTGACTGACTAGCCAGTACACGCATGCTGACTTGCTACCTAATTACTGTCACTCCTAATAGTTAAGGTACCAAGTTATAACTTCCTCCTCTCGATGAGGTTATAAGTTCTTTCTCTCAATAATGGCATTAAATGCAGGCATTGCCTCTTTTCTAGCAGCCTCTTTGTTTCAAAATATTTGTATAGAAACTTTGTACCTTTGAAACCTCCACCCGTCCCTAGGTAGTGACATTAGTCAACAGGCTTAAATTAAGGGTTTGTGTCCTGGTTTCAGCTGGAATAGAGTTAACTGTCTTCCTAGTAGCTGGTACAGTGCTATGTTTTGAGTTCAGTATGTGAAGAACGTTGATAACACTGATGTTTTCAGTTGTTGCTCAGTAGTGTTTAGACTATAGTCAAGGATTTTTCAGCTTCTCATGCCCAGCCAGGGCACCTGACCCAAACTGGCCAACAGTGTATTCCATACCATGTGACATCCCATCTAGTTTAGGAACTGGGAAGGGGGGGGCAGGGATTCGCCGCTCAGGGACTGGCTGGGTGTCGGTCGGCGGGTGGTGAGCAATTGCCCGGCGCATCATTTGTACATTTCAATCCTTTTATTACTACTGTTATCATTTTATTAGTGCTATCATTATCATTATTAGTTTCTTCTTTTCTGTTCTATTAAACCGTTCTTATCTCAACCCAGGAGTTTTACTTCTTTTCCTGATTTTCTCCCCCATCCCACTGGATGGGGGGGGGAGTGAGTGAGCGGCTGCGTGGTGCTTAGTTGCTGGCTGGGGTTAAACCACGACAGTTTGGTCAGAGAAATGACAGATAGGCTTTCGCTCTCTCTATTCCTTTACTTATTTTTCAAGTTTTATATTTATTTACTGAACTACAACATTTTTAAACATCTTTTTTAGCATGCAGTTTTACTCACATATTTTGTCGGAATCTGTGTGAACTGCCTGAATAACAGAAGTTCTGAGAATCACTTCAACATCTGAAGCTATTTTCAGAAGCTAGGAAAAAGAAAACAAACAAACAAACAAACAACACAACAGAGTAATTTAAATTATATGTAATTATTCCTGAAGGTATTTTCCATACTAGACAGCTATTCAAATAATAAAGCCAGTCAGTTCTATTATTCAGTTAGTTATGCACTACCTATACATAGCTTTTACTTTGGGGATCCTGGAATAACTTACAGGTTGATATGTAGGCTACTTAGACATACAGCACAAGAGGAAGGAAACTTCTGCTCAGTAACATGCAGCAGTATAAAATCTATATACCCAATTAAAACTGCAAGCGAATAAGGTAGAATGCAACTACCAAAACAAGTAACTAGTTTCCAACGACTGAAGACATTGGTGAATGCCTCAATAACTTTTGACTACTCCTAGTGAAAGGGCATCTGGTTCTTTCAACATTCCCGCTCTTGAAATAAGAAGACAAAAATAAGGGTAAAACACAACAAGAATACTGAGGTTTCACAGAAAAATAGTACAGGAACAAGACACTACCTAAAGATTAGCAGACGCATTAGTATTTAGCAAAAGGCCTAGAATTCCTTCTCTCATTAAAAGGGTAAGCAGAAGCACCCTTGCTACTTTTGCTGAGCAATTAAGAGAAGCCTAATACTTGTCTGCATGATAGCTGCGTCAGAAATAAGTGAAATTGCACAAGTGAGACACTTCAGGAGACATGCTTATGCTAGGAAGTAGTGTGTACCAACAGAAGTGGATCTTTGCAAGAGTTAGAGCTCAAAACTTGACATCTACACTGAATTTCTCCCTCCCGCCCCTCCTTCCCTTTCAAGGGTTTGCACTAAGTATCCTCCAGTTCTCCCTGCTGAATGCCCATTAGCAGCTAGGCTGCATGCTCCTGAAGCATACCTTCCACTTCTGATTAATCTTAAAGGAATTCTGCCATTTGCTCTGAGACTGCTTCACAAAACAAGCCAAATCACAGGAAGTGGAGGTAACCAAGGTAACTTCAGAAGTGCACTCCTGATCTCAACTTAAATTCTGCAGTAGATACAGCTACCAGATCCCACATTCTAATACTGCAGATAGTTACTTCTACCTCCTTAGGTCACTACAGAACTAAGTACCTGATGTTGTATTAGAAGACATTGCAGCTTCCTATTCTTGCAAAGTAATGCATATTTGGTTAGTCAGTATTCAATTTTTTTAGCTGCTGTCTAAAGCAGAACACTAACACCCCTGTGTTTATGCAAGCAAGTGCCCAAATTTTCTCAAGTCCTGTGTATCATTTGATTCAGTTCCTCTGCATCCAAGTCTATTCAGAATATATACATACATATATATATGTACACCTATGTATACATAATAAATATGACAGCTGCTATCATGTTCTAGGATTCTGTAGTTGTGATGAAACTCTGGAATTTCTTCCACTGACACATTTAATCAAGATATCAATTAACCCATATTAAAAAGTTACATATGTGTATTTTGTAGGTTGCTATTCCTAACAAATAAAGATTTTAAAATTACAGCAAGTATTCTTCCTGTACTTCCATAACAAAAAGAACATACAATTTAACAGATCAGAAACCAGGAACACAAACACAGAAGTATTACTGTAGGGGCCTGATAACAAGCAGAAATCCTAGGAAGTCCTAACTAAATGCTCAGAACTACTTATGTTACTGTCTATTGGCTGGTATGATGCAAAGGTTTAGATTTACTTCTGCAAAGGACAGATGCAGGAGGCGCTTTCTTCCAACTAGTGCCCAATGACAATGTAAATACAGTCTGTTAAAAGGCTGAATGACAAGGACTAAATTATTCAATCTGTATGGGTGTTAAGAACTATAAAATATCTAAAATATGCAAGTTTCATTTCAGGCCTCACTAAGTTTTAGAAATATGACTCAAAAAGTGTTTAGGTAACAAATGAGCAAGTTACGTAGTGAGTTAAGAGAATGTTCTACTCTTTTTAATGCACCACGAGGGAAGAAGCAGCAAAAAACCCCAGTAGTATAATCAGTACCTCTGTATTGCAATAGTCATGATCATTTGGCTGGTTTTTGCCTCCTGCAAAAGATGCTAACTCATTTGTGATCAGGAATCAAAATAACTTCTCATGTCTGCCAGTAACTGAGCAGACTATGTAATTTCTCTGTATCTTTCTGTGCTTGTCTATACAACAAAGACCAGGTAAACTTAAGTGACCACAGCTCAGCTAGATGTTATGAGCAAAGTATACAAAACATTTACATGAAAATAGCAACATAAAACACCTTTTCCCATAATTTTATTATAAGCTTCAAAATAAGCATATTGATCTACCAAAAGACACTTTCTCCTTATGTATTTTTGTATGTGCAAAATTCTGTAACATACTATTAATACCAATAGAGGTTATCAATACATTTATAATAAAGATCCATGTAAAAGCCTTTCTGAACTCACCTGGCTCTCAGAGTTTCTCGGTAAGTACTTACATTGGTTTAGAGATCCTTTAAGTAAAAAGCTCCTATGTAAGTATTCTTATGCAAAGTGGAAAAAACCAATGAAAACAGGAAGCACCTCATTTATCTTCTCTTCAGATGTCTCATCTTGGTTATTTTTGAATTCTTCATTTATCTTTTGTCTTGCAGCTAAATAAAGTAAACAAAAAAACTAAAGTGTGAACAAAAAATTTACGTTGTCTTTGTCACTGCCTCAAGGCTCAGAATCCTAAGTCCTTTATAGCACCTTCCTGGTGCACTCTGCCTGAAGTATTTTAATGTAGTATTTCCATGGAATTCAGGTGATGTCATGTTTTAAGTTGACTGGCATGGAAATAAAATATGATTGCCCATCTAGCATTTGAGGTTTAAAAATAACTAACATACAGAAGCCACCACTAAAGCTGGTTTACTAAAAAAGCAGTATTTATCCTGAGGAGCAACCGTACATAAAGAGAAACAACACAAATCCTTAGTATAGTTAAACATGCTTTGGCTGGACTGAAGAGAGGAAGGGGGGGGGGGGGGAGGCAAAAAAAATAATCCCAGGAAAATCACCAAGGTTCAAAAAAAAGAGATGTTTTCCTTATGAAATATGGCTTGAGTGCTCGAGTCTAACAACCAGGTTTTCTGTTTCAAATTAAAGGACATCTGGTTATGGACACACAAGTTTTCCCAGTGATTACTTATAAAATGTGGAAGGGAATAATTTAAAGGAAGATTCTATTAAGAATTCTCTTTCTATGTATTCAGAGAAGAAAGTTCCACAGAAAGATAGGTAAGCATGCAACACAGAAGAAAAACATCTCACCTTCAAGGGCTCTGGTATCATTTTTAAAAACTTCTTGACGGGTTCTGTGTAATAATTTAAAAAGCTTCAAAACCTGTCAATATAACATCAATAGAATTAACTTGTTTGCTAGCAGGATTCTTAGTCAAAATGAACACGTTGCAATTAAGAGTGTTCTGGTTGACCTTTCATGTTCTTTCCATTTTGTACAGAATTTGGTATGGAATTAGTATCTAAGATACTTTATCTCAACTCCTGATCGAATAACTTGCAGCCAAAGCAGATGTGAGGAAATCAAAATCCTAGACAGTTCTAGATGTTTCAAATTAATCCAAGATGCTAGAATGTACTAGCACTACATTCCTAAATAATAATTTGGCATGACAGGAATATAATCCTGAAAATGCATTGACACAAACATATTTATTGTGCCAATATCAAATAAACCCAACAGAATCGGAATAACTCTGAAAGTCAAGTCACCTGAAGGGACTATCAAGGGTGTATCACTGGATAGTCTCAGATTATGAAAAAAGATAGACATATAAATGGCTCAAGTATTCTCACACTTACAAGCCAATGTGAGAGGAGTGAATTTCAAAAGGATCTCAAACTGTGTATTAACTAATTAAAAAATTATTTTTCCTGTCTCTGTATAATACCTGGGCATAACCTCTACAGGTGATGTGGCAAAACCAAAACAAAGCAAAGTCCTTCCCTAAATATAACTGCCAGACTAGCAAATAAAAGCTTCAATAAAAGCAAACACTCAAAAAATTAGGATTTACAACATAGAGCTGACACACCTCAGTATGTACGTAAAGCAAATCCTTTGAGAATCACAGCTCACAGTCACATGGTTTTGACTGTTTATTCATATAGACCATAATGACTTACAGAAATCCTCAAGTCATTATCAAGCTTTTCTGGTGTTTGTCAGAGATTGACAAGAATCTCTGACAAGCACAAGAAAAATATCTTGATAACAAGATACCTTCTGAAGTTATTTCTAGTACTTCCTAGTGTGTTTTGGCATGTCCTAGAAGGCACAATTCCAGGTACTTCATGATAATCCTAAATTGTTTTCTCACAATCAATATTCAAAAAACTTTTAGAAGGATGCAGAGGAAAAAAGGGGCTGTAACTGGGAAATGACCGTCGCCTTTATCAGCATGCTCTGTATCTGTGAGCTGGAGATGCAAACAAGACTGTCCCCTAAAAGTAAAAGGCCAATAAAGACATTCAGGCAGGGCCCCCCAAAAGATGTTGCCTCTGCTTTAAATCTGCTAATGACAGAGAGAGAAACAGCAAGGTTCTCTGAAAGCTATGACTTCCAACAGATGTCAACACATTTTTAGATTTTTCAAGCTAACCTGTCACCCTCCACTCAGGTGGTCACTTGACTACACCTTGAGAAAATTCATCCAGAAGTGTACGCACACAAAAAAGACAGTTTTTAGGAAGAAGACATAAAACAGTAAGAACAGGCAACTTTCCAGTTCAGTACTGCTTCTTTAACATAATACTACCACAGCTTTAGTGCTATTAAGGGACAACTTACAAATACGAACAAATTCAAATCTCGCTTCACCACATGGATTAGATCACATCGTAATTTCTACTGTAACTTATGATTTAGCATCCTGTGGAGTATATGCTACTGCATTACAGATCTTTCTGGAAAGAGGACAGACTAGTACATTCTCGATTGCCAAAGATTCTCACGAATGTTTAAGTAAAAAACTTTTGTCACTTTTACAAGAATTAATACGTGACTTGACAATCAGTTAAATCAATGTGAGAAGAGGCATATAAAGGAGAACATGGACTTTAACTCCTTTTCAGCTTCTGTGTCCTTAATAATTAGCAGCCAAACAGAACCATGTTGCCTTTAATCGCAACATTCCCTAGATGGCTGAACCTGTGAAAAGCAAACTGACAGAATTAAAAGCCAGTAAATAAATTTCTTGTTATGTAGATGTATTTTAAGAGCTTTGACTAAGTTATTTGGACAGGACAACCTGAAATATTCCTACCCCATAGTATTTTTGCCATCTTTGCAAACAGTAAAGTTAGTGTAACCGCTGATTTTGAATCAAAGACATGTATGGTGAAACCTGGAGAAGTGTTTTATGGTTATTCTGAACTCTTTGATCCAACAATTTTCAGGCATCTTCCTCTGCTATTTGGCTATTTCTGCAAAACCCTCTTGGAAAGCTCTTCGCCATGCCAACCACAGAGTAGTTATATTAGGTGACGTTGAAGCAAGATGTATCAATGCACAGACTCCTGTGAGCTCTGCACTTACCTAATGAAACACAGAGCTCCCCTTATAACCTCAGTGCATTAGTACCCCTAATACTAGGCTTCAGAACATTTCTGAAATAGGGGCTCAGTTCCCCCTGGAAGTACTCTATACTGCAAAGATGAAAGGTTCAAATAATTCTTCTGCCTTTGCTCTTCTTCATTTTTCAATCGCAATTCTCTCTCTTGATGTATTTTAACCTCTACTTGACTGCCATCTCTCAACTTGCTTCCTTTTTCCACAACGGCCCTTGCATACAAAACCCTGCTTTCCATCACCTAGTTGTGCGTCCTTTTTGCCCGGACAGCCTGCGGATGCTATAAACGCTAGCAACCGCTAGGACAAAAAGCTCCTACCCTCCAGTAGTGCTATTAAGGGACAACTTACAAATACGAACAAATTCAAATCTCGCTTCACCACATGGATTAGATCACATCGTTACACACAACGCCCTTTCGTGTGTTACACACAAAGAAAAAGCTCCCCTAAGTATGCAATTGGTGTCTAGTTACTATTTACAGCCCAAGGTTGCAAACCTGAAGGGGAACACAGCGCGCTCCTGCGGTGCTTCACGCACTACCACCAGCTCCAGCCACGCTGGCCACCCAGCAGCGCCAGGGGGGACAAAAGCCCACTGCGGCCGGCGCACGGCAGCAACAGCCCGCCAGCGGCAGCCCTCCCCCCGACGCCGGTGGCACCCCGGAGCCCGAGTGACTCCCGGTCTCACGCAGGGCGCAGGCCAAACGGGGAACGACGGGGTCGACACCGCGGGCCGCTGTGAGGCGGCGGAGAGCTTGGGGGGGGGGGGGGCAGCCTCCACCGCCGCCTCACAGGAGGCCGATGCCGCGCGGGCCCTCCCCATCCCGTCCCCACGGGCTGCAATCCACTCGAAGCGGCTCCCGAGTACGGGGGACGCGCCAGCGCCCCCCCCCCCCCCCCGGCCGCGCATGCGCATCGCCCTCACCTGCCCGCGGCTCGCCATGGCGACCGCCGTCCTTTTCCGGTCGGGAGCGGCGGGGAAGCGGCGGAGGCGGAAGTGACAATACCATGTTCCGCGCCCTCCTCCCCGCCACGGTGCTGCCGGGTGCCCCCGCCAATGCTGCCCCGCCGAGCACAGCTCGCCGTCGCCCTCGTTCCGGGCAGCCTTTGCCCCCGCCGCCAGGCTGGCTGTTTCCCAGAAGTGCTCCGTTGCATTTAAACTCTTAATTCCAGTGCTGATACCGAGATAGTCAAGGGTTCTTTATCAGAAGTGATTGGACTGTTTAATATTTTGTTTGGACATCCTCTCTCTCGGAGAGAATATTCTGACTGGGACTGAAGAACCACTACAAAATGGAAACAGTCGCCCTATCGGTATGCCCACTGAGGTCGGCAGGCCTGAATCCAGGCTACATTTGGAAAAAAATCAGACGTGGTTCTTCAGGTGACCACAAGAGGAATTACAGGTTTTGACACGGAACTGCCTTTGACGGTAGACGTCAGGGCCCCGAGCACACTCATGTGCCTTTGTGGCCTGACCAGCCCACGGCCCAGGGCCCCGCGTCGGCACCCCGGGGCCTGCAACGCCGCAGCGGGGCCGGTCCCCAGCCCTGCCACAGCCTGAAGTGTGACCCAGCCTGCGGGTGTTCGGAGATCGCAACCGTGGGCTCGCGGGACTCTGTAATACGCGAGGACATAGAGGCTTCATCTTCTGATTTTCTCTACTTTATACAGATTACCACAAAATAATCACCGCTAGCAAGTGCACTGTCACAAAAATCACCACTAGCAGGTGTACCTATGATTAATAAAACAACTATGTATCTATCTCAAGCTATTACAAATTCAAATCGTATAATCATTTTAGGTTGGAAAAGACCTTTAAGATCATCGAGTCCAACTGTCCAGTCCAACTGATGACTATCGGCAAGCAATAACAGCAGCAATCCCCTGTACAGCAACAATCAATGTTACAGCAACAACCAAGTAGGTATTTACTATCGCAGGTTACTCCAAACTTTCCATTAGTGAAGCAACTTATCAACAATATAACAGCAGATACATTATGACAGATTACTTGTATGGATGTATAATACCGGTATCAAGTGAATTAGATTTCAGAAGGGGCCAAACCATCCCGGAGTGGAGGACACACTGATCCCAGAGGGGGGACCCGACCATCCCAGAGGTGGGAGGACGGACCAAGCCCACCCTAGCAGTGGTCCCAGCAGGGGGCCATGAAATAACAGAGTCTCACTTCAAAGATGATCTGCGGCACAGAGTCTGGAGTCCCGGGTGGGAGTCCAAGATCTCACAGAAAGTTTCTGCAGAGAATCCAGCCTGTTTAGGAAAGGAAAAGTACATGCCTCAAGGGATGTTCTCGGAGAGAGAGGCTCCATTTTGGAAAAAAACTAAGTCATTTTTATATTGTAGAGACATAAGAGGGCATAGGACACCACCACTGTGAGCAGCCAATGGATGCCGTTAATTTCTGTTTTCCACCTGGAACAGGTGGATGATGATGTTTGCTGTTGTTTCAGATCAATTTTTATTTTGCCAGACCGTTTTCCTGCTCTTGCAGTTAGAACAGCCAATGGCAGTCACGCACTCTTACTTTCTCCGGGTGTTTTGTCCTTTCCTGGACTATTTTTCACCTTTTCAGATGAAAAGTTGCTGTTACAGTTCCTTGTTTCTGCACTTACGAATGGTATCTCAGGACATCTCTGGTTTCTAGGTACCTAGCTGTACTTAAAAGAGGCCAGCTGCACTCTTCAAGGATGCTTCCCTGGCTGGCAGGCATTTTCTCTGCCGGTGTTTTTTCAACAGAGATTTTCTTCTGTTCAGTCACTTTCCCTTTCTAGCCAAGTCATCTTTTTGGCTGCCCACAGCCCCGCCTTGCCTTGCCCATTGCCTGATTGACCAGCCCAGCCTCAGCCTGGCCATCCCAAGGCTCTGTCTGGTACTTTAAAAGTCAATTGCCATTCTCTAGAAAACCAAACAAACAACCTTATACTTCAGTAACTCATCATGCAGCATTTGCTAAAGGCAGCATAAGGATTTTAAATGTAATCAGCTTTACTGCTTCGCTAGACCTGTAGCTTCAATATATAGTCTGTGTCACTGTTTAATTGCAATCACAGTCAAAGCTAATTGAAGTGTGGAAACACTAAACTATTACTAAATATTTTTACTATTTCAAATCTCCTAAATGCACTTATTTTGGACTATGTACCTCATAAAGAAACTTGATTTGTTAGCAGGAGAAATTATCCTTATTCATAGATCTATTTGCAGGAATAGTTATTGCTGCTGTGAGTGAATGAATTAAATCCTTTGAAAAGGCCTTGTTATATTCAAGATAATATAAAATTTGCCATTTACATGGTGAGACAAAAATATATGTTGAAATAAATATCTGAAAAAAAATGCTTTTGCCTTTTCAGAGAAACTTCTTAAATTGTCTTATTTATGTCTTTTCTTAACATTTAACATAGAAATATGCTTTCTGGACTGACTCCACGGCAGCCCATGGAACTACTTAAAGTACCTTAACATGTACAAATGGATCCTGAACAAGTATTTATATGTTAAACTGCTCCTGAGTCTGTCTAGCCAGTAATATCAACTCTTCTATTCTTTCACAAAATATCTTTAATTCCTGAGGAAATAGGGGAATAAAATTATTCATATCTTTGCTTAATAACCACGGTTACACAACAACAGAAAGCAAAGCAATTTGCCCCTGAAGCACCAATTCCATCCTTGTTTTAGCCATCATACTTGAATACTATCAGCAGGACATACACATGTCAAAATACCTTAATACAGCACCATCAAATGAGGAACAGAGTATCATCTCAGTGTTTACTGTGCTTTGTCAGAACTTTGTTTAGGGTACCTCAAGCTGCATAAATTCAGAGTTACTACCAGACGTGTATAACAAATCTGCTCTTTTTCTAACAAGTTCAGGTAATCGAATGTGGAACCATTTTAGGTTTAAACCATTCAGCAGTATTTATTCCCTGCCTCCCTCCAGAATTACCTTTCCTGCGAGATTTTTGTCAAGAGGCAAATATATATAAATGTCTATATTAAAGTCTTCTTAAAGAAAGCTTGAGGGAAATCAGATTCAATCTATTTTAACTGTGAAGTTTAGAAAATAAAGCTTTGTTGTTACTCTTTTAGTTTTGGCATTTTTTTCTGCTTTTTCATTTCTCCTATTTCGTGACTGGTGTTACATATGTAAAAAAAAAAAATTATGATTAGATGCCGCAGCTGTGCAATACTGTATTGCCCTCAGTGAATTACTGCCTGTTCACATTGATTGGTCTGTTTATAGTTGGAAAATGGCTTACGTGTAGAAGGGCTGACACATTAAACTGCCTGTTATTTCCCCTCTGCAAGAGCCATTCTGATGCTAGCAGCACCCAACACCTCAGACTAAACCCTGTGTATGTTACGACCTCACCCTCCAAGCTTTGGGGCCAGAGCTGATGTTTGTAAAAGCCCACTACCTGCCTCGGCCCAAGCCCTATCTTGACAGAGCCCTGCGGCCCTGAAAGGCCTTCAGGCACTGGTGCACTCTGTTGCCATGTGCTCGGCGCCGGGGCCCACACAGCTTTCGTCTCGGAAACCTCCGCCAAGGCAGCAGGGCCTCCAGGACGTGACTGACAGCAGTTTCGCCTTCTCCTGCAAAGGGCAGCCCTCCCAGAAGCAGTCATTCGGCTGCAGGGCGCAGTCCCAAGAAATCACACAGAGATCTGGGCTAGATTTGATGCGGCAATAAAAGAACATTTCGGGCTACCACACCCCCTCCCAGGCCGCCACCCACGCCCCCCCTCAGCTCTCTGGACCTCTTCACAGCGTTGATGCCTCCGCGCGGCGGCCGACAGCCTCGCCCCAACTTGGATCCCTCCGCGCCTCCCCGAGCCCCATCACTGCTGGTCAGCGAGGGAGGGCCAGCCGAGTGGGAGGGGACAAGTGAAAAAGACAGGCGAAACTACCAATGGCGAGACGCGTGCGGGAGGCCGTGATCGGTCGACGCACTGAGGGCCGCGGGGGGCGTGGCCGCGGCCGCGGGAGGTAGCGCGGGGCGACGGCCGCCATGGCGGACGAGGTCAGCAAGGCGCAGACCGCTCGCCCCGGCGGCGACACCATCTTCGGAAAGATCATCCGCAAGGAGATCCCCGCCAATATCATCTATGAGGACGAGCAGGTGCGGGCGGTGCGCGGCCGCGCCCCGCTCGCAGCCGCCCGGGTCGGGGGGTGCCGTTGAGGCGCTCGGGAGCGTGGCGAGGCGGGCGGGACGGGACGGGACGGGACGGGACGGACGGGGCCTCTTCTCCGCACCCTCCTGCAGCGTCCCTAAAGCACCGGGCTCCTTCGGGCACCGGCGGGTGGCTGGGCGGATGCGGGGCTGCAGGTGCTGCGCGGCCGGCCCCGGCCCCGGCCCCGGCCCCGGCCCCGGCCCCGCTGTGTCACCGGCCTGTGTGTGTCGGGGGGCCTCTGGCGCTCCCCGTGTCGCAGCCTGACGGCATTGCAGGCCGTGCTGCAGGCTTAACTGCCCGGGGACGTGTAGGGGGTTAGTCGTGAAACCTGAGATTAACCGCCTGCAGGCAATCTCCTTGTGGATTCAGGGCGTACGTACCCAAACAGTGCACCGTGCTAGCCACAGACGTGCGGGTCTCGATGTGCCTCTCGATAGCGTTATCGAGATTATACAGCTGTGCCTGCCAGGCTTTGCTTATGAACCTCTGAGAAGGATGATTAAAGGGAAGAATTACAGAGAATCACAGCTTTTTCTGCTCTTCACAACAGTCTGGAACTGGTCAGCCTGCAGGCTGCAAAAATCGGTTTCTGTGGTGAGGTGGGGCTGGTAGCATTGAGTGATGCTGGTGCACCACAGCGTGCTAGGAGCTAAGTGAAATGGTTTATGAAAAAAATGCAGCTCTTATCTCTGAGATGTAAACTAAACTAGTATCCAGTATAAGCCCCGCCCCCCTTTTTAATTGGAGTACTGAACATCAACAGGGACTTTTGCTTTTGAAATAAGGGATTATCTGCAGTGTAGAATGCAGACTCACTAAAGATGGTCTTTGTCTGATTTGTATGCTTAAAAATTACGCATAGCTTGGAACAGTGTTTTCTTAATAGATACAGAAATGTTGTGGCTGCCATCTACTCTCAAGAATATTGGAAATTTTCACTGCTTTCTGAAAATCATGCTTACTTTACTGCTCTGTGTTTATGTGAGGGTGTGCATCCTGTCTTGACCCGGGTCAAAGCTGCATGAGGCTTCTCGTCAGCTGTCGTGGCTACAGCAGTGTAACCTGAGCACTGTGCTTGATTGAGAATCAGGCCATTGACTTTGATGAGTGACTTGAGCGGGTTTATAACCTACTCTGACTGCCGTTAGTGCACAGTATTTTCTGGAAGAGCAATTACCTGCAGTATCTCAGTTGATTTTTACTTTAAACTATGCAGAAATGTAAAACTGCCTTCAGAGTTTAGTTGACTATAGTGGATGATCTTTAATTCATTTTGTTGACTCTGTGAAGGTCTTTTTAGGCTGCAAATGTTACAAGGAGAAATGTAAGGAAGTCTTTTAATCATTAATTGACGTGCAGAGAAAAGGAGATATTAAAAAGTACAAAGTCTCTGTGAAATTAAGCCTTATCACTGTTGTTTTAGTTGAATCTAAACTTGCTGAAGTGAAGGTTGGTTTACCATGCACTCATGGACTTTCTGTGATTGTGCTCTTGTTTGATACTACTTCATGTCTCTGTCCCATAGAATATTATTTGCTACCAGTCTTTTGCTCATTAAATTCTTTGACTGAGTTTGGCCATTTGCATTCTGCCTCTAGGTGGAACACACAGAATAGAAAATTTGCTTACAAAGTGACCGAGTCAAAGTAAGATTTATTTAATTAGGAGCAAATTAGTTTTATTAATCCATTCTTTGCTTATCAACCTTCTCTGTTTGGGAAAAACAAGCAGTTCATCAGAGATTTAAAACTGGGCATTATGTTCTTAAGGATAGCTTAAAATAGGACAGATTGGAGGTATGTAAGATGCGACATTGTTATGTAGGTAAAGTTCGGGCTTTTCACTACCCTTGCTCTTGGCAGAGGCCGCAGTTCCTCTCGGTAGAATTAAAAAGCAGTATAGTCGCAAAGAAAATTCACTTTGTTGATTCACAAATAACTGAAAGCATCTAGGAAATAGATATTTTGAAGAATGTAAGATACATGTTTATAAGTATGCACTCTTTGTGGCATAACTCAACCAATATCCACCAGACATTTTGCTGCTAAATGTGGTGGCTACATCAGAGACACCCTTTGGTTAGCAATGGCAGAGTGCATGCTCAGTGTGAGCATCTGCAGACTGTGGGGGTTGCAGTAGCAAGTCCTGGTCCTGTGGTTGGCCATTTGCACAAAGAGGCATAGCTTCCTTTTCTCTTTCTTTGCTTTCTCTTCTATTTCTCTTACCTATTACAAGTTCCTAATTTGAGATTTATTTGATGCAGTTAAGTGCTGCATGCAGTTTCTGATTGATAGTAATTTTGGTACTTCCATAAAATTAGTTGTGAGTCAACTGCTTATTGTTTATATTTCAAAAGTGATGCCTTTCCCTCAATTTGAGAATATCTGAAGTAGAGGAGCCTTAATACATTATTTTGAAATAATCTTTTTCTGAAATACTCATTGCTATTGAGAACAGAAATGTAATCCAGCCTCAATCAAGTTACTTTAGGTTCTTCGAAATTGCCTTGCTATCTTTGACCAAGGCAGTATTCACACATAACTGGAAGATGATTGGTGACTGTTTGCCATTTGTTTTATTAACAGGGTATTAATAAAAAAGTGAAATAAGCATAAATGTACTTTTTATAGGCATGCATGTCATCAGCTCTGTTAGTTGGTATGCATATGTGGAAATAATAAATCATGAACCTAATTGCATATTAACTTGTTGAGAAGACTATAGCTTTTAATTAATACTTAAAACTGAATAATGTTTATTTTTTTCATACCAGGAGGTCTTCCTAAGCAGGTGTTTTGTGTTTAGAAATTAGAGGACTTTGAATAATACATCACTCAACAAAAATCAACATCTCTGCTTATGTTTGGGGTATCCAATAATCTGCTTGAGTATGTATTTAGTGGGGCATATTGATTTACTTAAACTGTTGCCTTTCTCTGAAGCACATTATGTTTTAATTGTTTGTTCTTCTTCCAGTGCCTTGCGTTCCACGATATTTCACCCCAAGCTCCAACACATTTCTTAGTGATTCCTAAGAAGCCAATTGTCAGGTTATCTGAAGCAGAAGATTCTGATGAATCTGTAAGTACTCTAGAAGCTTTCTGTACACCAAATTGTACTTCTAATTACTTCCTAATTTACTAGACTCTCCCCCTTTTCCTCTTGACATGTCAAAGAGGCAAAGTAGTTTTCCAATACTATAATCCTTTTCTTCTAGCTTAGAATGGGAATGGAGTTAAGGTTTTCCAGTAAAAGTAGTGATACAAAGCAAAATGTATTTCTGGGTATGTATCTGCAGTGCAAAATGCATTGTTATTTTGGAGTACAGTCTTGATATCTGTTTTCATGGTTTACAGGCAGTAGTACTTATTCTAATATGGGCTTGGGGTTTTGGGCAGGTCAGAGATGAAGAAAGAAAAAGTTAGCTGAGAGGTGCTGAGTATTTCAATTGTAACTATAAACATCAAGTTAAAATACTCTGTAAACTTTTACATGATAAGATAAAGTTTCTTTTCCACCAGAATTATATATGTTGCCTGAAGAAGTAACGGGGGCTTTAACCATGAGATAAATTTAGCTTCTGCGACACTTCTGTAGTTTGTTACTGTCTAGCTTGAATTTTTTCCCCCTATATTATGCATAGTCAGTCTTTATAACTTTTCTTGGACAGTGTCAGTTGCAGGCAGACAACAATTTGAAGAGCAGTGACTGAATTTCTAAGAATTAGCTTACTGGCTTATTTGAATGGTTCTCTGCTCTCATTCCTTCCCTTCCTGCCCTCTCCCCTTTTTGTGTGTTTTCTGTTTGTTTTTTTCTTTTCTTTTTTTTTTTTCTCCTCCAGCTTCTTGGGCATTTAATGATTGTTGGCAAGAAGTGTGCTGCTAGCCTGGGCCTGACCAATGGATTCCGGATGGTTGTGAATGAAGGGCCTGAGGGTGGGCAGTCTGTCTATCACGTACATCTCCATGTTCTGGGTGGTCGTCAGTTGGGCTGGCCTCCCGGCTGAGATTTTTATACCACAAGAGCTAACTGCATGCATACAAATTACCACCAAATAGATTTTAATATGTCGCCCATTGATCTAGCCACTGTTAATGTATTTTTTTTTTTTTAATGTGTGTCTACGAAGGGTAATAAATGCTTTGAACAACATTCACACAATAAAGATTGAGCATGTGGGAATCGTCTTTGTCTGGTGTGCCTTACTGATGGAAACAATTCTGCAAGTTAAAATGGTGTTCTCTGGAGTTTAAGTATGTAGCGTGTTTCAGTCTGCCATTAACAATCTTCTGTAGATAGTGATTTGCCAAGGCATTTGAAACCTGAAGGTACAAGTGCTTAGCAGTTTCATGTCTTTTGGGAAGAAAACTAAACTTCTTGAATGTGGTATGTAAATACTTGTAAAGCCAATGTAGGCTGCTGCTAAAACTTTTATAAAAAGTTTTGTATGAAATTTCAAACATGCTGTGCAAGGGCTGTGTTAGTACAGTGCAGTGTGTCAGAAACATACAGCTCCTGTTGGAACGCTCTGTCAGTGGCTGCTTTATGAGGCCCCATCTTTCTCATGGGAAGGGTTAAGACAATAGCGTTAATGGCAGCTGTGATAGTTCCATAGCACACTGGTATTTACTTATACATTGTGATTTTGATGGAATTGAGGACTTGAAATGAAAATACTGAACTGTGTCTGTAGGGCCTTGTAAGGTGCTCAAGGCATTTCGACACGTAAGCAGCATGATGTATGTATACATTTTAGATTCCAGATTTATTGGGCGGACTTTGTCCTTCAGTGAGTAGTAGTTTTTCTATGTTGCTGCATACAGTTGTTCATGCAACACTCATCGAATCTCCAAGACAATGAATTTTCTTAAGTTAGGGTTACAGATGTGTCTGCCAGTGTAAATATAAAGCAACTGTTCTTTCTGTTAAAACTGAGAAGTCCCAGCTAGCCAGTTTTTATGACGGAAGATACTTGGAAGACTTTGGGCAGATGTCTTAAGAAAAAATGGGTGTTTTTGAGCACCGCTTCTCCAGAGTACAATTTTAACACCAAAGGTGTTAGAGAAAGATACATGGGAATGTAGAAGGTGGACAGTTAAAGGCTGTGAGTTGTGATTTCTATTCAGATAAAAACTTGTGTAAGTTTGGTAAAGGCATTTGAATTCATTCAATGTGAAAGTATTCTGTAAGTACTTCTGAAGGTTCTGAACCTTCAGAGTTTTTACCCTCAGACATGACTTCAGTTGGAAAATCAGCTAGTGCTTCTGAAAGCAGCTGGTCTGTAGTCAAGTTAGGAATAAAAAGGTGGTCCTGTAGTGGTAGCTTCACAGCTGTTCTCCTGGGTGTCCTGCACAGAAGTGAAGAACAAAACCAGCCAACTCCCAGAGGTACAGCATTGCTGAGCAGACAGCTGAATGTGTAACACAAGAATGAGGTTTCACTAGTGGATACAGTGGGGCTACTGTAAGGTTTATGGCTGGGAAACCTGCTATCAGAACAAGTTCATGAAAGGCACTTAAGGATATTGAGATCAACCATTGGCACCCAAGTGTGGGAAAAGGCATGTGATGTGTGTACTACTTTCACTGTTCTAATTTCTGTTCTATGTGTATGCTTTATACCAACATTGGCATTTGTGAATTAAAACATGGCTGTTGAAGTTAATTGCATCACTGCTGAACCCTGTATGAAAGTAACCCAGTAAAGCTTTTGTTGCTTTCCTTGGCATCTGACTTGCAGATGCACGTGATTCAGGAAGGTAAGAAGACTTCCAAGTGAGGGCAGAACCATGGAATTGTTTCAAGGGTAGCCATGAGGTGAGGTTGCTAACCAGTTTAGTTTTGCTTCAGTTTCAGATGAGTGTGTTCCATAGTACCTTGAAAACTGAAGACATGCTCAAATGATGAGTAGTACTGAGCTTAAGACACCTGTCAGACAATGGTGAGCACAATGCGGGAAAAATACAATTGAAGGAAAACTTTTTCCTAAGTTGTGGCTGTTAAGAGATCACTGAACCTTCAGGAAATGGGAGAACTGGGTATTAGTTGCCCTCTTCTAGCTCTTAAAAGCACTTGTCAGTTTGTTGCTAAAAGGTAGACTTCAGCCACTCTGCCATCAATTTCCTTCTGCTTGAGTTGCAGTCTGTTACTTCTGTGGCTAGGTAATAGCTCTGGTACAGCTGCTCTGTCCTATAATTTCTAAGGCCAGTTACAAAGTGAGATATGTTAACTGCATCACAGCGAAATGGCAGACTTCATCTTAGATACTAAAAAAACCAGGGAGATGGACGTGGGAAAGTGGGGTTATCCTGTATGGCCCTTCAGCTCTACAATAGTGATGGATCTAAGACACCCTCACGAAGATGTCTTGGTCTCTTCTGTTTCTTCAAGTAATCAATTATTGTAATTCAGTGACAAAAGCCTGTAAGCAACCTGAGGATTTCACCTTTATTTAATCTTCATGGGCAGAAGGTGGAAATGATTTACCTGAAGTAGATAGAAGCTGATGTGTGGTCTGAAACTGAACTGCTGTAGTATGTCTACTTAACTGAATGACTGAGGTAGGCAATATATGCTGTTATGTTTCTGTAAACTCCCTGAGGTATCCGGAAGGTGTTCCTGCTTTTCAGAGGTAGGGATGGAGTGGAGAGTGTGTTGGGAAGCAGTAGGGGGCAAATTTGAAGAAGCTAGATATGACTTAGAAATTAAGGAGGACTGGATTCTTCCTGTAAGTTTTAGTGGTCTCTGGTAGAATTTATGTCTCACCTTGCAGATAATACCCCTGTTACATTGCTTCAAATCACAGACAACAAATGGTTATTAAGCAATAATCCACTGAAAAAGAACTTGGCATGGAAAATTACTGGCAGAGAAAGCTTACGGATCACGTATTTATTTATTTATTTATTCAATTCTTAAGGATTTAAAAAAAGGAGTGATCAAGAGGTATGTATACGTCAGTATTTTAGTTTGTATTGAAACTGTTCTTTCAAAGTGAATTTGGCTGTGGTTTAGTTTGAGGTATTGGAGTGGTCTTGGGCTGTGTGGATTGGATTCTTCTTGAATGAACTGGAAGATGCACACCAAATATACTCTGGCCACAAATAGGCATTTGGTCTGTGTGTCCAAACTAGAGCATGACAAAATAATAAAACCCAAAATGCTGAAATGTTTGTAGTATGGGTGTTAGATTCTCACATCAGCTTTGCAGATTGACTCTTACTAATCTGTACTGCTTGCTAATGTATTTCTAGTAAAGATGGCATCCATGGGGATGGCAATAAAGGTATGAAAAAGGCAGAGCTTACACAGAGAGTACAGTATGAAACTGAGAAGATCATGAACTGAGAAGGAGAAGGACTCAGGTTTTATGAGGGGTTTACACATAGAGGGTGAGCTTGGTCTGAAAATACTTCGTTGTCCTCAGGACAGTTGAACAATGCAGAAAGTAAACTGACCACTTCAAAGGATGTGTCTCTAACTTACAGTGACACAGAATACTTGAGCATTTGAGAGAGTGAAATGTTATGTCAGTTTTATTATTTTTGTCCAGCTTCAAGTAATGGTTACACTAACAATAGCATGGCTATGTTCAAACCCTCTGTGTGTTTAGGTTTTGTTCGTATCTGCTGCGTGTTCCTTAAGAATTAAACTAGGCAAAAAGATTGATTCCTTCAGGAATGAATGACAGGGATGTGTTTGCAAGAGCCGTGGGAGACTTTGAAGGGTCCATGCTACCTCCAGGTTGCTGTGGAGCTACAGGAGAGTTCCCTTTTCTTTAAATCCAGTGAATGTACTTAGGCTGTTCTGGTTCTAGGACTTAAAATTACACAGAGACCCAAGTAACCCTCTGATGAGTGTCTGAGAGGGCGAGCTAAACTATGCATGTGACATTTATGTCAGTTTTTAGAATGTCGGTCACTGAGTTTGAACTAACACCTCCTAGGTATGAAATTTTGCATTCTTTTAGATATTGAGCTGTCCAGTCTTCTTGAGCCAAGCTGACCACATGTACCCAACACAGTTTTGGAAAATCCCATGACAGTAACTGTTGCAGATTTGGACAAGCCATCTTGACTTAGGCTACAGTTGTCTTATTTTCTCCTTTTTCTTTGTTATTTTCTTGTGTGTTGGAAATTATTTCTGTGGACCAGATGGAATTTTTCTCAAGAGCACTGTGTTAATCTTTTATTTGATTATGGTTGTATTTGCTGTGGATTTAAATACAGAATTATCTCTTGATTCTGTCTGTTTCTTCTCCAGTTAACGGGTAAAAAGCAGCCATGGCAATGATTTCCTTTAGTTTTTAACAGACAGGGAATGTCTGTAATAAACTTGACAGAATGTAAGCTTGTTTTATTGTTATTTCCCGTTAAGAATTTCTGTCCTTTTGACAAACTGTAATAGTGTAGTTTAGCCAATCCATAGCTGAGCATGAAGAAACTGGGTAAAAATCAAGACCTAGGCTAATACTGTTGGGCAGAGCTGTCCACCAGGGTTGGCCACCAGGTATATGCCCTATACCAGTCATGAAGGAGTTGAAGAGGAGATGTGGGCTTTATTTGACTGTAATGTGCCTACACCTGACACTTGGACTAGTTACAGGGCTGCCAGGTGGAAAAAACCCCTGTGTCTAAGCCTAAAATGCAGAGTCCTCTGCATAGAAGTTGAAGGGGCTTGGTGGTTTAAGGAAAGGTGACTGCTTCAGTGACTGGGGTAGGAACAAAACACTTTGGAGATAGGAAACTTGAGAAATATCTGAGGATCCAGCCCCTTTGAGGGAGAAATGTCAAGAGAGCAAATGTGTTTTTTTCTGAGAAACAAAAGGCTCTTGAGAGAAAAAGCATTTCACCTAGAGGTTCAAGAAGAAGGAGACTACCTCTTCTCAACTCATGGTAAAAGTGAAAAAGAACTGGCTCACATCTACTCAGTAACATCTTTATAGGTGTTGCTAGGTTTCCAACACACAGAACATCCAACAGACAGTCCAGAATGTGTGTTTCTAACACCCTGGAGATTATAACAAAGCAACTGATTTTGCTCTTACAGAGGCAGTGAGTGAGTTTAAAACAAAGATATATACGTAATCCTATCAAGTATTGCTTTTAAAAATGCATGGGTAAATAGCTTGCAGATGTTATATGCTGTTTTCACACTTTTCAAAAAGCAAACTCAAAATGCAAGGTTGCTTATTCAGTTAAGTGCCCAGTATTCATATAAATTAAACTGAGATCAAGAGTTAAGACTGATTTTTCAGTAAAGAATACTGTGGATGTTTTGTCTGTTGTGAGCAGAAGTACCATGTTTACTGCTCGGACACATAGCCACAGATTGATGAGGGTGGTATAAAAAGCTGAGTGGAAGAAGCGTACCTCTATGTTCATGCCTCAAAAGGAGTGCTCTGTATTTCTAGGATTATGTAACATTGATGTAAACACTATATACCAGCAGAGCAGAGAATCTGTTAGAATCAGGAAGTACTTTAGCATGTTTAAGGCCCTTCTTTCCATAAGGAAGTGCCATCAAACAATTGATCACAGCAATTAGTAAAAGCAAAACTGGTGCTAATTATTTCACTTAACGTGTCAAAACACAGCCTTACAGGAGCCAACGCCCAGGATGTGAACGGTAAAGGGACAGTAAGTGAGGCTGGAGCTGCAGTTGCTGACCCCTTTGTCAGGAAGGATTTGTACTGTTGGTTTGGCTGAAGGTCAAGTACCAATCAGTCTTTTATAACAGATTTCAGCAGCAGAGAAGACTCACAGCTGAGAATAACTATACTCCAAAATAATCAGGTACTTTTGTTTTGTTGTAGTGGTAGCTGTGCTTCTGTGAAATTTTGTCAATGTAAAAATTCCGTTACTGTGAAGAAGATAGCGAATTCTCTAAACACTTGATAAAACATCATATTGATAGCGTATGTTAGTTGAAAGATGGAAACTAGATGTGGAAAAGCCCCACCCTGCTATCTCTTAGTGGGAAGGAGGGAGAGTGTTCTGCTTTGCTCGTGGCTTATATTTTGTTTAAAGCTCTGACAGGCCTTGGAGTTGTATCTTCTTGCAGAACAGGAACAGTTCTGTCAATTCATTCGTAAAACGTACATCTGTGCTGCAGGTACTTTTTTTTTTTTTTTCCCCTCTTCTCCAGGAGTAGCCAGTCTCTAAATGCCATTTTACATAAGCAAGGAGGTATGATCAATGTTTGAGACCACAGCAGCTAGCACTTACTGAAGCAGCTGGTTGGAGCCGTAGCAGTTTAGTGTCTTAAAAGGTCATTTACCCTGGCAGAGTTGAGATAATTCTATTTATCTGTATGCCTCTGTTTTATAGTTACAGAAGATCTAGACTGTGGCGGGTGGAATAACAATTCCAGAAGCTTCGTTTCAGGAAGGAAATGTCTATGGGGAAAAGGAAAGGGACAGGTGAGGAAAAAAAGAAACAGAGTAAACAATGTGGTGATTGAATGGGGTGATGCTGCAGTGAGAATCTGTGCATGTTTATGTTCTATTAGGGCAGGAAGGGGGACATTCTTATGAAAGGCCCCTTCTGCTTTCTTATGTGGCACTGGGGACTTCTGTTTTCCCAGTGTTGTTCTCTCTGGTTCCTTTGCTCCGAGCACAGGTGTAGAAATCTGGAGGTGAAGTTGTGTAGCTCCAGAGAGTGGTTGCTCATCTCTGATTCAGCTCTGTGCTAGGGGTCTGTCTCTGTCAAATAACCCAGTGCAAGCCAAGGGAAATTCAGCACCCTGATTTGCATCAGAGCTCATCCACCTGTCTATAACATTTCTGTACTTTTGCACAGAGGGGTGGTTCCAAGAAGCTGTGGTGACAAACCTAACATCACAGTACTTACACAGGTCTTCTTTTCTGTAGTCTGTTGATTGGAACACCTTCAATGATTAGGTTGCAAATGACACTGCTGCTTATTGATAGTGTTCATTCTTTTTTCTTTACAATAATTTCTGCAAAAGGATTTAACTTGATTTAATTTTTAGTCCAAAACCTTTACCCCATAAATTGCACCTGGATCTCAATTTAGTGAGAACACTTGGTTTTATGCTTGATGGAATTAATCAGCTTGTTGCTGCCTTTTTTGTAGTTAGAAAAACCTCATTTGATTCTTAATATTGTGGCTTTTTTATCATTTAACAACTCAGCAGTGTCCACAAAATTGCTTCCGCTTTTATTCACAGTAGAGCAAACAACATACATTTGCTTTTCCAGCTGTGACGTAAAAACATTCAAGTTTTGAATCAAAAGATGTGAAATAAGTGGGAGGCATGGTACAGTTCACTTTTTGCTCTGAGGCACCTCTCTGGGTTGCATCTTGGGCTCCCTGGAGACTCCAGTTATTAAATCGTAAGCTAGCCTAGGGCCTTCTCTGTTATTTCTGCGCAAACAGAATGGAATTCTAGCTTTGTGGCTAAACAAGATGCATTGTGACTGTAGTCCAGTGGTTAGGGCACTTACTTATATCCAGTGAAGCTTAGCTTAGAGAATTGTGGAAAAAACTGTCACCCTGGGCCCAGAGTAAAGACATATGGGATATGATATGCTGACTACTTTAAATGCAAAAAATAGGATGCGAGGGTAGACATTTTGTAATAATAAGAATTTTCCTCCAGACAGCTTTTCTTAATTGAAAGAAGGAAAAAAAAAGTTCTGACTGTGTTTTATAAGTATCCTGATCTTGTTGAGTGGGGTGGGGTGTGTGGTGTCTGTGTGTGTACGTGTGTGTGTAGGGTATGCTGTAAGCAGGCTTACTACACTTGATGTTTTTGAAAAAATGTGGGTAAACACAGAGCTTTCTAGAGATAACTAGGTAAAACAAATGGGTTCCTTGCACATTTAAGCACTTGCAGGGCAAGGGTGGTGTTCTGTCTGGGTTTTTTGGACACGGCTAAGGTACATATCTGTGTCATCTTTAGTATTGTTATCTTCAGAGTAGAATGAGAGGCCATGTGTGTTACAGATACCATCTGCATAATTAGAATAATGAGCTATCTGTTGCAGAGAAATAAAAAATTATGTTTACGAAACTGTTAGAGACCTTTACGTCGGTACTTTACGTTTGTAAGAGGTTTTGGTTTAGACTGTATGTATGATTAGTAGAAGCACTTCTTCATCAGCATGTTAAGAAAGTTATTTCCTGACTTCATCCCTTGTATTACTGTGGGAAAAGAGAAAGTGTGTAGCAGAACAGTGACCTTCATCTTCAGAAGAATGGACGTCAGCTTCTTGAGTGAGCTTGTAGACGAGGTCCCGTGGGAGACAGCTGTGGAGAGTAAAGAGGGCCAGGACAGCTTTTTGGTTGTCGAGAATAGCCTCCTTCAGGCATAGGAACTGCATGTTTTGAAGTTCACAGATTGAGAGAATGTGGCTGGAGGTCCACATGGGTGACTGGGGAGCTCTGACTGAACTCAAGTGCAGAAGGCACTTCCACATAGGTGGAAGTGGGGATGGGCTACATGAAAGAAATAAACATTGCTCAGGTGAAGTAGAAGAGCCAAGCTCAGCTGGAGCTGAAATTTGTGGTGCAACAAGAAGGGCTGTTAGAGCTGCCTAAGCAGCAACAATGGACTAAGGAACATGTAGATCTGCTTAAGAATGGGGTGGTGGGCCCAGTGACAAACGAAGTAGAAAAGGCTGAGTTACTCAACAGCTTTTTTTTGCTCTTTCTCTACTGGCAAGGTCTGCTGTCAGGTCTCTTAGATCTGTGTGCCTAGAGGCCAAGTTTGAGCCATGCTAAAGGAAGATTGAGTTAAGGACTTCTTAAGCAATCTAGACATACACAGAAGTTCATGGGACTGAGTGGGATGCATCCAGTGCTGCTGAGGGAACTAGTCAATGTCATTGCGAAACCTCTCTCTGCCTTCAAAAAGACATGATGACTGGGTAAAGTATGTTATGACTGGAAGAAGGCAAACATCACAGCTATCCTGAAGAAAGATAAAGCGAATTTGGGGAACTTCAAGCCCGGCAGCCTCATCAAAGACCCCAGGGAGATCATGGAGCCAGTCTTCCTGGAAGCCATTTCCAGGCACATAAGGAGAAGATGATCAGGATCAGCAAGCACAGATTTACTGAGGCAAGTTGTGCCTGACCAACCTGATTGCCTTATACAATGATGTGATTAGCAGTGTGGGTGTGGGAAGAGCAAAACTTTTGACACAGCCTCTTTGTATCCAAAGTGGAGAAACATGCACTGGGTTGGCAGATTAGCAGGTGAGTGGAAAACTGTCTGGACTGGTGGGCTAAAAGAGTAGGAGTTCAGATAGTGGCTGGTTAGGCATGGCATTCCTCAGGGGTTTATATTAGGGATGCTAACATTTAATGTCTTCATCAGTCACCTAGAAAATGGGGTGGAGTACACCCTTAGGAAGTTCACAGATGACACCAAATTGGGGAGGGGAATGACTGATAAGCTGGAGGTCAGGGCTGATATTCAGAGGCAATGCAATAGATTGCAGAAGTGGACTGATGGGGACTTTTTGAAGTTCAACAGTCAGGTGCAGAGTCCTACACTTGGAAGGGACCAGCCTCGTCCAACAGGTACATTGGGGGCTTGACTGGCTAGAAAGCTGCCTTGCAAATCAGGATCTGGGAATTTTGGTGGACAACAAGTTGAACAAAAAATCAGCAGCGTGCCCTTGCAGCAATGAAGGCCAAGCCCACCCTGGGCAGCATTAGAAGCAGCTTAATTGAATGAATTCCCTCAATTAAGCACTTGTGAGATGGTGTCTGGAGTGCTGTGTGCAGTTGGGGTTCACCAGCACAAGGAAGATGCAGACATACTGGAGAGAGTCTAGTGGTAGGCCACTGAGATGCAGGCTGGAGCCCATGATATACAAAGAGAGTCTTGAGAAACTGTTTAGTCTTGAAGAAGCGATGGCTTGGAGGGGGCTTTCTAGTTTCTGTTTTCAGCTATCTAATGGGTGGTTGTAGCGAAGACAGGCTCCTGGAGGTGCAGAGGGAAAGGCTGAGAAGCAATGGGCTGATGTTGCAGTGGGGGAAATTCTGAGTAGATATTAGGAAAAAATTCTTCACAGTGAGGAAGGTCAAATGATGGAGCAGGTTGTTCAGAGAGGCTTTGCCATCTTCATCCTTGGAGATGCTCAAAGTTTGACTAGACAAAGCCCTGAGCCATGTGGATCTGACTTCAAAGTTGGCTCTTCTCTGAGCAGGAAAGTGGACTAGACAGTCTCCAAAGGTCCCTTCCAACATTGTTCTGTGGTTCCATTAACAGCAACACAAACATCAGAGAAGATTCAAAATAAAGTAATAGAAACAACAAGAAAGCCGCAAAGCAAAAAAGGCAAAAAGCCAAAATTGCAGAACCGAAATAAAAAGCATTGTGAGAGAAGAGTCAGTTGTATTTGAAATCCTCTAATTTTGAAAGTGTAAATTTGCATTTATAAGGGTTTGTATAGAATATATGACATATCTTACTCCTTTTGTTTTGAGAGTGGGAGAAATGCCATATTAAGCTGCTCATTGTTAGCCACAATTAATTAGAAATCAGTGGCTGAAAACTATTAATCAGAATGTGGAACACATTTCTTCTGAACACCAAAGGAAAAGAAATGGAACAAAAGAGAATCAGAGCTGTTATGAACAGACTAAATTTTCTGTCTTGAAAGATGTATGATTGTTTCTTGCTTTACAAGACATAAATGGTAAGAGAAGTGTGGATGTTCCCTGCCCCCTTTCCATCCCCTGATGGACTACAACTGTCTTGGGATGTCTGTCAGCCACTGTTAATCCCTGTGTGAACTCAGACAATAGTGCAATTTTGAACCTTGTTACCTGGAAATGAGTGCTTGGTCTCATGTTCTCAGCTGATGGACCTCGATACGTGAAACTATGCTGACACTGATAACATTGATGGGCTCAAACCCAATATGGTGCAACTTCTAGTCCACCTAAAATATTCATTTTATAGAAGATTTTGCGAGTTTCGTGAGCTGGTGCCCATCTCAGATGCTTGCTTGGTTTAAAATGTGTGTGTAAAATGTACATGCGTTACTTGGCTTAAAAAGTAAAGCAGAATGTTATGTATATGCGTACTTGTTTGCCTTTATACAGTAGTGTCTGGACTTTTGACTGCTGCACAGCAATCCCAGCTGACTGCTGTTTGGATAGCAAGAGGCCAGTTCTGTGTGGCCTGCCAGACTGCTCACATCTAAGAGAACCTCAACGTTTCTGCTGCCAATACAGGTCAAAATTTCTGGCTGACAAGAGAAGCAGATCTTGAAAGAAAAGCTTTTGGTCACATTTATGTGTTTGAGTTTTAAGATGTTCTGCCTGGCATTCTTGTTTTTTTTTTCAGCCTCTGTTGTTTTATGTAGCTGCATAGGTATCAATATTAAGACTTTTACAAATGATAAAATTTTAATTGGAAAAAATGATGAGTAAATGGCTACATGGAGTTAAACAAGTAGATTCTTAGTTTTGTTTCACAATACTTTTATAATAAAATTCTGTAAAATATGCATGATGAGGTGTCAGTACGTATACTTAGTTTGACTGTTAAAAGATACAAAGCAGATTAATTTGATGTTGTGTTAATGATAGGCTGTCTAGGAGTAGTTACAGCCAAACAAAAAGCTGCTCTATAAGTATTGGAGTCTGAAACTTCAACCCCTAAACTTCAGGTTGAATCTTGGTTCTCTTGTGTCTTCTTGTGTCTAGAATATTTAGAAAAGCTAGCTCCTGTTTTCCTTATGTTTAGGAAAAAGTGGAAACAAAGGTGTACACGTGATGTAAATATACTTGCCAATATTGTAAATCATGCTGCAAAGATTTACAAAGTTAATTTGGTTAGTTGGTACTGTGATGTAAACAAACATGAAAAATTATTATTTTCTCTGTCACCTGGATTTTTCTGTCTTTTGAGCTTCTAATTGAAGAGGCTGTGTAGTTTACCTGGATTAGAGAATTGGAAAAATGACAGTATTTGGTGGGCACAGGTGTTTAAAACTTTCTTCACTGCCCTGAAGGAACTGACCTGTGACAGTTCCCTAGCTAATCTAGGCACTTGTGGACAGCCATTAAAATTCTTGTCTTTTCTTGCCCCAAACAAAGTTATTGCTGGCTAGCGCTAGATTTTTCTAACCCATTGTGATCAGTCTGAACTTTCATGCAGTTCCCATTTTGAAAAACACTGGGATAGATTTAAAAACAAAGTAACTTTTAATCAGTCTTTCACAAGGAATTACTTTATTAGTTATTTATCTTGAGCTGCTAAAACTTATGAAATTAACTGCATCTGATGTGTTTCAAAGGTAATGTGACAAAATGAGGTAAAAAAAAGTTATAAAAAACTAATACATTGTAAATGGAACAATATATAACTGAACAAAATAGAATAAGAAAGACTACGACAGTCACAAATCTAATAATTGTGTAGTGTAAAGAAAAGGAATAAGGTGAATTTGAAGACAGATAATGGGATGATGGGAAATTGAGACTGAGAGACAGAAGATTAAATAAATATGGCTTACTGAACTTGACTTCCAGTCCAGATGTTAGTGTATCGCAGTAAGTATAATTTTTACGCATATTTTATTGAAGTATTTTTCAAATGCTCTTAACAAATTTTTGCCTTTGAAACTTACACTGGTTTCAGTGGGAACCACATTCAGCCCCTCCCTGAGCACTTCTAAAAATTGCTTATATCCTGTTTGGCCACACCAGGGCATATTAAAATAAAAAATTCTTGTGGTAGTGAAAAACATTGCTACCCAATGAAGGACATCCTGATTCTTCTGTGTGTTCTGTAATTGAAATAATGTGTTCTTTGTAAGTGGGTAAAATGAAAAATGCCACACCCAAGTATCCACAGTGAAATGTCCTTGTCTCTTTGTTATAAATAAGCATGCTGTCTTTTCAGTGAAGGAATCGTCCCTTAAAACGGCAGATGAAATTTCTCTGCAAATTTTCCTAACTGTGCTTCCTCGTCCGGGCCACTTGAGGGCAGCGTAAGACTATTGTTAAATTCAGCCTCGGGCGTTTCAACAGTGTCTTGATCAGTGAGTGTCTTGGCCTCTCACTTCATTGTAACAAAATTTGAATGCTAATACCAAAAGTTGTAAAAATAAGTGATTCAGCTTTCTAAATGGCTTCTGCTCTGATGCACAAAATTTCTTGATTGCAGAACGGCACGCATCAGTTCAGCATGGTTGATATGGATAGATAGCCTTTTTCAGAGTTTTAGCTTTTAATTAGCTTCACACCATCTTAAGACCTGCTGTGTGATAGTTCAGAAAAAATCTTGCTGGTGACCTTGTGCATCATGCATTGATTATCTTTGAGAATTTGTCGCATACAGTCATGTTCGTATGAACTTGGTGTCTTCTGGAGGGTCCTTTCCAAGAATTCTCAATACAAGTGCTGCCAAAATTATATTTAGTTTCATGTTTTGGACATGGAATGTGTAAGAGACTTATCTTCACATCTAATAAATTGTCACTGCAGGCACATAAACCATAGGTGGTTACATAGCACTTTCCTATAGAAATCCTGCCATTGCTGTCTCATTATTCAGACAAGTACTCGATTATAGCAGTGTGTCATTACATTTCTATGACTGCATTCAGAACATTCAGAGGGAAAGGGTCATAAAAAAATCTCTGAGTAATAACTAGAAGTAGACTAACAACCACTTAACTGTAGTTTCCTTCTTAACTGCAATTACATATCAATGTAATCTTTCTTTCAGAAATGCTTTGGATTTATGCACAATATTATAAAAAACCTTACTGAATAATACTGTCAGTTGCTTACCATTGATCAGGTTTTTACAAATCACTATGTAGATGGAGGGTTGCATTTCAATCAGGAGGAGCATTAGAGTATAAATGAGGGACTGAATGCCACATGTTATCAGCGGTATTCTGAATCTCACTGGCTCTTTTAATTTTTTTCTATTTTTTCCCCTGTAAGTGGGCTTCTTATATGATTCACTAGCTCCTTCCATATGTTTTGATTTAAATTGCTGGTGGTGCTATGCATGCCTCAGAACGTTACTGAAGCAGGAACCAATCCTGTGTAATTCATGGGCAAACACTACAATTAACAGAGGGAAGACATAATTTGACTTACAATATCTGGTAAGCAGTGATGATTGTATGCAAAGGTCTTGGACTACAAGGATCAAACAAGAAAAAAACAAGCTTTAGAAAGCTGCTGTGTGAAAGCAGTTTTGATTTTGAGAGAGAATGAGGAAGTGAAAACAAATAAATGTTGTAGTCTAAAGCAAGATTAGGAATATGAATCTAGAACCAGATGAGAGTCAGGTTTGACTGGAATTCCTGTTATTTTGCCATATTACTAAGGCTTAGTAACTCTCAAATAAGCAGAGACTATTTTATCCGTTAAGAAGTCGCATTGTCTTGGGGGACTACGGCTTAGTGTAAACGGGACCATATTCAGGCTCTTTGCTTCTGAAGTTACACTGTAACTAACTTTCTAAGATCTAGAAGATAAAAAAAGTTGTTTGCTGAACTCTGGGGTGTATGGGCTGGGCCTTAACATCTGCAAATGGAAAAAACGTCTGCCTGAGTACTGTCAGACCCTATCTGACCCAGCGGGGTAGGAGCTTTATTGTCGCTATTAGTGATGATCACTTGCTACCTACCTACTTGTTACTGGACAGTGAAGTTTTGGAGCTGTCAGCCTGTTCTTCTCGCTAAGTTTCATGTTCGCATTGAGATTTGCAAGTATGGGGCAGCTCACAAGATGAGGTTCTTGAGTTGTGTGTTGTTCTAAGCAGAGGGGCCTGTTTGTTTGCCAGAGCATCATGAGTATATGTGGTGCTAAATAAATTATTCCAGATTAAGGGAAAAAAAAAAATGTAGGAGTGCTATCTTTAGGTTAGCTGCAGACCTGTGTTTGAGTAGAAAGCACAGTAAAGAAGTGTGTTTTAATTCTGAACTTGAACGTTGTAGCAGCAAGTAATGAAAACTAATGAAAGATTTGTATTGCAGGCTACACTGCTTCATCATCTGTAAATATCCTTCTCAGTCTATCAGAAAAATATGTTCTGTTTTCTTTGTGCTTTTTCCTAGTTGCTGCAGATGTCTGCATGTCTGTACATTGCTGTTGTTAAAACAGCAAAAACAACAACATAAGACGTATTTATGGAATCATAAACTGGATGAGACTTCTAACACATTTCTTGCTTTAGGATGCCAATGATTTGAAAAGGTAAAAATGAAGTAGAGAAGGATATATTTTCTGAGTCTTAATACCCAATTCGAAATACCTCGGGAATACTCCTTTCAAGATGTAAATTGTTTTAAAGATCTTAATACTCAAATCAAAATACCTCAGGAATACTTCTTTCAAGATGTACGTTGTTTTAAGGGTTTTGTTATTTAAAAAAACAAACCCAACCTAAATTGTAGTGAAACCTGATAGGTACAGTTTGGCTCTACAAAGTCAGGAATGACTTCTTCTGTGGCTTCCCCTCCCTCACTGTGGGAATCTGTTGACTCCTTGCAACTTTTTCAAAGACCTTATCTACAGAGGTCTTCAAGGCTTGCTGTTTGCTTTATACATGTGTACTGCACCTGACAAAGCTCCTAACAGTTTGAAAGAAAATGCATTGCTTTTAAATTCACTGGACAAGATCTTCCATTGTCTATAGTGCAGGTGCTTTCAGAATGTCACAAAGGGGTAGGTGACAAGCAAGGAAGATTCAGTAAACAGGTGAAACTGAAAGGCATTTAATTTTGAGGTGTAACACGAGCTCAGGAAGAATATTTTCCAGTTAGCTTTTGTAATCCTTGTAAACCATTAAAAGTTGCTGTTGGTGAAGCTCACGTCAGAGTGTACTTGTACTTCCTACTTGTACGTGGTTGGTGCAGTAGGAACTAAAGGAGAAATCTTAATTACATTTGGGCCTCAGAGTAAGATCTTAAAATTTTAATTTTACCCAGCTGCTTCAAAAATAGCCTGTGTCTCTTTACAAAGTAGTGTAGTTAATAAAATAAGGAGAGTTGCAGGGATTTTTTAGTATTTAATTAAAGCAGCTGATATGGGAAAGAATCAGACCAGCTTTTGTTCTCGGAAGCTCTCTTCATGTTTGGTGTAAAAGCTGTAGAATTGTTTGTGCAATTGTGTTCTACTATATGATTACTTGCATTAACAACTTAATCCGGATGATAGAAAGGCCAACCAGAGAAGATGCATTACTGGAACTGTTGCTCACCAGTGCACAGGAACTTATTGGAGGGGTCTAGGCTCGTGGTAGCCTGAGCTGCAGTGATCATGCCCTAGTGGAATTCATGATCTCATGGTATATGGGCCAGGTGAAAAGTATAGTCAAGACCCTAAACCTTAGGAAAGTGAGCTTTCAGTTGTTTAAGCAACCAGTGGCTGGGACACCCTGAGAAATTGCCCTCAGGGATAAAGGAGCAGAAGAGAGCTGGCACCTATTTAAAGGAAGGTAGGAGACCAGCATGGCTGAGTAAGGACCTCCTGGTCAGACTGAAACATGAGGGAAATGCATAGGCAGTGGAAGCAGGGACACGCACCTGGGGAAGAATACAGGGATACTGCTGGGAGTGTAGGGATGGGATCAGGAAAGCTAAGGCACAGCTGGAGCTAAATTTGGCAAGGGGTGTGAAGAATAACAAGGGCTTCTCCAGGTACATTAGTCAGAAAAGGAAGACAAAAGAAATTGTAAACTACTCATGCTAAATGAGACAGGAGGTCTTGTGACAACTGACATGGAGAAGGCTGAGGTATTCGACAACTTCTTTGCCTGAGTTTTCACTGGCAGTTGCTCTTCCCACAGCTCTCAAGTCCCTGCATGTCAAGGCAGGGACTAGGGGAATGAAGTCGCACTTATTGTGGGAGAAGATCAGGCTGAAGACCATCTGAGGAAACTGAACATACACAAGTCTGTAGGACCCAATGAGATGCATCCTAGCGTCCTGAGGGAATTGGCAGATACAGTCGCTAATTCAACGGCTTAATGTGCAAATGGAAACAAGTAGCGAGTGGTGTCCCTCAGGGGTCCATACTGGGACCAGCACCATTCAGTATCTTTATTAATAACAGAGACAGCAGGATTGAGTGCACTCTCAGCAAGTTTGCAGATGACACCAAACTGAGTGGTGCAGTTGATATGCTAGAGGGAAGGGATGCCATCCAGAAAGACCTTGGTAGGCTGGGGAAGTGGGCCAGTGTGAACCTTGTGAAGTTCAACAAGGCCAGGTGCAAGGTCCTGCAGATTGGGTGGCGAATGGATTGAGAGCAGCCCTGCAGAGAAAGACTTGGGCGTACATGGGTAGATGAAAAATTAAATATGAGCTAGCAATGTGCACTTGCAGGCCAGAAAGTTAGTTGTAACCTGGGCTGCATCAAAAAAAGCGTAGCCAGCAGGTGATTGTCCCCCTCTACTCTGCTGTTGTGTGACCCCACCTGCAGTACTGCATCCAGATCTGGGGTCCCCAGTACAAGAAAGACATGGACCTGTTGGAGCGGGTCCAGAGGAGGGCCACAAAAATGATCAGAGGGATGGAACAGCTCTCCTATGAGGAAAGGCTGAGAGAGTTGGGGTTGTTCAGTCTGGAGAAAAGAAGGCTCTAGCGAGACCTAATTGCCACCTTTCAATATATCTTTATAAAGGGGGAAACTTACCAGAATGATGGAGAAAGACTTCCTGAAACTGAAAGAGGGTAGATTTAGATTGGATATAAGGAAGACATTTTTTATGATGAGGGTTCTCAGACACTGGAACAGGTTACCCAAAGAAGTGGATGCCCCATCCCCAGAAGTGTTCAAGGTTAGGTTGGACAGGGCTTTGAGCAACCTGATCTGGTGAAAGATGTCCCTGCCCAGGGCAGGAGGGTTGGTCTAAATGATCTTTTAAGTTCCTTTCTAAACGCAACCCATTCTACGATTCTGTGTTACTTGCTGGAAGCAACTCCAGTTTGTACAGTGTTGTTCTTGCTCTTTCTGGTTGGAATATGCAAGCTGGTGACTGGTCTTCAGTAGATAAGTGCATTTTTTTCACAGGTTAAGTTAGATGTTTGCTGTGATTGCTTTAGCTGGAACAGTATAAACTCTGGAGGTTTTCTCAGCTTTGTAATAGCACTAGCAGGAAGTGTATTTTAAGTACTGTCTGTGACTGTGACTAAAGGACATATTTTGTAATAAGCTGTTTAATGAACTGCAAATATAAAATGTTTTTTTTTTTTTCTTCTTTAAATTTCTACTTTAGATTGATTAAATGCAAGCTGCAGAACAAAAATCCCCACTGGTTTAGCTTTGACACTTTTGACCACTATAATAGGGAAAACTAGAGTTCAGCTGCAGCAAAGTTTATTTTTTCACAGAGAAGAGATAAGAGGTAAGAGATGGAAAGTGGAAAATGAATTTGGGAACAGTCACTTTTCATTTACCTAGAACCTCTAAATACATTATGAAGACACTAGACTCCTAGGGAAATAGAATGCAGCTTTGAGATGCCTGGCAGTTCAGGAAAGAGGAGAGTTGTGAGAGGCGATACCTCTGTATGCTGACCTGAAGAAGGATTTCTCAAACTTCTGGCTTCTCTCCCATGAAAAATTCAGTCAGGAAGCCACAGCTCTATTTCACATCTTTCTGGAATGTGTGAGTTTCCACATTGTTGCTCATTTCTGTCTGATTTTTTAAAAGCACTGACTTTGTCTGTGCTACAGTGGTTTCAAGTGTTCATATCTGAATATTTAAAGATACTGGACTCCCCTTTCTTCCCCCAGTGATGTGGACCTGAGCCAGACTGCTGCCAAGCGGTGGCTCGCCGTTCTTTTAGGTATGTCTGAATCAAACAGGAGCTTGGACTGTACCAAGCATCGCTGTCTTATAAGAAATGGCTTTTGGAGTAGCCCAGCTGACTAAAATTATTTTATAGCAGAGGTGGTTTTGGTGAGCTCTTATCACTGACTGAGAGGTTCAGGAATCAGTTTTTCATGAGGCAGTCTTTGGATAGTCTTTGCATTCAGTTTGTCTTTTAAAATATAAAATACTTTTTCTTATCCTCACTTGAGGTAATTTTGATACTAAGCTGTTAGCTGATTGATAAGTTTTGTATTTGGATACAGCAGAGTGTCTGTGTGGGAAAATGGGATTAATTTCTCCTTCGTATCCTGTTGCCAGCTTTCAGGAGGCTATATTTGTACAAGTGTCAAAAAAAATGTGCACTTACAGGTAAGAAACAATTTGAGCTTACAAGAATTCTTTGTGAGATATTCAGAACCCAGCTCTGCTAATAAATGAGAAAAACCAGCACCCTATTAACATTAGATCCTGGCAGGGAAATGAGCAGAGGACTACTTGAGATCAGAAAGGAGACAGACAATTACATTAATAAGAGCTTTGTGTTGCTTCTAAGTGGAAGTTAGAGCACTTGCAATAAAGAGGCTGTTAGCAGGGTTAAGAGCGTTTCACATATTACAGCTATTGCTGCTTTTTCCAGAAAACAGTGGATAGCTGTTGTAAATAGGACTCTTACACCTACATGGAAGCTATGGATTATTTTCTGTTTATTTTTATGCTGCTTTTAATGTGAGTGTTGATGTATCCATATCCACCAAAGTATCAGGTATTACTGTGAAAGCTAGACATGTGATGTAATACTGGGTGCTTCACTGCTAATTTCTGTTTATGTAATTGGAATTAGTTTGGGGTATTTCAAAGATGCTGACCAGAATGCTGAGCCTACTGAAAGGTTTTGGATAGCGATATGTAAAAAGTATATTAGTGTAGGCTTCCCTACACTGCTTTCCAATATACCTGATCATTAGAGTGAATAGTTAATGAAGGCTTCAGTTCTTGACCTGTCTGCCACCACTGGCAGTGTAGTGTCAGTGATAAACTTTGCCAGTCTGTTTGATATAGGTGAATTATTTTTGGCCATCTGTTCAGGGATGTAGTTGCTAAAAAAGTACAGAAAGAAAGAGTAAATTCCTCTGGGCTTGAATGTGCTGATCAGAAGGCTCAGGGCAGCATGAAGAAGCCTGTGTCAGACTGGCAGATGTCCTTGTAAGGCAGTTAATGGGCAGACCCCATCTAGCAATATTTGGGGTGAGCCAGACGTAGAGTTGGGAAGGTATGTAAAAAGCAAGCTCTGCTCTGATCTGACAACCTGCAGTTAGAGCAGCTTGGGGGTGCTGCTGTGATTTTGAGAACAACAAGGACTGTCTAATTTACAAAAAGTCCTTGTTAGTCCCTGGAGAGCAGCAGAGAATCAGAAGGTTGCAAAAATGTTCTCAAGTCACTTTAACATCCTTTCCCAGGGTATTTGTTGCTTTTGGGCAGCTCATTCTGCGTCATGCCTAATTGAGGGGCTGCTCTACTTCTTGCTCAGTTTCTAAGGACGTCCTGTATCTGTCTGTGTTACCGCCACTTGTTTTGACAGCAACTTTCTGATAGCAAGTTCCTGTGAAGGAAGTCCAGTGGTAGTGAGGAAAGAGACTCTGACTGAGATTCTCCCAGTAAGACTAATGGTAGCTACATTTTCTAATCTGGGAAAGAATTTATCCCCTTATGCTGGCAGAAATGAAGGACTTTCATAATTTAGGGAACTACTTTTTCTCACAGTCTTTATGATAGACCATGACTGGTGCTTTCCTACAGACACAAGTGAAAGTGCTAGGCAAGGGTGATGAATAAAACATTGAAGGTAAGACTTACTGTATGGTTCTGATATGAAAAATTTGTTTGTAGTATTTCCTGAAAATTAATTAATACACAGGAAGCATAGCCGATTCCTGATTGCTCATACATAGTGCAGTCATCAAGGTGGAAATAAACAAAATAATTAGACAAGCTTCAGTGTTATAGGAATGAGACTAACATTTGTTTATCAGTATTTCAGCTATACTCCTACCATCCTGCAACTGAAATCCACTGTTAAACAAAAGCTGGTCTCATCCCTCTAACATGGTATTTGACTGGGGTGCGCTATGAGCCTCGAATAGTTCTGGCATAAGGGCTCCATGGACCATGGTGTCTGTACTGAACCCACTGTAACGAACTGCCTTGTTTTTGTGATCCAGTGCTGCAAACAATATATATTGGACTTTTCCAAATATTTTTGGGTATTGTTTCCTTCTGTTGGTTAAGCCACTGAAGCAGTCCATCTGGCTTGTGATGTAAGAAAGAATTGTGTTTATTGTGCAAAATATATTTGATGCCCCAACTATTGTTTTGTTAGCTCTGAACTATTGTCCTTTTTTGAGGCTGAGTATCATCATCTCAACAGCAGAAATAGAGACAGTGTCCACTGGCAGAAGGTAATTTCAGCTCCCATCCTAGCTGTCCTCTAAGGAAAATTTTGCATCCTTTCCAGACAAGTGATAACCTTAAACTGAATTCTGTAATTACTTTGTGCCTTTAAACTGAGTATTTGTAAAATGGGTACAAGTGATTAGGATAGGTAGAATTTATTTGGGTTATATAAGCATCTTGCCAAGGGGCTAAATGTTATAACTCACCTATCCGAACTGTCAGATCTTCCTTTCAGTGCATTATTCCTATTATAAATATAAGAGTTTAACTTCATTATATTTTTCATACCTCTATTTTACTTCTGCGAAGACAGACTTTTTGCTCTCCATTAGAAGACCAAATTCAAAAGTAATTTCTTTTTTTGGGCACTTGTTATTTTTTGACACCATATAGTGATCCAACATACAGTGACACTTATTTTAAATCATTTGAAAACCTCTTAACCCTAAAATATGCATAAATATAGAATATCATACTAAGATTTGAATGTGTCTCTTGTACTTATGCATAAACTCAGTTCTAAGTGTGTGTTTAGAATTTGAAAAAAAAAAAAAATTCTTTTTTTGTAAACTGTTCCACTTTTTTCCAGTTTAGGAAAATTTGATGTTTCATGAAAAGTTGCATGATATACAATTAAGTAACACAAAATTTAAATAAGAGTCTTTTAAGCAAGAGGATTATGCAGAAAAAAGTAAGAGATGTTAGATAACTGTGTTGTGGGGTGAACCTGGTTCTACTGAAATTAATGAGAATTTAAGGTGCATCTTTAATATCCAGCAGCTTTTTCACACACGCAGAATGAATACTCACTCAGAACACAATCACTTTAGGAATCACTTTTTGTGTTACTCTTTCACATCTCTTCAGTGATCTCCATCTGCTCTGTGATCCTCCAGTCAAACGTAGGGGTGTGACTTATTTTTGAGAAACATCAGTAAGAAATGTGAGGAATTCAGGCAAGGAGTGAAGTTCATGCTTACTCTGACATCGTGTTGCAACAAAGAAAATGACATGGTAAGGCTGGCTTTCTGCAAAAGGAGTGGTAGAATAATAGGTCTTTCTGTGCTTTGTTTTTGTTACTGGAGGCCAAAAAAGCTTTCACTCTAGCCTTACTTAGGATACTATTCATCCCATCAAAGAGAATGAAACTGCATCTAGTGTTTTAAATGTTCCTGTAGACAAGTATTCTTTAACACGGAACTAAACCATTGTCCAGTCAAATCTTCTAAGAAAGTTCAAGAAAGATGTTGGGCATCATCACATGTGTCATGGTTTAACCCCAGCCAGCAACTAAGCACCACACAGCTGCTTGCTCATTCCTCCCCACACCGAGTGGGATAGGGAGGAGAATCGACAAAAAGAAGTAAAACTCGTGTGTTGAGATAGAGCGATTTAATAATGAAAGTAAAAAAATATATCTAACAATAATAATAATAATGGAAAGGAATATAACAAACAAAAAAGAAATAAAACCCAAGACAAGACAAGTGATGCACAATGCATTTGCTCACCACCTGCTGACTGATACCTGAACAGCCACTGGGGCCTCCTGGCCAACTTTCCCCAGTTTATATACTGAGCATGATACCCTGTGGTATGGAATATCCCTCTGGTTAGTTTGGGTCAGCTGTCCTGGTCATGCTCCCTCCCAGCTTCTTGTGCACCTGCTTGCTGGCAGAGCATGGCAAACTGAAAAATCCTTAACTTAGGATAAGTGCTACTTAGCAGCAACTAAAACATCAGTGTGTTGTCAACATTATTCTCACACTAAATCCAAAACACACTGTACCAGCTACTAAGAAGAAAATTAACTCTATCCCAGCTGAAACCAGGAGAACATGATAGTGAATTAGATGAGATTTGGGAAACTCAATGGGACGCACTTCAGAATTCAGTTTGTAGTACTACAGTTGTTGGACGCATTCTATTTGTTTCCTAATTTTCAATCCTACAATCATACATGTTTCTTCCAGGTATTTTCCAAGACAGCAGTGTTTGTGTTCCATTAACACTCAGTTCTTGCGGCTATGTCCATAGTCCACTAAGCTTTTCAGCATGTAACTTAGTGTCTGGAGTAGCAGTGATGAATGCATTAGTCTTTTAAGCAAGAGAAGTATGCAGAAAAAAGTAAGGGATGTTTGGTTCTGGTTTTTTATTTGTTTGGTAGTTCTTCGTAGAAAAAAGGTGTAATGAACTAGTGTCTAGGCACTGGGATGTCTGTTCTGACTTTGGCTCAGATTTTCTATGTTACTTTGGGAAAATCACAGGACCTCTAGAGGTGCAGCTGTGGGATTTGTTGGTCAAAACCAACAGTTCATATGCCCCATGCCAGTCACCTTCTCAGTTGTGCTGATACAGCTGAGTGTACAAGTCCAGAGCAGTTTAAGTCTGTCCATGTGTGGGCTGTCACGTTTCTCACCTGCCCCTCTTTGTGCTTTCTGGTCCGTCTTCTTGTGCCAGTACCCACATTGGTTCCCTTTCATTATGAACTGGGAGGTGACTAGGCTAAAAAATTGCCACCACTAAAATATATATTTTTTTCCTGGGTTTGCTTCCTGCACTGATTTACCACACAGAACCAGTGCAGAAGCAGAGGTCAGAAGATGGACCGGGAGGAGAGTGCAGGACTATTGCTTCCAGGGTTTAAAATGACTGAGGCTGCTGTGGCACCATACTGCTACCTTTGCCTCAGGTGTAGACAATAAATAATACATGTCATATAAATCTATGTAATCTCCTATTTCTGTAAAAACTGGAAATACTGGAGTATGATATGAGCATTAAGGCCCACTAAATGCTGTGTTATTGGTAAAGCAAAGTGCAGATGACAAATTGTAGCCTCTTCTTTTTCTTGTTTTTCTTCTGTTCTCTAGTTGTTAGTGAACAGATTTTATTGTTCTGAATACATAATGTTTTCATAATGCCAGATGCACTGTGGATAGCTGGGCTATTCATAAACCACAGTTTCCTCACAGACTCTTTTTTCATTTTGTATAATCATTGTCACTTTGTCTGTCCTTGAATGAGTTATCTTTTGTGTGATGGCAGAAGGAGAGGGGAAAAAATGACATCAAGTTCCTGGTTCCTTGTTTTTTTTTCTCAAGAAAGTGAAAACTTTGATCTGAAAAGAGCCAGGACAGAGGCACTGTTGTCTGATGGGACAGGGCATGTGGCTGGGTAAACTAGAATTAACCTAATACTCTCCTTTTGTTTTCTATGTGATTTTGAGTCATTTGCACCATCCTTTTTGTAGACCACGTTGAGGTTCTTAGCTCTGTGTTTGCAGGGGCTGTGTGTTTTCATGCATTTGTACAGTGTGCAGCGCAAGAGGGTGATGGTATCTATCTGTCTGTACACGTTGCTGTGATTAATACCTGATTTTTTCCTGGAAGCTCAGTCACTATCTGACTAGATGACTACTGGTAGAGTAGTGCTAGTATTCAGGTTGGATTGAAGCCTTAATCCCTTGCAAAATATTTTCATGCAAGACCAGTCATAGGGAGTGTATCTGGGTAATTCTCTAGCTTATTTAATTGACTTTTTCAGTTAAACAGCTTTGGTTATCTAACTTTGATTTTTCTCAAGCCCCATCTGCTCTTACTTCCTGTTGTGGTTTCAGCCCAGCCAGTAACAAAGCACCATGCAGCTGCTCACTCACTCCCCCGAGGCCCTGGCCATGGTGGGATGAGGAGACATATAAAGGCAGGCTCCTGGGTCGAGACAAGGACAGGGAGGGATCACTCACCACTTACGGTCACGGGCAAAAGACAGGCTCAACTCTGGGGAGAAACAAAATCAATTTAATTTAGTACAAGTCAAATCAAAACAAGGATATTAGGAAGTAAAACAGAACCTTGGAACACCTTCCCTCCACCCCTCCCTCCTTCCCAGCTCAACTCCATTCCAGATTCTCTCTACCTCCTCCCCCCCAGCAGTGCAGGGGAACAGGAGATGGGGGTTGGGGTCAGTTCATCACACATTGTCTCTGCTGCTCCTTCCTCCTCAGGGGGAGGAGGACTCCTCACTCTTCCCCTGCCCCACTGTGGGGTCCCTCCCACAGGAGACAGTCCTTCACAAACATCTCCAACGCGAGCCCTTTCTGCGGGCTCCAGTCCCTCACAAACTTCCCTGGCGTCGGTCCTTTCCATGGGCTTCAGTTCTTCCCGAACTTCCCTGGTGTGGGTCTTTTCTGTGGGCCGATCTTCAGTCACAAACTGCTCCAGCGCGGGCTTTCCCATGGAGTTACAGCCATCTTGGGGGGCCTCCGCTCCCCCGCTCCCCTCCACGGGCTGGGGGGGACAGCCTGCCGTCTCACCACGGGCTGCAGGGGCATCCCCCCCTCCAGAGCACCTCCTCCCGTCCTTCTTCACTGACCTCGGTGTCTGCAGAGGGGTTCCTCTCACATTCCAAAACCACTACTCACTGCACGTTCCACTTCTTAAATCTGTTCTCCCAGAGGCGCTACCACCATCGCTGATGGGCTCAGCCTTGGCCAGAGGCTGGTCCGGCTTGGGGCCAGGGAAGCTTCTAGCAGCTTCTCACAGGAGCGGCCCCCTGCGGCCCCCTCCCCCACTACCAAAAAAACCCACCACACAAACCCATAACACTTCCCTTACTTAAGATGAAAGTTCTTTAATTGATCTTCTTCCTTCTGAGATCTGGAAAAACTGGTGAAGTCTGCTTTCTGTGGAGGACAACTGCAGTGAGGTTTCAGCTGGCTGTGCCTTGTGGCATCGGTGTGCAGGTCCTGATCCAAGTAAGTGTGTATTTCCCAAGTTGAGGGTAGCCTTTAGGTGAAATGAACTTAAAATGAAACACATGCCTTACTGGATTGAAATTTTAAATGTCAGAGTGATTTTACCTCAGAAACCCCTAGTCTTAAAAAAGAAAAAGATAATTTTATTTTCCAAGGAAAATCTATAGGAACTTCTGAGTAGATCTATAGTGCTAATGCTGCAGATTTCTTTGGTTAGCTCAGTCCTTGTGAATGTTTTTTCCAGCATTTTAGCAGTATGTAAGAATGTGTCGCTTAGCCTTTTTTCCATCTTTGCCTCAGGGAGCAATAATGTAATATACTGTACATCTTGAGGTTATGTCCTGCCTGTCAGAATTTGTTCTAGATCACTGGTTTGCTTGATTATTATCGGGTCAAACCACAAATAAGTGAACAGTGTCTCAGCTGCCAGCTGCAGTAATGAAGTTCAATAGGAAAGAAAGGTTTTAAGTCAAGCTTGATTCTTAATATTTTTATAGCTCATTGGGGCTAATCTCTGAATGAAGACAAACCTTTTTAAATGTGTATTACATAAAAGAATTATTCTAATTTTCATTTGACACATGGAGCAACTTTAGAATTAGCTCATGTGCCCTCAGCTGTTTGAAATGATCAGGGTGTCTTTCATAGTTGTCCATATCAGTCAGCCACAGAGGGAAATACAGAAACCAAAATTTTTAGCAGCTGGAAAGGAGGGAAATGAAGTTAAAATATTTGTTGAAGAGCATTATGCTGGAGACATACTTGTGCTTGCTGTTGTTCCTCACTGAAGGTGAGATTTGCTGGATATGTGTAAGGAAGCCCTAATTCTTTCTGGCTTCTGGACTTCCTTATTTCATGGGACAGAGTGCAGAGGTAATCTGATCTGCGCTGATGTTTTCACACCTGTGGAAAAATTTTACTTTCGGAGAAGTGGTTTTTGCATGGACAAGATTAACAAAGCAATGGTTGAAGAAAGTGAGTGATTCTCTGATTGAGAACTGATGTCTGCCCCCTTGAAGTGACATCTTCATGTTGTCTTTAAACTATGTTAATAAAGGCACGAAGAGATAGGTTCTTTTTAGGATTTTGTTTTCAGGACTGATAATGGACACATCTTACATACATGTGTAAAGTGAAGGAAATACAGTATTTGTGTTACATGTAGGTGAAACAATACATGTTGCGATGAAGCTAATAATAGTGCTTTCATGTGCACCATAGCTGCATTTGTGGACAAATGGTCACCTGCAAATTTTAATTATAATTTTTCTATTTCTAGTGATATACTATATTGTTACTATTCTTGACATTCAACTATAAAAAATAAGGCTGTAAAAGTCACAGTAATTTGCACAGCTCTGCAAGGTGTCCCTAGTACTGCATAATATCCATTATAATTTAACTAGGAAGATATAAATTCAACCCAATGCTCTGCAGCTTCTTTTGGGGCCAGATCAATAGGAGACAGGGAATATATTAGAGGTTTGCCTCTCTCACAGAGGGAAATGGGCAGGGAGAGATCTGCAGTGGATCTGCCTGCTTTCTGTTGAGGCAGTTCTGGCTCACTAATGAATTAGGCAATTACTGACTCTTGTGTGTTGACAGAAATGTAAAATGAAGGAGAATAAGATGCGTGTTACCTCTTCTCTCTGCCCTCATGGGATAGGCAAAACTTTTTGTGGGCAGAGACAAAAGGTGTTGATTTTATGGGGTAGGTGGTCTGGACTTTGTTTCTCTGGACATGTCTGTATGGTGATGCCTCCTTGCAATGTAGGTCGGTGTGCCCTCCTTATCCACACTGCTGATGTGCTGGTGTACATGCTAACAGGTCTACAGCCAGCAAGTCACATCAGAGTGCACTTTAAATAAGAAATGAAGTTTGAGTCTTTTGCCCTGGTCTTAGGCTCCTTATCCAGAAATTTTGGGTAGTAAAACAAGTACATGGGACTATTACAACCCTGTCATTACCAGGTTCTGATGTTAATTGGCATGATGGAACCTTACAAACCTGTTTAAGCTCCTGCTGAATGCTATGACACGCAATAGTTCAATACCTTTAGCTAGCTAATAAGACTTAACTCCTGCAGGTGTTGCTACAAATAAATGTGAATTCTAGATGTTCAGAAAAAAACAATTAATATGGTCTTGCAGAGGACTGAATCTAATCCTGTAGGGAGTCTAGCAGGCATTAAACACAAAAGAACAGTGACACAAAAAATTAACTGTTCTGATCTCTGTGTGTTGTGCTTGTTTTTCTGAAAGGATGCCTCACAAGTACCGATTTGTATAGGTACAGAACTCATTATTCTTTTGAAAAGACGTGAATAAAACCAACTTGACCTTAGTGCTCTGAAGCCTCTGACTTAAATATGAACCAGACTGTGTGTACCTTGCTTTATTTTCAGATAAACAATTTGTGATCTCATTGACAGTTTTCTGCTGCTCACTCTATCAGAGTGTCTTCTATCCAAAAATCTTGCCCAACTCTTTTGGAAACTGCATTAACTAACCTTTTCCAAACAAGCCGTCTAGGTATCCTGAATGAATCTAAGAATCCAGTGTGTAAGGTCATCTTTCTTCCATCCACCTTGAGATTTTTCTTTTCTAGTGCTATTTCTTCAGCCAAGAAGACTGTAAAACTTTTCAAGGTACATTTATAGTTTCAAGTATTGGAATAGGCTATTATTCAGCTGTCTGTGTATTCTGTTCCTGAAAGTGGCCAATGCTTATGAAAAAGTTAAGAAAGGCAGGGAGGAGTGTGGTGATAGTTCTTCAATATGCTTTTCCAGCAGTCTGAGGCTGAAAGACTTTCTGGTCTAGAAGTAGTATGGTTTGGGCTTTTTGACTCTATTTAAACATTTTATTTTTTTACCAATGGATTTGTCCAATTTCTTTTTGCATTTTAATACGCCCTTGTTATCCGCAACATGTTGCAGCAGTGAATTCCTCAGAGAGGAAGGAGACCATCCAGCTTGTCACAGACTCAAGGATTTGCAGCCATGAATCCCAAACAGAAGACACTACGACTCTCTAGTCTATGATTAGACCTTTAACATTTCTTTCCAAATGGGATTAGAGTCTTATTCCTTTCCTGGCACTTCCTCCCAACACATTTAAGCAGCAGATTGAATCAATATATTGATTTCCATAAAGCTTATTTTTTAGGCTATGAATTCTCCCCTTATATGACATAAAAGGAACATAAAAGAGACTGGGCAGCAGCTGTCTATGAGCTGGATATTACCATGCCTACATTCCACTTGCAAATCTAGCCTATAAATTTGAATTAAGACATTTTGGCTTACAGAATTTAATGTCTATTCAGAGATACTGTAAATTTTCATAATTACACTTCTATTAAGCAAGGCATTTATCTCCCCACCCCTCCTTTCCTCCTATTTTCTAAGTGATGATTTTTTTCTGAACTTACATTATCTCTCTCTCTGTATTGGAGTTGTCAGTTTGTTGTTTACTAGTATTTAAAAAAATTACAATATTACTTCTCTAATTTCTAGTTGAGAACACCACAAAACCCACTATGTCAATATATAGTCATCATGAGTCCATATCATGAATACTGTGTGCACTTCAGACAAAAGGGAACAGTTGAACAACAACTTTTAAAAAAGTCAACAATGATGAACAAAGGCACAGACTTGCTTCTGTACAAGAAGAAAGTAAAAAGCTGGTGGGGATAAGAGAAAGGCCAGTAAAATCATGAGTTATGATAAAAAAGGTGAATATTCCCTATTCTGTATAATACAGAACTCTAAAGGCATAAAATTAAACTACAAACTGTCTTGTTTTGAAAGGCTTTTTTAATTGTTTATTAGAGGTATTTTACCACCTACCTAACAGACTTGTGTCTTTGTATCTTGACTTTGGGACAGGTTAAGAAACAAATAAAAGGCTATAAATCAGCATGGCACCACTTCTGATCACATAGACTTTTGCATTCAAGAATTGCAAGAGACTGAAGCAACAATTAAGTAAGGCTTTGCAAGCATTCAAATGCAGTAGTCAAACTTTCAAAGCAGTTTAGGAAAGGTCCTGAAGCATATTACATTTGTTTGAGATTAGCTTTTCCTCCCCTAAATGGAAGAGGTTAAATACTCAGTTGGATGACTTTGTAAAATTCCCAGATCTTCTTGTCCCTGGGGACATTACCACTAGTGTCTAAACTATATCCCAAAGTTTTTCTTTTGAGTTTGGCCTTCATATGCCTTGTCCATTCATTTCACTGCTTGCAATGAGTCACAGTTTTTCCATTGACTCATTTGCTTTTAGATCTTCCAACTGTGAATTTATAAAGTCGCAACCTGCAGTGGAAAGATAACCATAACTGGTTAGAAAATGTAAAACATGCCTCAGAGGCACAAAATCTTGGGGTCACTGTAATGCATCATCTTTAGGCAGAAGCTAGGCCAGTTTGCATGCAGCCACTGCAGGTTTTAACATGTTCCAGTGCTGCAAACTACTGCTGCAGAAGCCAAAAATTGCCAGTGGACCAGGACCTTCTTGCTGCAAATTCTTATCCCTAGAACCGTTGTCACAGATAGAAAGGATAGTGGGCATGCAAGCTGCTAAATTCTGCTTCCATTCTGCAAGGGTGGTGGTCCAGTCCTGTGTTTGCTACTGAGATTGGCTTTAAGTCAGCTCTGTGTGTTGGAGATTTTTTCTGTTGTTGTGTGGGTGGTGTGGAAACAGAAAAACCAGTAAGATAAGCTGCTGTTTTTTCTAATTTAAATTTTTTTTTTAGTCTGTGTGAATACATTTATTTAGTAGGATCCAACATCTGTAATACAGAAAGTAGATGCTATAATCCTGTGTTCAGTTTTGTTTTGTTTTGTTAAATGTTAGGTCTTTGGAGTGGATCCTGTGTTCTCCTGTGTTTTATGAATCCCCACGTACATTCACAGTGATGTAGAAAATCTTATTCTTAATGGAAGAGGAAAATGTAAAAAAGGACCATGAAAAGATCTGTGCTCCTGGAAGCACTAAATCTGGTGCAAAGATTCCTAAAGGTTCCCAAGTGCATTAACATTTCTAATGTCTAGAGTTAATGTTCTTACACAACATGGGTTTCAGCTGATATTTTCCAGTGTTCACATTCCAAAACACACTGTCTTTGAGGTTTTTAAAGACATTTTTTGTTTTCAAGCAAGGATCTAAATATCTCAAAAACAATTTTAAAGACAGAAATAAATCGATTTACAAATGGCTATGGATTAGTTTCATTTTCTCTGTTTTATGTGTTTCTTACTTTTTGTGACTGCAAAAAAGATGTTGGCCTGCTACAAAGGGACTTCCTTTTTAATGATCTTAAAATGTATACTAATTGTAAACAAGTAGCTGTATAGTTTAAAACTCTGTAATTAACTACATCTTTACTGGGCTTAACAGGTGCATGTTTGTCGAGTTCAAGGAAGGCTGCTCTTTCCCTCTTCTTGTCTTCCAAGAAAAGGTGCTTCTATTGGAGAAAATAGTCACAACATCTGCTGCTGGAGCTAGATATAAAGTATGAGAGACTCATGAACTGTGGAGTTTGCTTTACTGTTGGGTTGATTACATCTTCTGTAGATTAGAAATCCTTTAAAGAGCTTTAGGAAATGCTGTGCAATCTGGTCTTCCAAAGATAGCTTTCTCTCTGTCAGAAAAATAATTCTCTTTTGTTTGGGCATGTGGAAGGAGTAAGTTGCCAGCAAGCTTGTGCCTTAGACACATGTGGCTGTCTCTGGCATTGACTGTAAACATCTGGGGACTAGAGTCATTGCAAAATAGTAAAGAGCAATACTCTTTCAAGTGTATTGAGAGATCTCTATAAAATAGGCCAGTTGTCTTTTCCGAGGTATGTAGGTATGCCACAAAATTATGTATAGTAGGTAAAAAAATACTCTGTTGGAAGGCTCTACATTTTGACACCACTCTGTAGACATAATGTCATACGAGGGAAGATATTTTTTTACGCTGTCTTTGATCTCATTGATGCTGTTTTTTTCATAGCCAAAGGCGAAATATTTTCTTATATATTTTCCAGTTGCATTTAGTCTCTAAACACTGTCTCTCCTTTGGTCCACTTATACTGAATTTTTAGGCTTACAATTTCCAAAGCAGAAAATTCTACCTGCTGAAAGAATCCCTTATGTAATGGTGAATACAGTGTTACTAGCATATTTGCTAGTTATATATGCATCCAATGGCTTTGATGGCAAAATTTTCATTGACCTTGATAATGGTGAGGTAAGTCCCTTTGCGATAACCTCAGTAGTGGAGTGTTGTCATGTTGAGTTGGGAGAGCCTTGATTTTGTTCAGAAGTGATGGATTAAATCAAAACCCAGTTGTTGATGATGAATACCAACTGAGATTGTTAAACAAAACATGGAATCATTTAGTATTGCTATTTTGTATTTGCTCTTCTTGCTTTCAAGTGGCAGTGAGATACCTACTATTGTCTATGAAGCCCAGGATAAGGCTGCAAGTTGAGAGGTCCCTGTGGATCAGTACACAAATCTCAGCCATTTAAGTGTAAACATAAAAATAGTTGGTAGTTCTTTTTCTTAGTTACAGACAGAAGTTTGTATGCATCCTGTGTTGCAGCACCAACCTTCCTACTGCTTTTATTTATACTTAAAATTTCTCCTGCTTCTGTAGAGCTCAGCAATGTATTTGATCTGCATCAGAACTTCTGCAGATTTTGTGGGTGTTTTCATATGGGGTTTTGGTCAAAACCCACCTGTCTTCTCAAGTTATTAATACATTATAGAGCTGCTTGGATTCTTGTTTGTTAAGGGATTGCTTTGTTTTCTAGGCACTATCAGATATATGAGACTTGTAAGACATGTAATCTTAGCATTTCCAAATAGATTTCCAGTCTATAAGATTGGTTTAGGGACCTTTCATAAAGGTTGCTCAGAGTTTCGCTGAGGGCAGAGTGAACTCTTGTACAGTCACCAGTCTTCTTGAAATACTGGGTGGATGATAAGCCAGTGGGTAGTAAGGGGGGGGCGATACTTGTGTGCAGCGAAGACACTGCTGGATGGGGCTTCCCAGGCAGGACTTGGAACAGGCAGTGGCTAGAGGTGGCAGAGCCTCCTGCACTGAAACAATGACAGTTTGAACTTCTCAGAAGACAAAACTTGGGTTGGTGGACAGCCAGCAAGTTACAGGGAATTGATATATCGGCAAAGTAATTTGAACTTCTGTTGCTGTGTGGTGTAATTAAAGTCTAGCTACTCAAGGTGAGGACTGGAACAATAGTGCGAGAGCATGCAGAATCATAGAATCACAGGCTAGAATAATTTAGGTTGGAAAAGACCGTTAAGACCATTGAGTCCAACCGTTAACCTAACAGTGTGAAGTGCACCACTAAACCATGTCCCTAAATGCCACATCTACAGGTCTTTTAAATACCTCCAGGGATGGTGACTCAACCACTTCCCTGGGCAGCCTATTACAATGCTTGACAACCCTTTTGGTGAAGAAATTTTTCCTAATATCCAGTTTAAGTCTCCTCTGGTGCAACTTGAGGCCATTTCTTCTCATCCTATCACTCAATACTTAGGAAAAGAGACCGAGACCCACCTCTCTATAACCTTCTTTCAGGTAGTTGTACAGAGTGATAAGGTCTCCCCTCAGCCTCCTTTTCTCCGCACTAGACAACCCCAGTTCCCTCAGCAGCTCCTCATAAGACTTGTGCTCCAGGCCCTTCACCAGCTTTGTTGCCCTTCTTTGGATACGCTTCAGTACCTCAATGTCTTTCTTGTAGTGAGGGGCCCAAAACTGAACACAGTACTCAAGGTGCGGCCTCACCAGTGCCGAGCACAGGGGAACAATCACTTCCCTGCTCCTGCTGGCCACACTATTTCTGATACAAGCCAGGATGCTATTGGCCTTCTTGGCCACCTGGGCATGCTGCTGGCTCATGTTCAGCTGGCTGTCGACCAGGACCCCGAGGTCCTTTTCCACCAGGCAGCTTTCCAGCCACTCTTCCCCAAGCATGTAGTGTTGCATGGGGTTGTTGTGACCCAAGTGCAGGACCTGGTATTTGGTCTTGTTGAACCTCATACAACTGGCCTCGGCCCATCGATCCAGCCTGTCCAGATCACTCTGTAGAGCCTTCCTACCCTCAAGGAGATCGACACTCCTGCCCAACTTGGTGTCATCTGCAAAATACGTTAAGCGCATAATTGATCCATGCTTGGATCTCAGGTTCACAAGAGACATATGCTTGTGTCCTCCAGACTCTGCTCTGCCTTCACTACATGGATGTATGAGATACTGTCAGTAAGCTTCTGAACTGCTGCACTGTATACAGCATGCTGTTTGTTTCAGGGTAAACTTTACAGATTTTTGCTTGCCTTTGAAAAGTAGGCTACAAAAGTGTGGTTTTTTAGGGACTGATTGGTGAGCAGTGTGATTGGGACAGAGAAGAAAACATCCTAAGCAACTTTCAGAGGCTGTCGTGGTTTAACCCCAGCCAGCAACTAAGTGCCACGCAGCCGCTCACTCACTACCCCCCCCACTCAGTGGGATGGGGGAGAAAATCGGGAAAGAGAAGTAAAACTCATGGGTTGAGATAAGAACGGTTTAACAGAACAGAAAAGAAGAAACTAATATTGATAATGATAACACTAATAAAATGACAGCAGTAGTAATAAAAGGATTGGAATGTACAAATGATGCGCAGGGCAATTGCTCACCACCCGCCAACCAACACCCAGCCAGTCCCTGAGCGGCAATTCCCCGCCCCCCCTTCCCAGTTCCTAAACTAGATGGGATGTCACATGGTATGGAATACACTGTTGGCCAGTTTGGGTCAGGTGCCCTGGCTGGGCATGAGAAGCTGAGAAATCCTTGACTATAGTCTAAACACTACTGAGCAACAACTGAAAACATCAGTGTTATCAACATTCTTGGCATACTGAACTCAAAACATAGCACTGTACCAGCTACTAGGAAGACAGTTAACTCTATCCCAGCTGAAACCAGGACAGTATCCACCCCTTATTCTATACCATTGACGTCATGCTCAGTTCCCATACCTTTAGTTACATCCTGATCAATCATCACCACCTTTCCATCCCTTTGAGACATACGAACTATATATATATATATATATATATATAAAAAAGTATACACACACAGAGATATCAGTTCTTTAGTTCATGGGTTATGTTCATAAAATGTTTGTTGAGTTCATTTAGTTTCCGACTCTGGGCTCCATCTGTCATACCAGTCTGTCTGGGCAGGAGGGGTGGTGCAAAGTCCTCTCAGTCGGTAGAGTAGAATTGGGCTTCAATGTGGTGTGACGAGCAGATGACATTTGACGCAGCAGGAGGATGGTGTGCACCATTGGATTGTTGCATGCTGGAATCAGTTCTGGTTCCATCACTACTGCGCTTTGCTCAGTTTTATCACAGTTCTTTCTTGCTTGATCTAAGTGATTCTTACTATAGTACTATGGATATAGCATATAACAATTATAGTAATGATAACATACAGTAGCAGGGTTATATAGTAACTAATATCATACAGTTCAATTCTGGCTATTTTCACCTAAAATCAAATCCCCTTGAGGCACACATCGGACTTCTCCATCTTTTCGCATCACCCACCAAGTGCACCCAGGCCCTTGAGCAAAAGCAATCCCACAAATGGGTTTACCTTTGCCTGAGGCAGGAGTAACCCAGACTGTTTTCCCTAACATATTTTTCATGTGCACTACAGGGACTTTATCCCCTTCTACAGTATGTAAAAATTCTGATTGGGCAGGGCCAGCCCGATTGGCAGATCCTCTGGTGTTGACTAACCAGGTGGCTTTTGCTAAATGTGTATCCCAATGTTTGAAAGTTCCGCCCCCTTTGCTCTCAATGTAGTCTTTAACAGTCCATTGTATCACTCAATTTTCCCAGAGGCTGGTGCATGATAGGGGATATGATACACCCATTCAATGCCATGCTCTTTGGCCCAGGTGTCTATGAGGTTGTTTTGGAAATGAGTCCCGTTGTCTGACTCAATTCTTTCTGGGGTGCCGTGTCGCCACAAGACCTGCTTCTCAAGGCCCAGGATAGTGTTCCGGGCAGTGGCATGGGGTACAGAATATGTTTCCAGCCATCCGGTGGTTGCTTCCACCATTGTAAGCACATAGCGCTTGCCTTTGCGAGTTTGTGGGAGCGTGATGTAGTCAATCTGCCAGGCTTCCCCAAATTTATATTTCAGCCATCGCCCTCCATACCACAGGGGCTTTAGCCGCTTGGCTTGCTTACTTGCAGCACATGTTTCACATTCATGGATAACCTGCGCGATAGTGTCCATGGTCAGGTCCACCCCTTGATCTCGAGCCCATCTATATGTTGCATCTCTTCCCTGATGGCCTGAAGTATTATGGGCCCACCGAGCCATAAATAGCTCATCCTTATGTTGCCAGTCCAGGTCCACCTGAGCCACTTCAATCTTGGCAGCCTGATCCACCTGTTGGTGGTTTTGATGTTCTTCAGTGGCCCGACCCTTGGGTACGTGAGCATCTACATGACGTACTTTTACAACCAGATTCTTTAGCTGGGACGCAATATCTTGCCACAGTGTGGCAGCCCAAATGGGTTTACCTCTGCGCTGCCAGTTGCTCTGCTTCCATTGCTGTATCCACCCCCATAGGGCATTTGCCACCATCCATGAGTCAGTATAGAGATAGAGCACTGGCCACTTCTCTCTTTCAGCAATCTCTAAAGCTAGCTGGATGGCTTTCACCTCTGCAAACTGACTCGATTCACCTTCTCCTTCAGCAGTTTCTGCAACTTGTCGTGTAGGACTCCATACAGCAGCTTTCCACCTTCAGTGCTTTCCCACAATGCAACAGGACCCATCAGTGAACAGGGCATATTGCCTCTCATTTTCTGGCAGTTTATTATACAGTGGGGCCTCTTCAGCACCTGTCACCTCCTCCCCTGGCGACATTCCAAAATCTTTGCCTTCTGGCCAGTCTGTGATCACTTCTAAAATTCCTGGGCGACTGGGGTTTCCTATGCGAGCCCGTTGTGTGATCAGTGCAATCCACTTACTCCACGTGGCATCAGTCGCGTGATGTGTAGAGGAGACCCTCCCTTTGAACATCCAGCCCAGCACTAGCAGTAGGGGTGCTAAGAGGAGCTGTGTCTCAGTACCAACCACTTCTGAGGCGGCTCGAACTCCTTCATATGCTGCCAATATCTCTTTTTCAGTTGGAGTATAGCGAGCCTCGGATCCTCGATATCCTCGACTCCAGAACCCCAGGGGTCAGCCTCGGGTCTCCCCAGGTGCTTTCTGCCAGAGGCTCCAGGTAGGGCCATTCTCCCCCTCTGCAGTGTAAAGCACATTTTTAACATCTTGTCCTGCCCGGACTGGCCCAAGGGCTACTGCATGAACAATCTCCCGCTTAATTTGTTCAAGGCTTGTTGTTGTTCAGGGCCCCATTTAAAATCATTCTTCTTCTGGGTCACTTGATAGAGAGGGCTTACAATCAAACTGTAATTTGGAATATGCATTCTCCAAAACCCCACAACACCTAAGAAGGCCTGTGTGTCCTTTTTGCTAGTCGGGGGAGACATAGCTGCTATTTTATTAATCACGTCCATTGGGATCTGACGACGTCCATCTTGCCATTTTATTCCCAAAAACTGGATCTCCTGTGCAGGTCCCTTGACCTTACTTTCTTTTATGACAAAACCGGCTTTCAGAAGGATTTGGATTATTTTCTTCCCTTTCTCAAAGACTTCTTCTGCCGTGTTGCCCCATACGATGATGTCATCAATGTATTGCAGGTGTTCTGGAGCTTCACCTTTTTCCAGTGCAGTCTGGATTAGTCCATGGCAAATGGCGGGGCTGTGTTTCCACCCCTGCGGCAATCGATTCCAAGTATACTGGACACCCCTCCAAGTAAAGGCAAATTGTGGACGACACTCTGCTGCCAGAGGGATTGAGAAAAACACATTAGCAATGTCAATTGTGGCATACCACTTGGCTGCCTTTGACTCTAGCTCGTATTGAAGTTCTAGCATATCTGGAACGGCAGCACTCAGCGGTGGTGTAACTTCATTCAGGCCACGACAGTCAACTGTTAGTCTCCACTCCCCATTAGACTTCTGCACCGGCCATATGGGACTATTAAAGGGTGAGTGAGTCTTGCTGATCACTCCTTGGCTCTCCAGTTGGTGAATCAACTTGTGGATGGGAATCAGAGAGTTTCGGTTGGTGCAATATTGCCGCCGGTGCACCGTCGTGGTAGCAATTGGCACTTGTTGTTCTTCAACCTTGAGCAACCCCACAATCGAAGGGTCTTGAGAGAGACCAGGCAGGGTAGACAGCTGTTCAGTGCCCTCCGTCTCCAAGGCAGCTATGCTGAAAGCCCATCGATACCCCTTCGGGTCCTTAAAATACCTCCTTCTGAGATAGTCTGTGCCAAGGATACACGGAGCCTCTGGACCAGTCACAATGGGGTGTTTCTGCCATTCATTTCCAGTTAGGCTTACTTCAGCTTCCAATACAGTTAACTCTTGAGATCCCCCTGTCACACCAGAAATACAAATGGATTCTACCCCTTTATAACTTGATGGCATTAGAGTGCACTGTGCGCCGGTGTCTACTAGAGCCTTATACTCCTGTGGGTCTGACGTGCCAGGCCATCAAATCAACACAGTCCAATAGACCCGGTTATCCCTTTCCTCCACCTGGCTGGAGGCAGGGCCCCTCTAATTCTGGTCAGAGTATTCAGTATTCACTTCTTGTAAAATTGGCTCAGAATTCCCTTCAAGAGGATCAGAAATAAAATCAGCCCTTCTACTCTGTTTGGAAACTGGAGTGGCATTTTTCCTGGTAGAATCCCTTTTTGTGGTGGTTTTTCCTCGCAGCTCACGTACCCGTGCATTTAGGACCGAGGTAGGTTTTCTATCCCATTTCCTCATGTCCTCTCCATGATCACATAGGTAAAACCACAGGGCACCTCGTGGTGTGTACCTTCTATATTCTCTCTCTTGGGCAGAGGAACGCTCACTCCTAATAGCTGAGACATTGGTCCTTACACGTGTGGAGTAGGACATATCCTCTTTGAATTGCTGGAAATCCTCGGACAGCTTCTCCACAGCCGAAATGCAGGCTTGTAGGGAGGAGGAGAGATTTTCTTTGTATTGACAGAGTTGGCGAGCCACTTCCTCCACTGTCAGTGCCTCTTCATCCTTCCAGGCCATTATTGCCAATGCGTTGGCATAGGATGACGGTGCGCTCCGTACAAACTTCCGCCACATAGGTCGTGTGGATTGGACTTCGTCTGGATCTTTGGGTAATTGTGGGTTGTCCAGGTCATGATGAATCGTCTCTAGCACAGCTAATTCCCTCAGATATTGAATACCTTTTTCCATGGTGGTCCACTTGCTTGATTGACATATAACATCTTCCTTAAAGGGGTACCTTTCCTTCACACTTGACAGGAGTCGCCTCCAGAGGCTGATGGCTTGTGTCCCTCTTCCAATTGCCTTGTCAATGCCACCTTCCCTGGCAAGCGATCCCAGCTGCTTGGCTTCCCTACCTTCTAATTCCAAGCTGTTAGCCCCATTGTCCCAGCATTGGAGGAGCCAGGTGATAATATGCTCACCTATACAGCGGCCAAAATCTTTTCGCATATCCCGCAGCTCACTCAAGGATAGGGACCGGGTTATTACCTCTGGTTCTGCCTCTTCCTCCTGTTCCCACGATGACCCTGGTTCACCTTCATCCTTCGCTAAGCGAACTGATTTTTTTGTATATTTCTTTTTCTGTACGGGGGCAACTGATACTGGTGCAGGTTGGTCCGCTGGTTCAGTTGCAGTATCGCTCGCCGGGTTTTGGATAACTGCAATGTCTGTCGCCGAAGTTTGGGTAGCAGCAGTGCTCATCGCTGGGGCTGGAGGGACCGCAGTGCCCGTTGCCAAGGTTTGGGTAGCTGCTGTGCTCATTGCCGGGGCTGGAGGGGCTGCAGTGCCTGTTGCTGAGGTTTGGGTAGCCCGAGTTCTCGTCGCCAGGGCTGGAGGGGTCACGGTGCCTGTCGCCAAGGTCTGGGTGCCTGCAATGCTCCTTGCTGGGCCTGGAGGGGCCGCAGCGCCCGTTGCCGAGGTTTGGGTGGCCGCGGTGCTCATCATTTTGTTGTTAGGTCCAGAGACTTTCTCTTCCCCTTGAGGGTACTGAGTGGTGTCGAACAGGGCTCGATAGGCATGGGCCAGGCCCCAGCACATTGCAGTGATTTGTATCTCTCTGGAGCTGCCGGCGTGACAGCATACCTTTTCCAAATATTTTACTAGTTCTTCTGGATCCTGCGCTTGTTCAGGGGTGAATTTCCAAAACATTGGAGGTGCCTACTTTTCTAGGTACTTGCCCATACTACCCCACACATCCTGCCACTCATAATTATCCAGCCTTGGGGCACATCTCTGGGTGATCTTCTTAAATAGCCGTTTAACCTTAAACGAGAGCTGAACCACATTCAGAAGTATGCTAATTCCTAGCAGTAGGGCTAGGACTGTGCTAGTCCCAACATCCCAGGAGTATTCAAATTTTTCAAAATTCTCAAACACCATTGTAACTGGACTGAAGGAGAAAGGAGAGGGGAAGAAAGGTACCCCACCCATAGACTGGTTTTCCATGGAGGAAAGGTAAATGGTATAATTATTAATAGTTTCCCACAGATGGCTCCCACAGTATAAAGGTGACAATGCTAAGTGCAAATACCGGATTAATCCCACAGCTGATGACTTTATCATACCATAAACCAGTGTTATACCATACATCAGAGCGAAAACCTTAATCCACCTCCCACGGATGATAAGCAGCAGAAGAGGAACTACATACAGCAAGCGAGGTGATACATAACAGAGCTTTAAAAACCAGAGCAACAACTCTAAGAACACATAAATCAACATAATGAAAGCTTAGAACAAATTTGTTTTAACAAGCTCTGGTCAGGTTTGTCATTATCTCAACCCTTCATGCCCCATGTTGGGTGCCAAAATGGACTGTCGTGGTTTAACCCCAGCCAGCAACTAAGCACCACGCAGCCGCTCACTCACTATCCCCCCCACTCAGTGGGATGGGGGAGAAAATCAGGAAAGAGAAGTAAAACTCGTGGGTTGAGATAAGAATGGTGGAATCCCCATCACTGGATCCCAGGGAGGTCAGCACCTTCCTCTCCAGGGCTCCTCAGGGAGCCACAGAGAGCAATGAGGTTGCCCCTCAGCCCCCTTTTCTCCAAACTGGACAAACCCGGAGTCCTCAGCTGCAGGAGGCGGCCCGGGAAGATGGAGGAACTTGCTAGGAGCCTTCGCCGCTGCCGACACCCCCAGCACTCTCCTTGTGTCCAAGGCCCTGCGACAGGCGCCAATGGGACCTGCAGCACCACGCAGCAGGGCAGAGGGGAGAGGAGCGCTGGAAGGGGCTGCCTTGGTGCAGTGTCCAGACCTGCTTTCCTGCCCCATGCCAAAGCTGGTAGAGCAAGGTGAAGGTCCTGATGGAGCCCGCACACCTTCTGTGTGTGCCAACAGGAGCCCTGGACAAAAATTGTGCGCACAGAAGCTGTGGCGGCTGAAAAGCAGCGAGGTCAGGGGCCGTCACAGCTGTTCCCCGCTGACATTAGAGGGGTGTCGGGGGCCGACGGCCGTGCAGCCAGGGAAGGCAGACGCCCCAAAGGGGGAGAGCCTGCTCCACTGGACACTTGCCACCTTCTCGTGGCCTGGTGGGTGGGTTTTAAGCTCAGGCCTCTTGGGTCGTGTGACAAGAGGCTGGTGCCCCAAGCACAAAGGCCCGACAATGGGCAGCCCTGCAGTGAAGGGGGGGAGCCCTGGTGAGCTCCTCGGTGCCAATGGAGTGCCCCGACCTGGCTCCTGCGAGGGCCGTCAGGGGAGACGCATCCAGTGACAGGATGCGTGGGAATGGCTCAAAGCTGCATCAGGGGAGGTCTAGACTTGATATTAGGAAGCATTTCTTCACCAAGAGGGTGGTCAGGCACTGGAACGGGCTTCCTAGAGAGGTGGTTGATGCCCCATGCCTGTCAGTGCCTTAAAAAGAGGTGTTTGGACAATGCCCTTCATCGTAAGTTTTAACTTTTGGTCAGCCCTAAAGTGGAAGAGGCATTTGGACTGGATGATCGTTGGAGGTCCCTGCCAAATGAACTAGTCTTCTGTTCTGCTCTGTTCTATTCTATTTGTATTTCTACTTCTGTTCCTATTTCTATCCTATTTCCTTGTGCCCTTCTTGTAGACTGGAATAATGTCGAGTAGCTTCCAGTCAGCGGGGACCTCCCCAGACTCCCAAGACCTTTGGTGGATGATTGAGAAGGGTCCTGCCATAACGTCCACTAGCTCCTGCTGAGTCCCAGCAAGTCCTCGTGGACTTAGGAACATTAAATTTCTGTCTCTCATAGTCTGGTAGGTAATTACATTGTCTTGAGATTGTTGACACAGATCGTTTGTCTATGTGTTGCGATAAACAAGTACATATTCATGGATATTTTGGCTTCTGCATGTGCTGAGATTCTTATTAATTCCACTACTTTAAATCGTTTGTCGTGAAGGTGTTTCCTTAGCCACTAAAAACTGTATCAATAGAGTCATCCTTTTAAGGGAACTAGTGTTCAGTAGCATGCAGCAATGTCAAACGAAGAAACACAGCTCCTGTGTCTTTCTTTTTTTCAGAAATCTTTTTTTGTTTTGGGTTCTAAGTGATTTTGATAGGTCATTAAACAATGGATGACCTTATCTATCTGAGGTCTGCAAATACAGCTCAGAAGGATGATACAGAACATACAGCATGATAAATAGTGCGGAGGAAGCACTCTTCTGCTCAGCATTGTGCTATGTATTAGTTTTGGTTTTTTCTCTTAGATAATATGAGAAATAGAACCTGAAAGTCATTGTAGAGTCTTTTTACCAATTTGTATTTATTTTTGGTAAAATTTTATAGCAATTGCACACTTCTTCCAGTCAATGTACTGGATAACTGTGATAACTCTGATGCTATTTTTAATAATCCTAAAATTTACCTCTGCCTTTTTTCCTTAATTGAAACTTTTCATATGGTTAATTACTTTTGCTTTATTGCCAGAACAAAATACAGAATCATAGAATCAGAGTGCCGTTGAGGTTGGAAGAGACGTCTGGAGGTCATTTGGTCCAACCACCCTGCTCCTGCCGGGACACCTAGAGCATGCTGCCCAAGACCATGTCCAGATGGCTTTTGAAGAAATCCAAGGATGGAGACTCCACCACCACACTAGGCAACCTCTTCCCATGCTAAGTCACCCTCACAGTAAAACAGGAACCTCCTACGTTCAGGAGGAACCTCCTGTGTTTCAGTTTGTGCCCATTGCCTCTGGTCCTGTCACTGGTGACCACTGGAAAGAGTCTGGCTCCATCTTCTTAGCACCCTCTCTTCAGGTGTGTATACGATATAATGAGATTCCCTCCAAGCCTTCTCTTCTCCAGCCTGAATGGTCCCAGCTCTCTCAGCCTTGCCTCGTAGGAGAGCTGCTCCAGTACCATCATCACCTTCGTGACCATTTGCTGGACTTTCTCCAGTTTTTCCATGTCTCCTTGTACTGGGGAGGCCAGAACTGGACACAGTACTCCAAGTGTGTCCTCACCAGTGCTAAATAGAGGGGAAGGATCACCTCCCTCAACCTGCTGGCAACATTCCTCCTCATGCAGCCCAGGATACCATTAGTCACCTTTGCCAGAAGGGCACAGCACTGGCCTATGTTCAACTTGGTGTCCACCAGGACCCTGGATAATGTAATGTTACAAATAGTGTTATTTCATTTAGGCTCCTATCAGATATTCAGGTGCATGGAAAGAAATAATTCACATATAAATTTTCTATGGTATCTTAGTCCATGCTGTTTGTAAGCATATGTAGCAGCTATGTTGACCGGCTGAAGCAGTGAATGGTTGACATTGTCCTTGAAATCACTCAGTCTTCCACTGAACGCTACTGGCCTCTTGACTGTGAGATGAGGATTTACCACTGCAGCAGAGGAAGTGGCTGTGGAGATACTGAAAACACTCACTCCCTGTTCTAAACAGAAATGAGCCTCAGCTCTGTGAAAGGTTAGATTCAAACACAAATCTGGTTCAAATTTCTGTCTTTCAGCTCTAGGGTGTGTCATATGAATGAATACTGAAACAAACTGTATCACAGCTTTCTGGTCAACCACTGAAATCTACAGACTACTTGGTGCTCTCTGACATACATTGCATAACCTATAGGAGAAGTCGTGGATTTCTTATGGCAGTTCTACTCTAATGTGAAGTAATAATGGGAGCATTTTCCATTTCAGTGACTCTAAAAGCAGATACTTTGTCTCCTACAGAGGTACTTTGAAGAAGAGCGCTCTGAATGTCCTCTAAAAACCCTGCAGGTTGTTCCATACTGTATTTCTGATTTCTGGCAGAACAAAATAATCTTTTCAAAATTTGTAGTTCTAGCTCTGCAAAGCAATGTCGTAAGAGAAATCAACATTTTTGCATATTGAAGGTGACGTGCGGAAAACAGACTCCATAATCAGTGAGACTGTAAAGCAGGTATGTTCATTCAGGGCTGGGCAGCACGGGGGGTAGTCCCACCAAAGTCGTGCACGCCTGACTCGGCATTTCGCTTCGAATTTATACAGTCAAGTGTTACATATACATAGAGTTTCGCAATACGCCTAATACATAGGCATGATCTATCCCCGCTTCATATTAAAATTAGTTCCAAGACGTCACAAGGCCGGTCTTGGCTGGTTCTTGGGGTCGACTGCTGCTTCTTATCAGGGACTATCTCCTGTCCCCAGCCAGCCTCAACAATGCAAACATTAAGCATCACTTCTCATCCCCTTGGGCCATGTCTACCTCTAATGAAATTTCTTTAACTTCATTATAAGCTAGATAATTATTAAACAGTTCCTATCTACATCCATATATCTACTATACCTACTAAGGTTCCTTTGGCTCCCCGTCTCAGTCCCCCCTTTTCTAGAAAATAGTAAATTCTTTTACTATATCCAACTCTAGTACTTCTAATGCATTGTTTCCCTATCTAGCATTCTCTCAAAATATTTGTTGGACTCGAGTTTTCGTCGCAAGCGATTCTTTTTCCATTCGCTGTAGGAATCCCCTGTGTTTTGGAAACACCATAAATGGCATCGCTGACAAACAGGTTTTCATCCCACGCCTTACACAGAGTCCCCACAACTCCCCATATTACCGTGTAAAAACTAAACATCCATCGGGTTTTGTGGTGACTTTCTATGGAGTTTTGGGTGTCTTTTTCATTCTGGCGTGATGAATCCAAGCATTCTGTTCTTTGATTCTGATTGCAGTAAAGGAGGTGAGTAGTACTTGAAATGGTCCTTCCCACTGTGGCTCCAGGGTTTTTTCTGTAAGAGACTTTACATATACATAATCCCCAGGTTGTATATTATGTACAGGTCCATCCAAACCTCTCCCTCGAGTCCCAGCCACATGCTTCCTGATTTTATTGAGCTGCTTACTCAATGCTACCATGTAAGAGGTCACAATTTCGTCCCCAGCTTGCACAGACACCCGTTTCTGTATTTCATAGGGTCGTCCATACAAAATTTCAAAGGGGCTCAGTCCTTCCCTCGCCCTTGGTCTTGTTCGTATACGCAAAAGGGCTAAAGGGAGAGACTGAGGCCATGTCAGATTTGTTTCTTGTCCCAATTTCACAATTTGCTGTTTGATTAAGTGGTTCATTTTTCCACTTGACCACTCAACTGGGGGTGATATGGAGTATGAAGCTGCCAATCTATACCCAAATGGTGGCTAATTTGTTGTACTATTTTTGAGACAAAATGTGGTCCTCTGTCAGAGGACATGGTTGTTGGAACCCCAAAATATGGTATTATCTCTTGCACTAATATTTTAGTTACCTACCGAGCTTTAGCCGTTCTTGTTGGGAATACTTCTGGCCAACCTGAAAAGGTATCAGTTAATACCAATAAATATCGATATCCCCCTTTTCTTGGAAGTTCTGTAAAATCAATTTGCCATTGTTGTCCAGGCCCATTGCCTTTTCCAATCTGGCCCATTTCCGGCTTGGGGGTATTCTTAGGATTAGTCTGGAGGCAAAGATTGCACTGTTGTGTCACGTGTCTCACTGTGATGTATAAATTTCTAGCCACAATTTCTCTTATCAAATGATTATACAGACCCTCTGTCCCCCAATGTCTTTTCCTATGCTCCTCCCATATCAAATGCCACAGTAAGCAAGAGGGAATGATTAGTTTTCCCTGTGGGGTATGAGCCCACCCCTCTTCATTACATGACCCTTCCAAATCTGTAATAAGCTTCTGATTTTCCCTGGTATATTCTGGCTTACCTCTTAGGGAGATTTGTCTACCAGGAATTAAAGCCCCTTCTATTTTTACCTTTGTTTTGGCCACTTGTTTTGCCTCTCTGTCTGCCAGTTCATTCCCTTTTTCCAAATCTGAGCTCACTTTCTGGTGTGCCTTAATATGCATAATTGCTACTTTCTTAGGGAGCTGGACAGCTTCCACTAACTTCAGAATTTCTTCTGCATGTTTGATATTTTTTTCCCCTGGGAATTCAGTAGTCCTCTCTCCTTCCAAATTGCTCCATGCGCATGTACAACTCCAAAGGCATATTTTGAGTCTGTATAAATGTTCACAACTTTGCCCTGGGCTAATTCCAGGGCGCGGGTTAGAGCAATTATTTCTGCCTTCTGTGCGGAGGTGTTCATGGGTAAAGCTCCTGATTCTGTCACCTCTTGGCTGGTGGTGATGGTGTATCCCACATGTCGATTACCATTTAGGATGTAACTGCTTCCATCTGTGAACCAAGTTTCCCTGTTTTCCATGGAGCTGTCTTTCAGGTCTGGGTGGCTTGCGTATGTTGCTTCGATGGTTTCCAAACAGTCATGATGTACCTGTTCTCCTGTGTTCCCGCTGAGAAAAGAAGCTTGGTTGACAATGTTAGTGACTACGATCTCCACATCATCCTGCTCTACCAATATAGCTTGATATCTCAGGAATCTTTGTGGAGAGAGCCAATGTCCACCCTTTGCTTCCAGTACTGCTGTTACTGTATGAGACACCAAAAGAGTCATTTTCTGGCCCAGAGTAAACTTTCAGGTTTCCTGTATGTTCGGTATCACAGCTGCAACTGCCGGCAGGCATCCAGGCCAGCCTTTTGCAGTCATGTCTAACTGCTTAGAGAGATAGGCAACTGCCCGTCGATATGGACTAAGGTTTTGTGCTAATATTCCCAGGGCAATGCCCTGCTTCTTGTGGGAGTAAAGAAGAAATGGCTTACTCACATCTGGGAGTCTTAAGGCTGGGGCTGACATCAAAGCCTTTTTCAGTAGCTCAAAGGCTTGTTCGGTCTCCTTGTTCCACTCAAGGTGTTTCTGTTCAGTGGCTGTCAGCGCATACAGTGGTTTAACAAGCAATCCATAATTCTAGATCTACAACTGGCACCACCCTGTCATTCCCAGAAAAGTCTGTAACTCTTTTACTGTCTGAGGTCTCTGAGTTTGGCATATTGCCTCTTTATGGGCCTGTCCCAAAGTTCTTTGTCCCGCACTAATTTCATAGCCCAAATAATTCACTTTGTGTTGCATTACCTGTGCATTCTTCTTGGATACCCGGTACCCTTGAAGTCCCAGGAAATTCAGCAGACTCACCATCCATATTATACAATCTTTCTCTGCCTTGGTGGCGATCAGGATATCATCCACATACTGCAACAGCTATCCCTCCTTAGATGGAGTTTCCCAGGATTCCAAGTCTTTGGCAAACTGATTGCCAGAAATGGTAGGACTATTTTTAAATTCTTGTGGCAACACTGTCCAAGTGAGCTGGGTCTTTTGACCACTCTTGGGGTTTTCCCATTCAAATGCAAATAATTTTTGGCTGGTCTCATGGAGAGGGAGGCAAAAGAAAGCATCCTTCAAATCTAAAACAGTAAACCAAGTCAATTCATGTGTTAATACGGTCAACAAGGTATATGGGTTCGCCACTACCGGGTAAAGATCTTCAGTTATCTTATTTACCGCCCGTAAGTCTTGGACCACCCGATATGACCCATCGGGCTTCCGAACAGGTAATATAGGGATATTGAATTCAGACTCACACTCTTTCAATAATCCCAACTGCAAAAATATTTTGTCACCGGCCGAATTCCTTCTCTGTCTTCCTTCTTTAGGGGATATTGTTTAATTCTTACTGGCTTTCGGCCTTCCTTGATCCTAACTTCAACAGGTGGAGCACTTTTCCCTCTTCCAGGTGCATCGGTAGCCCATAACCCCGGGTACACTTGGTTTAAGATGTCCTCGTTAATGCTTCCTTCTAGGGGGAGACTGGTTAAGGTTAGGCCCAATATTTGAATATATTGCTGATCTTTTACCTCCAGAGTAATTTCTCCATTTTCAAATACAATTTTTGCTCCCAATTGTTCCAACAAATCCCTTCCCAAAAGTGCCTCTGGGGAGTTGGGCATATATAAACATTTATGAATGCCCCACTGTTTTCCTAATTTATATTTTAAAGGTTTACAAAAATATGCCTTTTCACTTTGGTTAGTTGCTCCTTTTACTATGACATAATCATCTCCCAGGGGCATAAAAGCTTGGTTCAGAACCGAGCATGTTGGCCCCGTATCTACCAAAAATTCTACCTCTTGTTGTGTTTTCCCTAGCTTAATTATAACCAGTGGATCCGCTAGGGTAGATTTCCCAGGTTCCCGTCAATCTCCCTTCACATGGGCTACCGTTCTTCCTGTTTGAGCCCTCTGATCCTCCTTCTTGTTCTTTGGGCATTCCTTTTTCCAATGACCAAATTTCTTACACAAAGCACATTGATCCTTGCCCAGGCGGGGCAAGTCTCGTCTAGGCCCTCTTCCTCTTTCTTCCTGGATAACAGCCATTAATTTCCTTTGCCCTTGCCTATATCCTTCTTCTCTGTTACTAAATATTCTCCATGCTTCATCCAATAATATTTCCAAATTTCTACCCTCTGTAGGGTGTAATTTCTGAAGTTTGCACCTTATATCCCCTGTAGATTGACCCAAAACCAGGGAGACCAATTGTTGTACTCCTATCCCTGACCCAGGATCCCGTGGCGTGCTGCGGCGCATTACATCCCTCAATCGATCCAGGAATTCAGATGGAGACTCAGAAGGACTCTGTTTGACTGCATATAAAGCTGACCAATTTATAGTTTTGGGGATTGCCCTCTCCATTCCTTTTGTAATCCAATCCTGATACCCCTGCAATCTTTCCATATGTGCAGATCTATTAACATCCCACTTTGGGTCTTGGAGAGGGAAATATTCCTTAATGTCCCCTCCTGTGATCTTATAATGATCTTCAGCTAGGTTCCCTGCTGTTTTTAAAATCAGCTGTTTCTCTGTCTCAGTCGTATATTCCAATAATAGCTGTATAGCCTTCCAATCAGGGTTATGCTATTTTACAATAAATTGGAAATGCTTAGTTACACTTACCGGATCACTCCTATAATCTTTTGCAACCTTTTTCCAATCCCCTAGGTCAGCAGTAGAAAAGGGTACTTTGATTAACATCGTCCCACCATCTGGCCCCACCACCTCTCAGAGAGGTGCTTGTAAAGCTGTTGAGGTAGTTTTCTTCCTAGTATGGGAAGATACAGGGCTGTCCGGGAGGGTCAGAGTTCTATCTGAGTCTGCATCCTGTTCCTGTGGTCGAGAGGGAGGCTTAAACAAATCAGTTAGATCTTGTTCTGATGCCTGACGGATTTTATTTGTCTTTGTACATCTTTGTCCAATAGTACATGCCAAACAACACCGCATCAGTTTACCTCTAAGCTCCTTGTTGTTTTCTCGCTCAACTGCGAGCACCATGGGGTCCTGTGGGGGTACCATTCCACAGTCCCTTTGCCACTCCGGATGGTTTCGGAGGGTGAAAAACATGCCTGCATACGAAACCTCATCCCATTTTCCTTCTCTCCTTAAAACCAGCATTAGTTGTAATAGAGTATTATACTCTATTGACCCATTAAGTGGCCACTTAGCATCACCTTCTAACTTATACAATGGCCACCATTGATTGCAATATTTAATAAGGTTCTTTTTATTTTCCATACCTCCGGTCCCAACAGTATCTTTCCAGTGGGCAATTACACAGCCCAGAGGACTCTTCCTCAATATTCCCCCTTGATTGTTTCCCATTTTATAACTTTTCCTTTTAATAAGCTTCCATGCAAATCGTTTCTTACACCTCTTTATAGTCTTCTCCCAGTTTTCCTCCCACACGTCCCGAATTTCCAGGATTAAATTTTCTTTTCCACACACCAATTTCACTATTTCAGCTACCTTTCCAACCACAAACAATCTCAACTGTATACATAGCCCATCCCCTCTTATCCCAGGGAGTCCAAACCCGACACTCAGGGCATTCAATATCCCCCCACAATCTATTTGCAACCTCTGTTTACACCACACACATTCCAGGACATACGAGGGCATACACTCATTTCCTGGATGTAAAAGACACCATTCAAATAGCCACATTTATGCGATGCACCATACAGGGACTTTCTTACACCAACACCACAAAATGATTAAGATAATTAAACTCAAACTTACAATTACAACTCTAACATATAAATTCAAGTTCCAAATCACCAGTGAGTCACACTTCATTCGTCTCCGGCCGTACCCCTTGTGGAGTTACGAAACTGCGGATCAGAACTCCACACACGCTCCGCAGCTGAGCTGTGTCTTTTACTCAAACATTCAATCCACAGTTTTAGACATTTACACATTAACAAGCATATATACACATATAAATCTCAACATAACATTTCCACATACTCACACGAAATCTTTAACATTAAATTTCCAAACATTCACATCATACAATCATCGCTCCAGTTGACAGCCTTTCAGCAGCTGCAAAAATGTACCAAGCGCAATTGCGAGGGGGTCTACTTACCCCAAAAATGTACCAAGCACAATTGTGAGGGGGTCCACTTACCCCAAAAATGTACCAAGTGCAATTGTGAGGGGGTGCGCTTACCCTTCTCCTGCCTCTTATATACCAGTCATTGACAGGTCCGTCCTGGCTCCCGATACTGGGATGCAGCAGTCGCCCCGGATTTGCTCGATCTACCCTCAAGATCGCTAGCGGCCGCTCTATCGGTCAGCAAATCCCCCCTTGTTACCATACAGGGTACCCTCCTCCCATTCGGGGACTTTGCTGCACGCCAGACGTCTCTGCACGATTTAGCAGCTGTCCCGGCCCGTACTTTTACAGGCTCCCCTTGTAGAACACACCGTTTGGTCCGCGGCTTCAGGAGGCTGTTGTCTGCTCCCACGGTGAGCGGCTGACAGCGGAGGCTCCTCCGAGGAAAGTGCTCGGGGCGCACCTTGGGGCGTCCGCTCCGCAGTTGGTCCCGCAGCCGAGCCCAGAGCCTCCTGGCTGGCTCGCCAAAACTGACGTGTGGAAAACAGACTCCATAATCAGTGAGACTGTAAAGCAGGTATGTTCATTCAGCGCTGGGCAGCACCAGGGGTAGTCCCACCAAAGTCGTGCGCGCCTGACTCGGCATTTCGCTTCGAATTTATATAATCAAGTGTTACATATACATAGAGTTTCGCAGTACGCCTATACATAGGCATGATCTATCCCTGCTTCATATTAAAATTAGTTCCAAGATGTCACAAGGCCGGTCTTGGCTGGTTCTTGGGGTCGACTGCTGCTTCTTATCAGGGACTATCTCCTGTCCCCAGCCAGCCTCAACAATGCAAACATTAAGCTTCTCGTCCTCTTGGGCCATGTCTACCTCTATTGAAATTTAACTTCATTATAAGCTAGATAATTATTAAACAGTTCCTATCTACATCCATATATCTACTATATCTGCTAAGGTTCCTTTGGCTCCCTGTCTCAGAAGGTCCATTGCTTCTTCAGGAGCATCATGCATCTTCTTGGTACCCGTAAGTGGTAGGGTTTTTTAAGATTTTCTCCTGTTATGCAAGAAATGAGAAATATTTCTCTCACATTTGATTAAAAAAAAAAGACAGCTGTGTGGAGTTTCTTAGAGCTTTGGAAAGCTGAATCTAGAGTATGAGGAGAGTCACACATGAATGATAATCTGTGTCTGTTGTCTATGCAAGGATTTTACCACCAAATCACATTTATAACCAAAAAAAGAGAGGGCACTGGAATATTTTTTAAGCTTGCATATCGTATTTATATACAGATGCACAGACTTGAAATTTTAAAATTCTACCAGCTGAATAACACTGTGTTCCTATGAAGAGTTACAACCCACGTGCATGCCTACAGGACATCTGAAGTTTTCTGTGTACAGAACTGCATTCATATATTAAGTCTTTAAATATATATGTGTACATACATATGGAGTCTATATATATGTACATACATACATATATACACAGATGTGTATATGCTACATTGTCATTTATTCTTCCTGGGCTAAGCTGCGCCTAAGACTTTGAAGACAGCAAGCTATAGAGATGTAAAGAACAAGTTGCAGCTACATCGATGTCCTGTTTCCCACAGATGCACTACAGAAGGCACAAGATAATGTTCCTTCCTATACTTCCTGAGAATGCATCCATTTGCTAAAGCATCTCTAAACAAAGCTCCCAAATTCATAGACTCTTATTAGAATACACTCTGCTTGATACTGCTTCCATTTCTGTTTGGGAGCTGGGCTCCTTGTTGCTGTTGGGTTTTTTTTAGAATAAGCATGCTGAGTGGATCACAGTGCTGCTTGTGAAAGAAGCCTGTCTAAGCACTGGCTTTTATCTTTGATCTCAGATGAACACTTTCTAAGTGTGGCTCAGCAGGTAGCTGACTGCCCCTCCTGCTCACTTTAAATTTTAAAAATGTCATATCTCCCACAATGATTTCTTTGTCTTTCCAGTTGAATAGAGTCTTTTTACTGAATCCACAAGAGAAGAAAGTCTTGAATGAAGCTGGAAAATGAGAACAACTTTTCCCCAGGGTAATGTACATTTTCACCTTTGTGAGAGGTTGCTCCATCCATTCCCGCACAACATTTCATAATAAAAACATCCGATGCACTATGTGAAGCCTGCTTTTTTTCTGCAGCAACAAACTCCTTTGTTGGGTGTAAAGGTATAAAGATCTTAAGTGCGCATGAAGATCACAAAGTGCAGCACAGCACTGTTTGGATGTAGTGCCTTGTTCCTGAAAGTGTGTAATGTCTTGGATGTAAAACCTTCTTCTGATTCAGCTGTGTTAGCATGGCACCGTGCCCAAGCTAATGGGTCTTGGAGCTTGAGGGAAAAACTATGCTACAGCTTCTATCCTGTATTGGCTTCTGAAGCCAGTGTGGTTTCCACTCACCATCATCTATGCTTCGCCCCACAGTGTGATGCAGACATGACTTACATGATTCTCTTGGTGTTAGAGGCTTCTAGCTAGAACTGTTCTTCTACTTATTGAGGAAAACTTAGTAATTTGACATCATAAAAGTGCAGAAACCCTTTTATTCTGCCCATCTCTCATGCTGTTGCAGTAAGATCATAATATGTGGCAGTCTTCTTTCACTCTGCCTTTGTGGTGCTTTAAACAGTGAAGTACTCCAGAGCACATCAGATTCACTCTGGATTTCCCAGCTGAGGTCTTAGACTAAAATGAGGCAAAATACTGTATATTTTCAAGTTTATTAGAAACCCAAATCCAAATGATAGCTTTGAAGGATGAAACCTCATGAGCTAGTCCCCAAACCCAGAATCTTCCTGAGTTCATGATAGAACAGTTTTAAATAGACTGCTAAAATACTACAATATGTAGCATCAATGTTTTCTGATCTGCAATGAGTAAATATTTCTAATATTTTCATTCTAGCACTTTGCCTCCCATCAGGAGATTTAATGGTGTATGTCAAATGCTAAGAAGGCTACAGCAATTCTGTAAGACCTATAAGCATCAGTATTCCTGCAAGAAGAATGGAGAAGCTCAGGGCAAAGGAGCTCAGTGTTGTGCTCAGGATTGTACTTACGCTTGTGGAGCCAAGGAAGAGAAAAACTCCTGCACCTGACAGAAAGTCCTCCCATGTTTCTGCCTGCTTCAAGTGGATTATGTTATTTTGACGTGTGGAAAACAGACTCCACAATCAGTGAGATTGTAAAGGAGGTATGTTCATTCAGCGCTGGGCAGCACCAGGCGTAGTCCCAGCAATTTATTTGAATTTATACAGTCAAGTGTTACATATACATAGAGTTTTGCAATACACCTATACATAGGCATGATCTATCCCCACTTCATATTAAAATTAGTTCCAAGATGTCACAAGGCCGGTCTTGGCTGGTTCTTGGGGTCGACTGCTGCTTTTTATCAGGGACTATCTCCTGTCCCCAGCCAGCCTCAACAATGCAAACATTAAGCATCACTTCTCATCCCCTTGGGCCATGTCTACCTCTGTTGAAATTTAACTTCACTATAAGCTAGATAATTATTAAACAGTTCCTGTCTACATCCATATATCTACTATACCTACTAAGGTTCCTTTGGCTCCCCGTTTCAATTTTCTCTTCAGGAAAATCATTGGTAGAAAATAAATTACTGCAGATACACTGCTAAGGTGTAAGCCAATTATATTATTATTAAACCCAATGATAGTAGGAGATCTGTAATTAAATAAATGTATTTTTTTCTTTGAAGAACTCTGTCTATTCTGTTGCAATCCTGTTGAATGCCAGTGTCTCCAAACTGCAAATGATTGTGTGTGCCTTTTACTTTGTAATACCAGTATCTGTCAGTTTCCTTCCCTGGGAGAGTTGAAACTTGAAATCAGATCCAAGTTGTTATTTGGGCAAGATTTCCTTAATGTGCGCTTTCCTTGCTTGGCAGACTTGCTGCTGATAAGCAAGCAGATGTACTGCAGACAGCACTGGAGGTCGAGAGTATGAATGTTGTATAATACACTTGTTTTCTTTCTCCCCATTTTGGTTTTTCTTTTCTCCTCCTCCAGCAAGTGTGCTCCCAGGCACTCTTGGAAAGCTGCCAGTCCAGAAATATCAACACTCCTGAAATTCTTCCCAGCCTTAGACTTCTGATGTCCTTTTCATGGGGCAGTCAAATTAGGAAGGATCCCTGAAGTAATTTCTGTGGAGGATGTCACTGGAGAAGGGAGGGCAGGGTCAGACAGAAGGTCCCTAGAGACACGAGTATCTTGTTATAAAAAAGCTAAAGCTCTTCATACTTTGTGTGACTACCCTGCCTAATATAAACTGCACAAGAGACAGAGAACAATGGTAATCATTCTTCTAGTACATATTTACTCCCGGTTTACTATCCCACTTCTGGGCTTTGATGGGCTTTTACATAATGCTTCTCATCTGTTAAATGTTATCAGCTACTAGTAAAAGCCATCTACTTAAACACACATAATTTAAATTACATAAAAATAAAGGAACTATAAGGTCTGTTGGGTGTTGGGGTTGTTAATGGGCTGCAATGCCTAAGGGATGCGGAAAGTTTTGCAGTTTGCAGCATTAACATCTACATACATGCTAGTCTGTTAGGTTGCTCCCAAAGGATCAGGTCAGTAGAAAAACACCTTGTTTATATCCATACCCTGAAGGTGACTCTAGACACACCCTATGGCACACTGCATAGTAATAGATAAATAGAAAACACCTATCCCCTGGTGCCCTGGCAAAGCATGTCTAATACTTGTTCTGTGCCAAAATGTCTGCTTTTGGCCCATCTGTGTGGAGCAGACTGACATGCCACAAATCTACCAGCACCTTGTAGCAAAAGGGTAGGAGACCTGGGAGCCTACCCTGCCTCTCCCATGGAAGAATTGCTTGTTTGGGGGTCAGCTGAACTCTGCAGCCCTTGGGAAGATGGCCTAGGTCACAGCACTGGAAGTGTAAGGATAAAGCCATTTGGGGATCGATGGTGTGGCAACTCAGATTGCTCCCCAGAGCTCTCGTCAAGAGGCAAAACACATGCAAAATGATACACACCTTACCTGTGCCAGGAAAAAAAAATCTACTGTTAGTCTGCAGAACAAAAAATTTATTTTCCCATTTGCAGGGGCTGTGAGCAGAGAAGAGGATAACTTAGAGTCCTGCTGTCATGTAGAAGTGACAATGGGCAGAAAAGACTGTCTCATGTCTATCTGTCTAGGCAGCTGATTTTCCTGGGTGACACACAGCAACCCCAATGGGCACAGCGGTGCTTTTACCATCACAAGTCTGTCTTCAGCTTTTATTTGCACAGAGCTGAAGTCATGTGGGATCTGGCTTTTGAAATGTTTCAATATAGGTCTGGGGTGGTCTTTTCTCAAACATAGGCCTGTGCTGAATACAAGGCGCCATCACCATGTGCACTCAGCACGTCCTGATCCAGGAGAGAACATTATCCAAATTATTTTCAGGATAAAGGGAACCTTTGGCTCCTTCCTATAAACATATTTGTTGTAACAGTGTCTCTTGACTGCTATGTGACCACTTTGGAGATGTCCCTGGACAAGGATGGGTGACTCTTGCAAATTGGATTAGGCAAGGATTCAGCTGGCCCTGTTCCTGGCATATGGTGGTGATTGTGAAATGGATAGAGAGAGATTCTCCATGTAAGGGAAGTGCTAAGCCTGCACCTCCCCTCCTCCCTTTCTGCCTGCTTTCATCCAGAAGATACTGTGCAAGCCAGCCCCTGGCCCTGAGAAGCCACCTCACATGAGGGTGGCCACCGGGCTGCCCAGTCGGTACTGGGTAATGGACTTTGGATGGTGGAGATGGGCAGACACCAGGTGAGACTGAGGGAAGAGTGTATCATAGATACAAACTTCATGATTTTGTTGCAAATATTCTGGTAAAGAAATAAAAACTTAATCACATAAAAGAGTTTGGTTTGATTAAGAAGTAGAAAATTGTGAAGCATAGGTAGGGGAGTGTTAAGTTTGAAATGTAGTCATAGGAACTTAGGAACTTTAGAAAATGTACTATGTGTAACCATAAGAATTCAAGTATTGTCTAAAATCAGTTAACCACAGAAACTTTGACAAAGATTTGTTGATTTGTAGTGTTTTGTTCTAGGAAACTAAGGACACCAGTTTGCTGCTTGGAAACCCCTTACCCTTCCCACCTTGATCTAATTATCGATGATTCTAATCAGTAGAGTTAAGTGAGATTAACCAATGATTGTTTTAACCTAAGAATATTAATAAGATGGTGTGGCTGAAGGACCAGTTATTAGAAAGGTTATATTTAAGAATAGACATAGTATGCATTTTTATGTAAATTAATATAGATGATGGTGAGAATCGTACTGCGCAGAATCACCTAAGAGAGGTCAAGAAGCGGACAAGTGACAAGACTATGGAAGACCACCAGAGGGCTTCTGAAGACCACCAGAGACCTTCACTGTGCCTGCATGAAGAGACATTTACATATGCTAATGATTTATTGGAAAGTTAATGATTATGTATAACATTTTCTAGAAATTCAGTGAATAGGTATAACAGGTGTGTATTTAACCTGCACAGTTAGACTAGACAGGTGCACACGATAGGTGGAACGATCCCCCGTGTGCCCAGCGCTGAAATAAAGGAGTGCCTTCTTCTTAACTTCTCATTGCTGTTAAGGAGTTTTATTCCGGATTTCTGTAACAGTTTGACCATCAAGTAAGTGGATAGGGTGGTCTGAGGCACAGAGAAGAAAAGACCATGACATCCCATGGACCTGTTATCCTTACTTTTGAATACCGAAAGGATTTTGTGACACTGGGACAGCAGAGATGGCTCTGAAATGGGTTTCCGTGTACTCACAGATACACTGCCTGCTCTAGTTATGAAACAGCCCTGTGTGGGATCTGTGGGGTAATGTGCCGTCTGGTGTGCCTGATGCTCTCTGTCAGAGGATGTAGTTTGGTAAAGTTGGACTGCATCTGGCAAGGATTTTCCAGGTTATCTATTTGTCCACACTGCTGGAGGACATGACCTGAAGGGCTGATGTGGTCTACATGGACTTCAGTAATTCTTATGGCAGCCTGGTTGGGGCACTGTTGCCCCAGCAGACCTAGTGAGCTCCAACGCCATGACAACATGAATAAGGATTTGGCCTTGAGAGGACCAAATGACTGATGAGAGTGCAGTGGGTGCACTGCGTAGACACAGCCGTACAGATGCCAGTGCTAGATAAGGATCATTTGAGCTCTGGCAGCTCCATCTAGCCTTTGGAAAACTAAGTTAAGCTCACTGAGTGGTGTAGAAGAGGGAGCGGGTGAGTTCAGGTTCACTTCAGTAGTTCTTGCAGTGTAGTGCAGTTTTCTTAGAAGTGTTTACCCTGCTGGTAAAAAACATAGCATGACTGGAAATGGGGTAAGATTCTGGCTCTAAATGCAGAAGTATGTATTAAAAATGCATTTTGGAGGTAGACTGTCTTTATAGCCTAAAATACTACTAGTTCACCAGAAAACATCTCACCTCCACCTGGCAGTGAGCGCCCTGTTGGTTCAGAATCGTGGTTGCCTGGTTTGCCCCTGCACCCTCGCTGGGTGAACTGGTGATCCCATCACCTTGTCTCATGTCATGGTCCTGCAAGTGAAGAGTGGTACCTCTCAGCTCTTCACAGGGCAGCTGCAGGCAGAGAGAGGATAAGGCAACATGCCTGCAATCATTTTCTTCCCGCCCCGTCCGACCCAGACTTACAGCTGGTTTGGGGTACATTTGTATCTTGGTAATTGGGAAATCTAATTAGATATCCTGGAGTCCTAATTAAGTGGCTTTTACTGTTATAAGAGATTTTGAGAATAATCATCTGTGAAGACTTCAGACCCATGTTCTGTTTGCATGTGCAGTTTCTAAGGCTGTGCAAGTAAGTGCTGTAATTGCCTGTAGGAATTTATAGTGTTTGCCTAAATGGAAGAAAGTACAAATACCTCCTAGCATTCAGTTTTTAAGTCTCTGATTTTAGAATTAGGGAGACAGCTGACATAAAATACTATACTTGAATAGAAATACAAGAACAGCAATCACATTCTGTTCGCATAAACTGTGTCTTTTTTGGCAACTTATGTATCAGTTGACGGAAAGCTAAAATTTTGCAGCTATTTTAACACCTGGTTAGCGGCCACAGAAATCCTTGGTAATGACTGAATATGTACCATTACATGGAATATATGCTAATAGTGTTCCGATTAAGCAGCATTCACTGCAATTGCATCTCATTAGGTAAGTCATTTCTGAGGGAGATATACTAACTAAGTGTTTTTCTTCATTATGTATTTCATGATTAAGAGGAATTTACTATATTTACAGCAGTGCAACTAAAGCTATTCAGAACTAACCATGCCAATATTTACAGAACAGAGAGAAATTGTGCTTCTGTCTTCTTCATTGCTAATTGTGAAGGGTATGTTTAGTTTCCTTAGAGGTGCTTTGACTCCTGTAATGAATAAAATCCCTAAGTTGGTAAAGTGTTTTGAGATCCTCTAGAATATAAATTATTTTATAACTTTAAACTGCTATTGTTATTCAGTTCTCTGAGCTATCTGCTACTGTCCAGCAGCTGATTTTTATCATCATCATCATCATCATCATCATCTAATGCCTCCTTCAGGGAGGTCCTCCCTGGCTGCAGGTGGATATCTGCTCCCCCATGGACCTCCCTGGGCTGCAGGGGGACAGCCTGCCTCACCATGGTCTTCACCACGGGCTGCAGGGGAATCTCCGCTCCGGCGCCTGGAGCACCTCCTCCCCCTCCTTCTTCACTGACCTTGTTGTCCGCAGAGTTTGTTTGTCTTACATGTTCTCACTCCTCTCTCTCCTGACTGCTGCTGTCATTGCACAAGGCTTTCTTCCCCTTTCTTAAATCTGTTATCCCAGAGGCACTACCACTGTTGCTGATGGGCTGGGCCTTGGCCAGCAGCAGGTCCATCTTGGAGCCGGCTGGCCTTGGCTCTGTTAGACATAGGGGAGGCTTCTAGCAGCTTCTCACAGAATCATCCCTGTTAGTCCCTCCGCTACCAAAACCTTTCCATGCAAACCCAAATCACCATGTAAAGCTTTTTAATGCAAGACTGTTGCAATCAGCTGGAACACTTAGGATTGGAAAAGATTTTTGTTAAATCTTATGGCAGCTTATTCCCTGACAGCATTATGATCTTTTTATTCCTTCTTGAACAGAGACCAATTTTTTTAATTCCTTGTTTGCATTTTCATAGAGGCACATAAGGTGTTAATAGTCCATATGTATCTCAGAGAACTTTGTTAAATGTTAGCATTTATACACAGCTTTACTTCCAGCACATCAGGTTTCCATACCGCATGGATGAGCCTATCAAGAATAAAATGTTTCTGTGTTTATCACTTGTGCCTGGGTAAATACCATACCAATTTAAATAACTCCTGTTAGAAGCCAAGAGCAGTAGAAGTGGTAGAGAAGTAACAGCTGAAGACAGAGGCTCTTGACCTTGCCAGATGACAGGCAGGATCATGATAGCTCATGATATTTGGGATCAGGAGACATAGTCCAGTTCCCTTACCTCACAGCGTTTTGTCAGAGTCTTGCTGCAGCGTTTTCATACCCATGCAATTTTTTAATGAATCTCATCCTGTTTTGGCAGCTTAATTAAATGCCTTCTTGTTCCTGATTTCTCCTTTTGCATTTCAAAAACATTTGATTTAAAATGAAATGGTAGTTTTGCAGTCTTGGGAGCAAATTTAATGCCTTCTCTTTTTTACTTGTTCTCCATCCCATGGGCTCTTCATTTTGCTGGTGCTCCTTTCCTTGAAATCCCTGTAGCCTGGGAAACAAGCAGAAGCTCAGAAGCCAGAAGGCTTGTTCTGCTTTTGTTCTTCTCTTGAAAACATAAACTATCACTATCCAGCCTGCTTTTCTACTCGTAGCCATTCCTTTCCTCTTAACAGCAATTCAATTATTCTCTTTTTCTCCTTCCCTCCAGCCCCATTCACAGAAGAATCTGGCCAAGCGCTTGTGTAACTAACATTTCTGTGTACTCTTGAGGGATACAAGCTGTTTCTCAAGGCAGTGAAGCTAAGGCTGTGCAAGGTTTCTGAGAAGGCACGGGTCATTTTGCAAGGACTGTCCTTTTAGAGGTATTCCTCTGTGATTGCCAAAGTCTGCATGGATGCTCTTGATTCTGATCTCTGGGAGGAAACCAGGAGGTCAGAGCAGATGCTTTTGAGTCCTGGTCTCCTTCTTGAAGGTGCCTCTGAAAGCTTCATTATCTGTGTACAAACACTTTACAACTGAGTACAAATACAGGAGATGAATTATAATCATCCTACAGTTTGGAGTTTCTCAATCTGACAGTTCTCACTTCCCAGGGGAGGCTGTGTAACATTGAAAATGTTCCTAGTCTAAAGTAAAGAAATCTAATTTCCCTCACCCCCATCCCATACACAGCTCCTTTCCCTTCAAGTCCCAGAATTCTCAATCGGACTTTTAAAACATGCGTGCAGGATATAACATGGGTTTTATCATGTGCAGATTATCTGGAGAGCTGGAGGGTAATGACTCCTGCTTGTGCTGTCCAGAACAGAGCACACAGTCGGGGTCAAGCACATCCTGCATGCTAGTGCACTCAGCTTCAGCATTCCTTCGCTGTTGTAATTAATTCCCCTCCCCCCCTTTTATTATAAGTGAGTGGTGAAAATGTTTTATTTCAAATGCGGGTTTTGTCTTATCTGAGCAGAAAATGACCTGAAGGTCAGATCTGCCTACAGGCAGATAGTAAGTATTAATTTCTATGACTAAATGACATAAAGAGAACCAAGGATTAGTTATATCACAGATCAGCAAATTGACCTGGGGGTAGCTTTGTAATTTTTTTTTTCTTTTCATACCATTCTCATAACTGAAAAAAAAAAAAAGTATTTTTAGAGAGTATTTATTTCAGAGATCTGAACAAGTATCAAGCTTCTTTTTTTTTTCTCCTGCCTCTCTAACTTTTGCCTCTCTAAAAGCTTTGGAATGGGAAAGGCTGGATTATATCTTACTAACTTAGTGTCTGTGCATGTAAGAGAAAAACAGAACAGCAAAATCAATCAAAATCAATCAGTGTGTGGTAGGGCAGGTAGAGAAGGTATTGTGTGAGCTTATTTGCTAAATCATTGACTTTCTGATGCATCTTGATATTTTCCTGCTAAAAATCCTATTCTAACTTTGTGTGGCTATGGGAAATGGCATTCTTAAACTTTCAGTATCAGTATACTTTCAGGTATACTGATAGATCAGTTTGTAAGAGTAAGTGTTGCTTAAACATAAACTAACTAATTAAATATTAGGGCCAACCTAACCGTGGAAAGCACCATAAGGTAATTTCCCTCCTTGTTGTTGTTTGGATGGAAGGTGTTTAATGTGCACTTGTAAGTTTTTATTTCTCCTCATTTTTGTTGTATTGCCTTTTTAATTTGTTTGTCTACACAAGCATATTAGTATTTAGGTGTTTGTTAGTTATACAGATCAATGAACTGATTAATTTAATTGAGTTTAAAAATTAGATTTGCAAATATTCTCCATTCTCTTCAGTTCTTCACCACTTGGAATTACATTTACAGTTCTGAATAAGTGAATTAAGTATAAATACAGCACATAAGTATTTTATTGTGTCAGGGAGAGTGGTCTTATAGGAACCATGCAAAAAAGGTATGTGAAAAAGGCCTGAGCATGTCACTTTAGCTGTCAGAGATTTGACAAATATATCCAGTATTTTCTATATTCACATTGACAGCATATGGCATTATTAAGCCAGAAGCAAAATATCTAATTCTTTAAGTTTTGTAGACTAAAGAACTTCAATGTATTTTGCTTTGTGTGGTGACACAAACTACCCACAAATGTAACTCTTAGGTTGAGATTTGAAATGTGGCTGCAAATTAGGTACTAAGTTAACCAGTGACTACACTGATACAGTCGTTTATTGTCACCATGTAACTGTGCAATAGCAGTTATGGTCATAATCCACAGAGGTTGTGTTGGCTATTTCATTGCTTGGGTGGCTTTTCTCATATTCATGAGGACTTTGTCAGGCTCTTTGGACAATAAAGAAGTGTCAGTTGACATCAGCCCAAGGGAATTTTAGGCAGCTACTCCCCAAAGAGTCTGGTCTTGGGATTTCTCTGATGTTTGCAGTTAAACTACTCCAATCTTCATTTTATTCAGTCACCAGCATCAGATCCCTGATATCAGGAACACTTATTGTTGATCCTTTGTTGCCCCAAAAGATCAGTATGCCACAGTTTTAATCTAATTCCAGCTCTTGTTAGATTTTTCATATGCCCCATCTTTTTCAAAGTTTGCTATAGGTAATCCATATCTCCTCACTGAGGAATGTACCCCTTTTCACTTATGGTCTGGTACTGTCCAGAGGTTTTAGTCAGGATTGAGGCCACTGGTGAAAGATGCTCAATGGTGTGAGAGCTTCTCTTGAGCTGTTATTCAGGGTGCCAGATATTGGGGGTTTGATTTCTTAGAATTGACTCATTCAGGACTGCGTGCTTTTGCAGTGTTAAAAACAAGGGTTATTTTTTTCCCGTGAGGTACTTTGTTCAACTTTTTAGCAGTGATAGCCCAGTAACATCCCCACAATGCACCATAGAGGCGGTCATTGTCCATGGGAACAGGGCTCTCGCTTCTGCAGGCTAGCTGGCAGGGAAAGGTTAAAGAATGAACAGTTCTGAGGGTAAAGCTGGGCAAAACAAATGAGGTAATATAACAACTGTGTACTTGAGCTAATTTTTTCAGCTAAGCTGCACACTGAATATCTAAATTTTTGTAATTACTGTCACAAGTCTAACTTCTTCTTGGCACCAAATTATACTGCTTAAGGTTCTTGCCATGGCATTCTCAAGCTACATAAGAGGAGAGCGAGGCCTGTTTTGACATGTTCCTCAAGAACTTCAGAGTGTTTTCTAGGTCAATGGTCTCAGGCAATTTTACAGATAAAGTCATATATGATCACATGAATAGGTGAGCTGATACAGAATCAGATGCTATTAGCTCTATTTCTTAGATTGATTAACCTTTCTTAGACCATCCCGCCAGTTGTATAGTGGAGACAGTAGTATTCTGTCTTGTAATGAAGATGTTTACAGATGATAAATATTTTGAAAATACTCTTTTGGGTGCAAAAGTTGAGGATTTCTTTTCTGCTGTATTGTAATTCTTTTTCCCTTTGTTACTCTTCCAACTTTCAGAGACTATTTTTTTCTTTTGACTGTATCAAAGTTTTTATTGACCTACTAAGTGAAGTGACAAAATCTGACCTCGTGCTAGCTGCAAGGTGTTGCTTTTACTACCAGCTTCTTCCTCTTACTTTATAATTTTGATTAGTTCTAATCTGAAGAATTTAGAAATATTACCTCCCTGAATTAATTTTTTCATAGCCAACTAATATGGCTTGATCAGCTGTAGAGGAAATTGTTGCTGTTCTAAATCTCTGATACAGACTACCAGCAGATAAGGACTTTTTCATCAGGATATGGTCTGAAGTGTTGCTCTAATCACTTACATATGGCCACTTTTAAAAAACATAATCATTTAAGATACAGCTCTTCCTCTTCCCAGGCTTACGCTTAACACTAGAAATTGATAACCCTTAAGATATTAATTTTTTTTGTTTTTGTTTTTTCTTTTCACATTAGTAACACACAGTTCAATTGATATATAAGACAGAAATGCTGTTCCTTGTCTTAGCTAACAATAGTGCTGAAAGATTTCATTTTAAAATAGAAATATTCTAAACTGGGAACTTCAGAGTTAAGCCCCTTCATAATTTTAGTTGAATAAAAAGAGTAAAATCTCTGGTTGTGTAGTCACTTGTACACTTTATTTCTACTCCTGCCTAAGCCCAGAGAGCCGTGTATTTCCAATTATGACACAAAGCTAATACCTTACAAGGACAGCATGTCTGTAAGGTTTCTCTATTCAGGAGAGTGTGCATTTTTTAGATTTATGAGGCTCCAGCCAGCATCAGGGTCCCCTTGTGATAGAAAACACATAGTGGGAACCCTGGGTTTAAGGAATTTGCGCTGAACAAACAAGGCAGAATGTGGCTCAGACTGGGCAGCACACCAAGGCGGAGGACAGCTCAGGGCCTTGCTGAGGCTCACATGGGAGCTGAGCTGAGCCAGGCAGAACAGAGCTCAGATTTTCGCAGTGCTAAACCAGAAGTTTAACTGCAAAACTTCAAACCATTGTAAAATTTTGATTCTGCTGAAGCCAAACCCAAATCCTGATGTTGATTAGGCCTTAAATCTAGGCCTGAATACCAGCCAAGATATAATCCAATGGTACATCTGAGGCCTGCTTCCTCTTTTTATATCCCTTGAAATATCTCTGTCGTGGCTCAGATTGCCTAGTGAGGCTAACGAAAACACAACATTGCAGATTCTCGAGACTTTCCAGTACGTCTTCTCATCTGGTCTTTAGTCCTCTGTGCTTTCTGCTGGTTGTAATGCAGAAATCTTGATGAGTGCAAGAAAAGTATTACATTTCCTGCAATTAGAACAGCAAATTCAGATTTCATTTTGTTGTAAAGCAAGGCCAAAGATAGATATGCAGCGAGCGCTCCATGAGCAATTTAAAAGTGAGCTGAGGACAGGTAGGCTGTTAGATGAAATGGTCCAAAGGAATGTGCAGCCAGGTACCTCTGTGATATAGATGCAGCTGCTGAGAAAAGCTACAACTGAACCATGATTCAATAGTGAGTTTTAATACTAGGGCTGTTCTCTTGTTCAAAGATCAAAACATATTCTAAATGGAGAACTTAATGATATAGAGAAAGCTGCAACTTAATATTCAGTCATTCGCTCGGAGTTTAAATTCAAAGATATCATCATGGTAGATTTGCTTCTGCCACATACCTTTTGATATACATTTTTAAAGTGGGGTAAGTACTTCTTTGATAAAAGTGGTATTGAGCAACAACAGATATTTTCTTAAAATTTATAAATATTTTAAGTTTGTCTTATCTTCTGCATATCCTATACAGTTATACAGGATGCTTTTCTGGAGCAAAACAAGAATTTGAACCATTTGTTCAAAAGCCACGCACGCAAGCAAAGCAAAACAAGGAATTCCTTCACTCGTTCCCATCAACAGGCAGGTGTTCAGCCATCTCCAGGAAAGCAGGGCTCCATCACATGTAATGGTTACTTGGGAAGACAAATGCCAGTGCTGCAAACGTCCCCCCGCTTCCTTCTTCTCCCAGCTTTTATTGCTGAGCACAATGTCAAATAGTATGGAATATCCCTTTGGTCAGTTTCTTTATGAAAACTCAGGGTGAGTGTTTTGCAGACAAATGCTGTGAGGAGACTCTGTCATACAAATATTAAAACAAAAGCTTTTTCCAAGGTCTGACTCAGAATTCTGTACAGTCCAGAGCAAAATTCGGTTCCCAGTTTTCCTTCCTTCACATGCACTTTTTGGACTATTTATATGACAATTAAAATAGCCAAATAACAGTACCATTGGAAGCAATGCTAATGGCAATAAACAGAATAACAATCATATCAGCTATAATAAGCATAACAATTAAAGTTGTTAGCCAGACAGAAAATGCCAATCATTTTTCTATGCCTTGAGGATACAACAAAACCCCTGTAACCTCTAGATGGTCAAAAGACATACTGTATCATCAAAACATGTAATAAGAATGGAGAGGGACTGATGTCCTTAGGATCTAATACCTATAAGGAGTATTTATTCAGCTGGAAACCTTCTGACCTGGTAACGAATGACACCTAGTTGTATTAGGCATATTAATAACTCTGAAAAATTGAAGCTGCCTAGGGTGGTGAGGCTAGCCCCTGTTCTTACTAATATGTATTCACAGAAGCTGTAATTTAGCCACAGAAATATAAAAAAATGGTACATAAAGGAATTCAAGAAACGAGGTATGAGGAATTATTCACAAAGCACCTATGGTTTGTTTGTTTTTACACCAGTTAGAATGAAAAATGTGCTGTGAATTGAATGAGGCAGTACTCAGAAGGGAACCCTTACTTCCTCCAGTCTTGCAGGTCCACAAAAGCTCTTAGGAATTTTTTCGTCTCATTGACCCAGCTCCAGGGATCTATATGTAATTTATTCCTCAGCCTGGATGTAAAGATGGCAAAAGTGAGCACTGAAAATAAATAACTTTGCAAAAAGACATGAAACTATTTTTTACAAGTAGAGAGACTGTATCATTGTGATCTTTCTTTTTTTTAAGTATGATTATCTTTCTCCTTATTAATCTCTAAACAGGCCTTTCCATGTCATCTTGCAAATCCTTTGGGTTGGTACAGTCTTCCTGAGTCAGTGGCTCTAGCAGAAAGCTAGCTAGTACTTTTTATTTTATCAGTTCTGACCTTATTTGGCTGCTTGAGGGTGAGAGAGCTTAGGGATGGCCAAAATGCAGTATCTGCCCTAAGGCTGCAGCTGCAGAACGATGATCTAATTTCTAATGACTCAACTTATGACAGTCAAAATCATTACTCAAAGAACAGCAAACATGGTTCTTTATGCCTTGAAGCCAACAGGCCAGATTAAAGTGGGAATCCCCAAAGGGAAGTTATGCAATGGATACTCTAATCTGTTCAGTTTCTTAGCCACAGAAACTACAGAATGACTGGATTGTGATCCACTTCAGAATTAAGAAAACATGAGTGTACAAACAAAAATAAGGCCATCAACAATTGCATGTTGTTCTGTTTACAGGCTATGTTTTGTTCAGACAATTCCATGTGATTGCTAGTGGCACCAGGGTTTAAGCCTTAACAGGGCATTCCTTGTCTTATATGAGTTTGTGCAAGCTCCAAGTTTCAGTGGGAGATTACTCAGAGTCTATCAGACCCATAAGCAGCTGTTCTATCTTTCCCAATGGCTTGCGTTGTTCTTCCCTAACCAAGGATGAATCACAATGAAAAGCTGCTGTCAGTTAGGCTCTTCTATTTTTCTTTTTTTTCCCTTCTTTTTTCTTCTTTTATTTCCTTTTTTAAAAAAAAAAAAATTCCAAAAGTAGCAAGTTATAAATAAAATGCATTATCAGATATGCTGACTATTAGAAAGTGCCTTCAGTTATGGCTGATCTATACCTGTTGCTCAATGACTACGACAGTAAACATAGATTATCATAGCAAATATCTGCAAAATAAGTATTGATACATGACCATCTTCTGAAAAATAGTAATAACTGTGTTTATCTGTATATACAATTATCAATATTTAATCCAGAAGATACAGCTCTGTAGGCTCTTGCTAACAGTAATCAATAACTCTTTACTTCTGCATGTCATACAGATTAGCAGTGTTGACATCTTCCTGTTGTTTTTGATTTAAGGGATAGTCAGAGCTGTTCATTTTTGGAATCCGCTGGAGGTCACTGCATATATAGTTTCACAGGAATCTCTGTATACCTTAATAATTAGTGATTTATTGACATTACATGAATGCCTGGCTGAAATCAAAGCTCAACTAAACTGTCATTATACATACATGTAGAAAAAGCATTCCAAAGCATTTGTATAATCTGCATAAATGAGATACAAGAAGAAAAACAGTGTTGTGAAGAGTATTGACCAGGATGGTTGGATTGCTGGCAGAATCAGGAATAGAGCTCTGATTTCCTCAGTTCTTGTCAAGGTGACTTAGTTGATATGCTTTAAATGATTTATTGGATGATTGAGACTTCTTTTCATTATTTTCCATCCAGCATGTCCCTGTTAAAGAACAGATAAAATATTTGTGTTTGGTGGCTCACTGTCATGAAAATTTTGCAAGTCAGTAATGCCTTCTTTATTCCTTGAACTTTGTCATCACATGACAGTGGATATGAAGGACACTGCTGCAAATTTTTTTGATAATAAGTGAATAATAATCTGTCTCAGGAAGGACTTATGCATTAAAAATATAAAAAATTTGTTTTTTCTATGCAAAAGTGTTTTTGGGGGAGGAGGGGAGTGGATTGGGAATTAAATTGTGATGAAAGACTTATTGAGGCATGAACATTTGAGAAGGCTGGTATCTCAAAGTAAGAGGATATGCTTTGTATGTTCACATATCAAACAACCCCGAGAAATGTAAATGATTATAAATCTCATTACAGACTGATAGCATAGCATGCAATTTTTAATAACTATATGGGCAAAGGGAATAAATGTAGATCTCTAAACCATTTACTTAATTAGCTCATATTCCTGTTTTCTTCAGAAATACATATTACATTTCTTTTATTACATTTTTTTAATTAAATTTCTTAATGTAATTGACCTAAGGGCTTAAAAAGTAACTAAATGCTTGCAAATAAATGAAATCAAACAAAGGCACAGGACTGTAGTCAAGGCAATTTGTGGGGCCACAGGAGATTAGCTGTGTAACACAGAAGATCATAGTGACAGAAAAGAAGGCTGTCTGTAATGGACTAGAAATGCTCATCTACTCCAGGCAGGTATTTGTCTAATTTGTTCTTAAAAAAGCTTTAGTTTTTTTAATTAGAAATCCTAGGCTCTTTTGATTTCTAGTGCAGTACTTCCCCATATTTAGCACTAGAAATTTTTTTCGTGAAGTTCAGCCTCTCTTGTTGCACCACAAGCCTATTTTTTTGTTGTAGCCACCAGACAAGAGTGTACATTATTTCTTTCTTTCCCATTTGAAGCAGCCTCTTACATATTTAAAGACTATCATCATTTTCCTTCAAGCCTTTTCCCTCTCCAGCCCTCTGCACCTCTGGCTCATGTAGTCTTTTCATCTTTAGACTAAACAAACCAAATTATTTCAGTCTTTTTTGATAGCTCGTGTTTTGCAGATGCCTCATCATTCCTGTTTCTCTACTCTGGACTGCCTCCAATTTGATACACATGATTTTTTGAAGTGTGGTGCCTAAAACTGGGCATTATACTTCAGCTATTTCAATTCTAGTCTTATTATTGCTGAGCAGAATGGAAAAATTCTTGTTTCTAATAATGTTTTTGCCATTTATATGTTTGTCTAACATTTGACTTTTTTTCTAATAGCATGGCACTGCTCATTCATCTGCAATTTGTAGTCTGCTCTAGTCCCCAGGATCTTTTTTGAAGACCTATTACCTTGTCAGTCCTTTGCCATCTGGTATTTCCTGTTTGTGAAACTCGTCACTCCCCCCCAAAGTACAGAGCTGCACACCCATCTAACTGAATTGCATCCTCTTTTTCTTTTTTTCTAGACCATGTTTTAAGTCTACCAAGGTCACTGTGAATTCTAATTTTGTCCTCCATCAGACTTGTAGAGATCCCATCTTAGCATCATCTTAGAAAGTTGCATGCTTTCAAAGACTTATCGGCTGCTAATGCCTGGTGGGGTGGTGTCTGCTAGGTCTGGAGCAAGAATTATGGCTGCAGCATCTGGACTTTGATGATTCATTAATAGCTAGGGAAATAGTTTTCCAATGCTATGCTGAATAAATCTGTTTGTTAGTTACCGAGGATATTTTTTTCTTAAACATACTGCCTGGAATCTGTGTAGTTTTCACTTTTGGCTATTTTGTTTCAAGATCAGATGTCATGGATTTATAATCACTAACTGGAAATTTCACAAAAAATGCTTACACCTTGGGATAGGGTAGAAGCTGCCTGGCTGCCTACCAGAGCAGGGCCACATCTGCAATGAATTGTAATAATCACAGAATCATGGAATGATAGAATGGGACCTTATCACCTAGTTCCAACTCCCCTGCCATGGGCAGGGACACCTTCCACTAGACCAGGTTGCTCAAAGCCCCATCCAACCCGGCCTTGAACACTTCCAGGGATGGGGCATCCACAAGCTCTCTGGGCAACCTGTGCTAGTGCCTCACCACCCTCACAGTGAAGAACTTCTTCCTTACCACTAATCTAAATCTACCCTCTTTCAGTTTAAAGCCATTACCCCTTGTCCTATCACAGCATGCCCTTGCAAAAAGTCCCTCTCCAGCTTTCTTGCAGGCCCCCTTTAGGTACTGGAAGGCTGCTATAAGGTCTCCCCGGAGCCTTCTCTTCTCCAGGCTGAACAACCCCAACTCCCTCAGCCTGTCTTCACAGGAGAGGTGCTCCAGCCCTCTGATCATCTTTGTGGCCCTCTTCTGGACTCGCTCCAACAGGTCTGTGTCCCTCTTATGTTGGGGGCCCCAGAGCAGAACGCAGTACTCCAGGTGGGGTCTCACCAGCGTGGAGTAGAGTGGGAGTTCTACCTGCTGGTCACACTTCTTCTGATGCAGCCCAGGATACAGTTGGCCTTCTGGGCTGCAAACGCACATTGCCAGGTCATGTTGAGCTTATCAACCAACACCCCTGAATGCTTCTCCTCAGGGCTGCTCTCAATCCACTCATCACCCAGCCTGTATTTGTGCTTGGGATTGCCCCGGCCCATGTGCAAGACCTTGCACTTGGCTTTGTTGAACTTCATGAGGTTTGCATGGGCTCACCTCTCAAGCCTGTCAAGGTCCTTCTGGACGATATCCCTTCCCTCCAGTGTGTTGACCACGCCACACAGCTTGGTGTCACAGCAAACTTTCTGAGGGTGCACTTGATCCCACTGTCCATGTCCCCAACAAAGATGTTAAATAATATTGGTCCCAGTATGGGCCCCCGAGGGACCTCACTTGTCATTGGTCTCCATTTGGGCATCAAGCCGTTGACCGCAATCTCTCTGAGTGCGACCATCCAGCCAATTCCTTATCCACTGAGTGGTCCACCGGTCAAATCCACGTCTCTCAATTTAGAGACAAGGATGTAGTGTGAGACAGTGTCAAATGCTTTGCCCAAGTCCAGGTAGATGACATCAGTAATATACTAACTGCTTAGTACTGCCACCAAAAGTTCAGCATTCTGTCTTGCTCACCACTGACAAATTCTATAAATCTTGAGGTTTGGTTTTTTTTTTTTCTAATTGATTGACTTATGGAGTTAACTAACTTGGAAAAGGTTTCAGACAGCTTATTTGATTCCAGCATTATTATTTCAGTATTTAAGATTTATTGGGTGGTTAAGAATTAGTCACTGAAGGAATTTGTGAATCATTCTGAATAACAAAGAAATTTATGCTCTGATTGAAAACAATTTGTGAAAAGGAACAAAGGGAGAAATTAATTTTAAAAATGTTAATACACTCAAGTCCAATAGGACTTTTAGCCATCTTTTAAACCTTTATAGACCAGAGAAGAGAAACAAATGTGGGGGCTTAATGTAGAGTCCAGAGAAAGTCTAAGGTAGAGTCAGGATTAGACTTTTAGCTTCTATCTTTTGGTTTGATGATGACTCTGGTTTTGTTTCCACATTAGTTCATGTCTTTAGAGTCCTTGAGGGTAGAGGTATGGATGGAGGGCCTTGGAGAGCCATGTAAATCTCAAATTGCAATACCAACAGGCTTACCAATGAAGGGGAAAAGGAAAACAGCAACAAGAACTGCAGCAATGACAGGTTGAGGCTTGGAGTGCAACACTTGCAATTGCTTTTCAATTTGCCTTGGTGGTGTGATTACACACAATTATAATCCTGTTGTGCTGACTGCTAATTCCAGAACACTATGTGCACACAATACAGCATAGATTGGGCATTACAGAGTGAACATTAAATGCAGAACATAAAGCTCTAAGCACTTTGCAGGCAAATCAGAAAGGCAGGCCAATATTATGAGCTAGGATTTTTATTTTGGACCACTGTCTTAAAAATTAAATGATGATTCTTTATGTATATCTACCTGTAGGAAATGCCAAAAATGTGTAAGAAAGATTATCCACAACCCAGATATTGGGCACAAACACAGAAAATCAAATGAAGAGTAAGCTTTGGAGGTATGAAAGACAAACTTAAAGAAATGGGCTAGGAAAGCTGAACACTAATATTCCTTATGTTCAGCTGTAGGTCTGATTTCATCAATTCTATCAATAACAGAAATCAGCAGTAAGCAAATCTGCAGTACAAGGGACTGAAAAAGGTCCACAATAAAGTTTGCAAATTAAAATAAAAATCAAAGCTGTACGGTTATGAACAATAGTAGAAAATGGACCCCAGAACACAGTCTGCCAAACCACAAGATTTTTCACATAACAGGACCAGAGTAATAAGCAGTAATTAAGTGTTACTGGAAGATAAGACTGTTGAGTTGCTAATACTCTAGCATAAGATGGTTGTGGCAGCAATTTTTTCATTCACCTTATTTTAGAACAGCAATATTAGGAAATTCTATAAATAATGGTTTACTTGCTCACTTCTTGCTTTTGCCTTCTTCCCATTGGTTCTGTCAGAAATGGTATTTGGAGGAAAGATACTCCAGCTTTGGAAGAAAGGAGTTTTTTGATTTTACAGAAGTGGTTCAGTGTTGCTAGTGAACTAATCAGAGCCATCGGTATCTTCTGTGTCCTTATGGTTGCACTTCTACGCTTGCTCGTGACTTGGTGGTTGACTGCAATATGAAAGCATATTCTGTTGTTCAGTTATATTTTAACTTAAAATATTGTGGGTATTGTTGAAGTGGTGTGACTAGGCTAGTCACCATGGAAAACTTCATTTGATAGATAGTATTTGCTTTTCATTATTATTGACAATGTCTGTCAGATTACTTTTTCAGCTGCAGCTCTCATCACTATGACTCACCAAAAATCCTGCTTTGCCAGACTGGAGTGCTAGGCAGTTTGGGCTAAAACGTTCCCTCAGCTCCTTGATGGAGGCTGACCCTGTGGCTTTGCATTTCTTTTGTCTGAATACAGAAAGACCACAGGCCATAGGCAATGTAAATCTCTCCATTCCAAAGTCCTGTAGAGATTTACTGCTGTACGAATGTCAGCTACACGGCATGTACTCTGGCAATGTGAGACTTACCACAAACACTGACTGTATGAGCAGGCTTTATGGGGTTGAACCAAACATGGACTGTAGAGACATTTGGCATTCTGGTCACAAATCACAAAAGCCTGGCAGCCAGGTGCATTCAGAGGAATTCAGGCTAGGGATCCTTCTGTGTTCTGCCTTCTCTTGCCCGCAGGCAACTGTGCTTCTGTCTTCACCCTGCTGCATTTGAATGGTGGTCATCAAGGACTGACAGGGCAGTTGGTGGAGTAAGATTAGGCTATTCTGGTTTAAGCAGTTGTCTGTCTTACTCTGTACTCTTATACATCAGCAAGATTCACCTTAAGAGCTGCGTTTCACTAGTTCTGAGTTTTGAAACAGGTTCCCAGTGTGTACACAAGGCGCCTTGAAGCTGCCTTCACGTTTGTCAATACAGAAAAGTGAAGAATGGTCAGGGATTTTGAGTGAATCTTTTTCTTCTACCAGGTAGAGGTTGCCACTGGACAGCAGCTGTTTTCAGGCCTGCAACCCAACCTTGCAATGACAAGTAGATGTGGGCAGAAATATTTTTTTTAATTTCCTTGGAAAATAGAAGCTGTAAATATCAACACTAAAAATAAGTAAACTCCAATTCAGACAAATCCAGATTTTTTTTTTTCTCTGAGCAAAGCCTCCTGCCATGGTGAGCTGTGAAGGCTGGAGTACACCCAGGACTGATTTGAATGACCTAGTCTGAACAAATGCTGAGCTTCACAAGCTGTTGTCATCCTAATTGGTGAGATACCAGTTTCAAGTTCAAATGCTTCAACCCCAAATTCTTTATAATTCCTTATTCTTAAAGCTGGTTTTCTGTAACAAAGGAAGACTGAAAACTAACTGGTTCTGGGTGGCGTCACTCACACATGAAGTTTGGTTCTGCCATCATCAGCCCCAGCAATGACCTGTCCTAAATTGCTAAATTTGTGAGGCACAAAGAAACCCATGCACCTACCCTGCCTTTCTTGTTTAAGTTCTCAGTAAGTCCACCTTTCTCTGCAGTTTCTAGCCAGATTTCCTATGCAAGGGTGTGCTTCCAGGGTATTCGCATGAAAGCCAGTGGCTTTCTGAACCTGGTTTTACAACACAGAGCTTCCCATACTCCTGAAGTAGCAGTTGCTACCTATGGTGCAGCACCACCTTCTCCTCTTCCTACACCTGTCAAAAACATCTTTTCGGTACTGTTTCATTTGTTTGTTTGTTTGTTTGTTTTTCCTAGTTATGAATTATTATCTTTGCTTGCTTGAATTTCTTTCATTTCAGTAAAAAAGGTATATTCTTTGGGAAATCATCAGACAATTCAGAAGCTTGAACCTCTACTTCTCAGAGTCCCACCTGCCATACCGTACAGTAGTGACTCTCCCACAGCAATAAAAGAGTCTGAGCCTCCCCCGCAGTAGTCTGAGATATTTTTCATGCATTTGAAAATGACTAGAAGATAATTCAGGATTTTTCAATTAAAATTGTTGTACCTTCTTTCCCCTTACCCTGGATTTTTGCTGTCACAAGGCTAAAGAATAAATCGGTGGCATAGCTTAAGTGAGTTTGAGCAATGGCAGGGAAATAATCAGAGCACTTCACTGTGGCACCAAGTGTGATGAGACTATAGCTTGATGGTGGGTGCAACTATATTCAGAATCTGGTATGAAAGCACCAGTCTAAGTCCTGTGCTTGTGCTCTGCGTTCTGTACCTTAAAGTGTCTTGACCAAATTCCAGCCTATGATGAGATTTGCTATCCGGGCTTTTTGCATTATCACTGACGTAATGCCAAGCAAGAGCTTTGTTGTTAGCCGTTAGTTATTGCCCCTGAGCCAACAGGAGCTGTTGGAGGTTTTGCTAAGTTTGTTGCTGCTACAACTTACTTTTCATACATCTATATGTCTCACATTGTGCCTGCATCTCCTTAACGAGGTAGGAGAAGGCATTGTAAGAAAGGTGGAGTGAGGTGGTTGAGGATTGTGAAGATTTTACTGCATCTGCATCAGCAGCTTGCAGATCTGAGGATTCTTTTTTTGTTTAAAAAAATAGTCAATCAGAGGGATATACCACTGCTTTCCTATCACTGACTTAATGGTGATTATTTTATCTTGAACTAATTTCAATGGCTTTTAGAAGACTAACATAATATATTGTGACCAAAATGAATGAGTTCAACAAACATAATCAATTGAAATCAAATGGAAAAGGGAGTCTAATAAATAGAGGCTGCTTTCAGCCCGCATGTGAAGAAAAGGCTGCTCCCTTGACCCCTCTGATCCAAAGCTTTCAGCTCAGAGGCTATGTCTGCCCTCTGTAGTGATGTTCAGCTGCTGCATTGGGCTATTATTCTTACCTTTTATTGTTTGGATATGTTCTTTATTCTCATCAGGTCTTCACATTTTATTGGATACATTTATATATTCATTGGAAATAGCACAACTATAAAAGAGTTGACTGAAGGTATTTTCAAGGTTATATTTAGCTCCTGAGAAACATTCTGGAGACTTTCTCTGAAGTCACTGATCCCAAAATCACCTTAACTCTCCATCATACAGTCCACAGTGGTGTACAATTCCGTCTGTGCATGCTTAATAATAGGGAGTTCAGAAGATGCAATTTTGGCTCTCTTCTTTCCTCTCTGAATTACTGCTTTTCTTTATTTTTTATACATAAGCTCACATAATTTTCCTTCCTCATGCTTTTTCTCAGCATTCTCATTTTATGTGAAAACACCTTTTAAAATGCAGCTGTATGTGAGTACCACTTTGACATTAGAGTATTTCTTTTTTTAGTCTCTTGTTGTTATTACTTTCTTCCTACTGTCTCCGATTTTTCCTAACAGCTGCCTCCTAAAATAACAATATCCTTTATTCAGCTAGTTGTGCACGATCTGGATGATAGTTGGTTTTCAATTTCTGCAATTATAATATGCCGGACTGGTGCCTTCCTAATCTTCACAGCATTATTTTTCAAGAAAATATTCTTCTATTATGTGTAAAACTTTTGAAGATTTCCTTCTGAGCACATTTCACTTGTAAATGCGTTTTCTGTTTAGTGTGATATTATCTCCAGGAGCTGTCTCTGTGTTCCCTTTCCTACCATCAATGGCATAGATTGAAGGTGTATTTCTGTGTGTCTTACATTATCCCTGAAAACTTTACTATTGAACAAGTGGTTTTGTTTGTTTTTTTGTTTTGTTTTGTTTTTTTTTAAACATTTTAAAGTATCTGAAGCATCATAGAGGATAGAGAAGGAAAAGATGGTGTAGGCAATCTTATTCTCTTGATAATTCAGTGTTCATCTCCAATGCTTTTTAATCCATTTATCTGCAAAAGATGATGCCACCAACATGCTTAAGAAAGAATGGCATACACCTAGTTAGACAGCAGGGTTAAATGTGTTTTTTGATACATAAAGGTAATTTATTTCTCAAAGTGAAATGAATATAGATTTGCCATAATTTTGCAGAAACAAAAAATTTGAAGTTTTCAGCTAGGAACTGATCTTCAATTTTGATTATGTCAGAAAAACCTAAAAGATGGATGTATGTGCCTAAAAGCAGTATTTTGGATCTGCACTTTTTGATTTCTTGAGATATAACCTTGCTTTTTCTTGGATAAGTTTCAACTTTTGCTTCCACCAATACCCTTTCTTCATAAGTCACTTAATGCTTCCTTCTGTGTGGCCAGAAAGGATCCCAAAGACGTGTCATACATTCTTCCTTGAGATATTTCTGGTGCTTGATTGGCAGTGGCTTTTAAAATTGTTTGACAGCTGTGCTGGAAACTCACTGGGCAGTGCTAAATCTCTCTACATTTAACACTGAAGGAGAAGTGTACCGTGCCTGCTGGGAGAATACGGAGTTAGCTTGATGATGACCTAAGGCAGACTAGAGCATTCACACTGAATTTTGTGTCATTTTAGAGGTGCAGTACAGAGCAGAGAACCTGAGTGGTCACTCTATAACTTTCCCCCTCTTTGCTACATGAGGCTTATCTATTTACTACACCAAATGGTGCCTTAGACACAGCTTTTCACTTCGAGATCATAGGTTTCTGGTGCCTACCCCCAAATGTCAAGACTCTGCTGTTGGGTTATTTTTCCATAAATCTCACCCGAACAGAATTAATTTTCTTACTTTCTATCCATACTGTTCACCCCTCTCTATTTATTTCCATTAATATTTTATCTATCCTGATTTTTACAAAGTTTCAGGTCTGTACAGATAGTTCAGTTATCAGCAGTATCTGTTATTTCATCACCTCAAGTAGGACTATATGGTGTAATCTAAAACCTTGGAACTTATCCCAGGTACCAGGCTGCATCCTTGGGCTCCTTCACAAAAATTAATTGAAATCAAATTTAGGTATGATCCTGATTCCTCTCATTGAATCATAGAATAGCCCAGATTGGAATGGACCTCAAAAGATCATCTGATCCAAACTTTTATGGGAGAGGGAGCCTAGATGGAATTATACAGAACCCTGTCCAATTGCATCTTGAAAACCTCCAGTGATGGGGACTCCACCACATCCCTGGGGAAGATGTTCACTGGACTGAATGATTGTTTTTACTGAAAAAAATTTCTTTCTTAGTTGAGATGAAACCTCTCCTGCTGCAACTAGCACCTATTGCCCCTTGTCTTACCCATGTGGCTCCTTGTGAAGAGAGAGCCTCTGTGCTCTTTGTAGATTACCTTTAAGTACTGGAAAATTGTGATGAGGACCCCCCCACTGAGTCTCCTCTTCACCAGGGAGAAGAGACTTAACTCTTTTAGTCTTTCTTCATAGGGCAGGTTCTTCAGCTCTTTGGTCATCTTCATGGCCTGCCTTTGGACACTCTCCAGTCTGTCTGCATCTTTCTTGAATTGTGGGGACCAGAACTGGACACAATACTCCAAGCCTGACAAGCCTGAGCAGATTGGGATGATCACATCCCTACCTCTGTTAGTAATAGCCCCGCGGATGCAGCACAGGATCCAATTTGCCTTTGTTTCTGCAGTGGTGCTCTGCAGACTCATGTTCAGCTTGTTGTCCACCAGGATCCCCAGGGCCCTGGGGGGTGGCTGCTATGGCTGGCTCCCCAGCCACACAGATCCTAGTCTGTGCAGGGCTCTTTAGTTATCCTGCTGCAGGAACTTGCACATGTCTTTGTTAAACTTCATACTGTTCTTGCTAGCCCAGTCTTTCAGCCTGTCAAGGTCTTTCTGTACTATGGCTGTCCTTTCTGATATGTCCACCTCACCACTGAGTTTGGTGTCATCAGCAAACTTGGTGAGGGTGTTCTCAATCCCACCAACCAAGTTGTTCATGAAGATGTTGAACAGTGTGGGGCCCAGTATCAGTCCCTGGGGGACCCCACTTTTGACAGGCTGCCAGCCTGTGAAAAAAACTGTATTATTTCTCAACCTATACTTTTGAAAAGTCAATAACTATGTAGTGGGTTTGCATGGAAAGGTTTTGGTAGCAGAGGGGCTACAGGGGTGGCTTCTGTGACAAGCTGCTAGAAGCTTCCCCTATGTCCAACAGAGCCAACACCAGCCAGCTCCAAGACGGACCAGCTGCTGGCCAAGACTGAGCCCATCAGCGATAGTGGTAGCGCCTCTGGGATAACAGATTTAAGAAGGGGAAAAAAGCCCTGCACAATGCCAGCAGCAGTCAGGAGAGAGAGGAGTGAGAACATGTGAGACAAGCAGCCCTGCAGACACCAATGTCAATGAAGAAGGAGGGGGAGGAGGTGCTCCAGGCGCCAGAGCGGAGATTCCCCTGCAGCCTGTGGTGAAGACCATGGTGAGGCAGGCTGTCCCCCTGCAGCCCATGGAGGTCCATGGTGGAGCAGATCTCCACCTGCAGCCTGGGGAGGACCCCACGCCAGAGCAGGTGGGTCCCCGAAGGAGGCTGTGACCCCGTGGGAACCCCGCGCTGGAGCAGGGTCCTGGCAGGACCTGCAGATCCATGGAGAGAGGAGCCCACAGAGCAGGATTTCTGGCAGGACTTCTGACCCCACGGGGGACCCACGCTGGAGCAGTGTGCTCCTGAAGGACTGCACCCATGGAAGGCACCCATGCTGGAGCAGTTTGTGAAGAACTGCAGCCCGTGGGAAGGACTCATGTTGGAGAAGTTCATGGAGGACTGTCTCCCGTGGGAGGGACCTCACGCTGGAGCAGGGGAAGAGTGTGATGAGTCCTGCCCCTGAGGATGATGAAGTGGCAGAAAATAACGTGTGATGAACTGACTGCAACCCCCATTCCCCATCTCCTTGTGCCGCTGGGAGGGAGGAGGCAGAGAAAATCAGGAGTGAAGTTGAGGCTGGGAAGAAGTGAGGGGTGGGGGGAAGGTGTTTTAAGATTCAGTTTTATTTCTCATTATCCTACTCTGATCTGATTGGTAATAGATTAAACTAATTTCTCCAAGCCAAGTCTGTTCTGCCTGTGACGGTAACTGGTGAGTGATCTCTCCTTGTCCTTACCTCAACTCACGAGCCTTTTGCTATATTTTCTCCCCTGTCCAGCTAAGGGGAGTGGTGATAGAGCGGTTTTGGTGAGCACCTGGCATCCAGCCAGGGTCAACCCACCACAGTCTAGCAGGCTTTTATTTTTTTATCCTAGCATATTTAAAGTATAGTCAGTAAGTAAAATAGAGTCTAGTTTATGCTAGGTGGGTTTAGCTGGTGGAAGGCAAGAGAGGGAAGGACAGATCTTTCAGCAATATGAAAGTAGGAATGGCTAGGAGGAATTAAACTTAGTGTTATTTTCTTTCAGTTATTGGTTGGGGATAGGTCTTGCTGTTGGGTAATCTCTCAGAAGAGCTGGAGCTGGAAAATTGTCCAATTGACTGGGTGGTTCTGTTAGATTATTTTGGGACTCGGGGTGATATAAACCATCCTTTATTTGATTTTCTGGGAGAAGAACGGAGAGGTTGATTTATATTTCTGTTCTGAATTATTAAGTAATTTATTTTACTGTAGTGTCAGGAGTTCTCAGCTGAGATCACATCCTGTCTGGCAGGACAAAATAAAAATACTGCAATGCCAGTGGTGTTACAGACTAAATGGCATGGTGATGTCGAACAACTTGCCTAAGGTTAGAGAACAGGTCAATGGCAGAATTGTGCCCAGAGCTCCAATCTCAGTCTTTAGATACTGGCCCACACAGGCTATTGAAAGCAGCTGATACTAGAAAAGGGAAGCTGCAGTCCCAGGCCTCGCATGTAGTTTCACTGGAGATAATGATGGGACCTCCCCCAGTTTGTATCCTTCCCTGGAAAATGATGTTTTTTTGTAATACCTGGCTGCACCTGTTTCCCACAGCCAGCTTTACTTCTGTGTGCCAGCATATCCATAAATCCTGCAGTTAAGTTCATTAAGTTAAACTTCTTCCTTCTGGAGTTTTATTCCTACAGCTCTGCTTTTACCCAAGTTTTGGAGAACACTTTCCTGTGCTGGCAGCTATGGTCTTCTGAATACATGGCTTCAAACTGCAGTGTATAAGCCTTATGGCTGCACTATTTCTTCAAAAAGCCACTGCTGTTTTTCTAATAAAGTTTATTTCCTGTGGGAGAAATAGAAATGCCATGCTTCTTAGTGGAGATTTAAAAAAAAAAAAAAAATTATATTTTTGATAAGCAAACAATGCAAACTAAACCTGAGTACAGCAAATAACAATTTCTGTGCCAGACATTCTTCTGTACAGGTTGATGAAATACAATTCACAGCCATAATCCTCAGTCATCTGGTACACCAATTCCCCATTCCATCTAAAAATCCTGGCATTACTGTAGTAACTGATGAAGCACTTATTTCAGAGATCAACGTTGAGGTCCTAGCTTCCTTGCTGTGTTTAATTAAGAAGATTACTTACCATTTGTCTACATAAAATAATAAGGGATCTTATGTGCTATTTCAGTTGTCTTTGAAGCCATTGGCCAAAGGCCAGTGACCTTTCAGTAGCTGTGGCCTCTGATGCTGTTAGGAGCCCTCCCGTTAGAGCATTGGGCAGATGATGATAATCTTTCCCTCCTGTCAGAGCAGTGAAAAAGCAGTAGGTGCCACATTCTGACACTTCTGTGACTCATTTCATCTCCAGGCTGACAGAGCTATACAGACTTTAAGCATTCCCTTTATACATCTACCATTGTAATCACAGTCTATTTTTAGTATTTTTTTCTAAAAAGGAAAAATTACGATCAAGGAAATTTAATACACTTATACAATAACTCTCTGTGAAAAGACTGGGGATTTTGTTTGGCTGCTGTTTGATCTTACTTTATTTTTCAGACTGAGGACACAAACTCAATAACGTGAATCCTTGGGACAAATCGTTCAGTTGAAAGAGAAATGGGGGGTCCCTCTGCACTCCCTTCCCACCCACATGTCCACTGTGCCCAGGAGGGCCTAGGAGAGGGAGTGGAAGGGGCTGCAAGGCTTTTGAACCATCAGACGGGTTGACATCCTCAGAAGTAGTGTGGCACCTTGGCAGCATGCGTGGGAGAGATGGCAGGGAGCAGGAGAGCACTCCAAATGAGCTGCTGCTTTTGCTGTGAAAAGCCCTGGGTACCTCACAAGCAGAATGTTGCATATTTGATTGTGAGCTGGAAGGCAACATTGCCAGCATGGCAGTTCACTCAGCAGCATGACTGTCCTGACAAGTGAGGAGAATAATAAACCAGCCTGGAGAGTCAAGGAGTGCAGATCATTACCACTCTTGGTGCTCAGTGTCTTTCTGCACCATGGGCTGTTTGGGGTCTTGTACACATGAGTCACAATGGTAACTTGACTGCTTTGCTTACACAAGGTGCTCAGAGCCTGCATGGGATGGCAGACCTACGGCAAAGCCTCTCTGTTCTCCTTGAAGGGGTTGTGAGTTTCTGCAGGGCAAGTGGCAGAGTCTAGGCCAGCATTTTTTTTCATAGAAACATTGCATTTATGGTCCTGGCTTTGCAGCATGGAGAAATAAAAAGAAGTACAGTATGATGAATACAGTGGAAGAGGTGATGTTCTTTAGGGAGCAAAATACATGAGAGACACCTTTGCAGTTTCTAGCAAGGGATTTTTTCAGCTTTTAATTTTTACAACTCTTTCTTGATAGAATTGCTTGCTGGTCTGATAAAACAATGTCTAACTCATACACATCCCAATACACCCTCCCTTTGCAAGATACCCACCAAAGAGAAAACGCACACTTTTTTTTAAGGCAGTGATTCTCATTCTGGCTGCCTAGTCCTGAACTGAGTTCTGGGTGAATTCCCTAATGGACAAAACATAAACCACCTTAATAACTGAGCAACCTGCCATCAACACAAAGGGTGCCTTAGCTCCTGCATTAGGGATACAGTAAAGTTGTAGAAAGCTCTGGACAAAGCTGGTGTGGGTGGGAGGAGATGGGGAGGGGAGGAGGTGGGCTTGGAAGCTGTGCTGACAGATCAGTCATCCAGATTTCCATTCTCAGGAGTGAGTAAGAGGCCTCAATAATTATTCTAGGGACAAGTTCCTGGAATACCTGGATTTTGGTGTTCTGATGAAAATGCTGACTTGATATGTAATGAAAAAACCCCCACATTTCTGAAACTACAGGATTCAGTATTTTAAGCCATCTTCTACAGTATTGCAAAGAACAGTGGACAAGGTTATGTCTGCTTAGCTGCACAGATATCAATAGGGTTGCAGGATTTGCTGTTTTAGGAGTTTAAAGCTGGCCTAGGTGCCTCAAATTCTACTTGAACAGTGTTATGTGTTGCATTCCTCTGCTGCCCCCCTCTTCAATATTTACTGTTTGAAAAACAGTTAAGTAACAGAAATGTTCTCACTTACTACTTACTTGGTTGTAGTATGCTCATCTTTTATATGAATTAAGATGTTTTAAAAACATGATACATACTAGATTACTTTTTTTAAAATAGAACTTCCTGTATATATTGGTTTCTATACATCACCCCCCCCCCCAATTCTGGATATCTCTTGTTTGTACTTGAATAACAATTTTTGCTTCTGGACATTTCAGGTAAACACCAGCAGTATAAATGCTCAGAGAGTCATATACTTCTCTGCTAACTACCCATGTGAAACAGCTCGGGATTAATTTCATTTTTAAAAAGTCTGGAATAAGGGATACTTAAAAATTTGCTTCCTGCAGTGAATATTTCATCTGCTAATATGTGAAAGACTGTATTTTTTGAGAAAAAGCATTTACTTTTGAACAATTTTTTGGCATTTTTTGTATTACTTACATTGTAATACAAAGGGTTTTTTTTTGCATACCATGATCCTGAATATTGAAGGTACAGTGACAGTTTGGAACTAGATTCCAGTTTTTAAGTGTAATGCCTGGTTTTATTGGGTACTCCTCTTGGATTGCCCCAGGAAAATACTGCCTCTCTTTCAGCAGCCCTCTTACCAATGTCACTTGTGCTAGTGACAAAGGCTCTTAGAGGCCTGCTCATCCTATTCTGGGTAATCAGCAGTAAGAAGTAAGTGAACCTCTGCTGGACTGGCAGCCCTTCCTGCGATGCAGAGGGAGGGGATGATCTTGCACTGCCCCCACTTACTTAGTTGTCCTTTATTAGGGGTCTGGAAACGATTCTAGAAACCTGCAGCCTTTTCTGCCCTGTAAATGGGAACACTGCAGTAGGCAACTCCTTATTGTACAGACATTATGCAGAAGCAAGGCCTTGGGTGCGTCCTTGAGGATTTCACAGAATCATTGAGGTTGCAAGGGACCTCCTGAGATCTGGTAGTCCAATCTTCTTGCTCAAGGCAGGGTCAACTACAGCAGGTTGACCAGAACTGTGTCCAGTTGCCTTTTGAATCTCTCCAAGGATGGAGACTCCACAACCTCTCTAGGCAACCTGTGCCACTGCTCAGTCTCCCTTGCAGCAAGAAAGTGTTTTCTTGTGTTCAGATTGAATTTCTTTTTCAGTTTGTACCCATTCCCTCTTGTTTTCTCAGTGGGCACCACTGGGAAGAGTCTGTCTCCATCATCTTTGCTCCCTCCCTCCCTCCCATCAAGTATTTATGCACATTGATTCCCCTGTAGCCTTCTCTTCTCCAGGCTGAACAGTCCCAGCTCTCTCAGCTTCTCTTCATATGAGAGATGCTCTGGCCCTGTAACCATCTGAGTGGCCCTGAGCTGGACTTACTTCAGTATGTCCACCTCCCTCTTGTACTGGGGGGCCCAGAATTGGACACAGCACTCTAGATGTGGCCTCACCAGGGCCAAGTAGAGGGGAAGGGTCACTCCCTTGACCTGCTGGTGATGGTTTTCCTGATGAAGTCTGGATGGCTGTTGGTTTCCTTATCCCTAAGGGTGCATTAGATTTGTTGTTTCATACTTGAAAAGAAGCACCAGCCTAAGCACAGGAAGACCTGCCCAGCAGTCAGTCCCCTGACCAGCTGTTGAGAAAGCTGTTCCACGGAGTTGAAAGCATATTCTGCAACAGGAGCTGACTTCCAAATGCAGTAGGGCTTACGCTCATTCATCTTGCTGTCAGGACACTCCACACAGCACAGAAAGCAGCTCAGCAAACAGAATATAAGCCCCAGGTGGCAAAGCCTGAGAAATGAGTTAAATACAGCTCTGTGAAATAGCTCTAATGGCCATGGCAAATAGGACTCTTATGCTAGCCTGAGCGATTATTATGTTTGGGCTTTTTTCTCTTTTTTTAATGACTGTCTAGGAGACAAAATATATATTCCTTGTTTTTAAATGTGAAGAAAGAGAACTATACACGTGGTAGCCGATTGCTTTTCCTGGCAACTAATAAACTCAGAATTCTCCTTCTCTGCAACTCAGTTGTGCACACACTAAGTAGTGTCATTACTTATCTTAGCATCTTTCCATCACCTATAGTAAATACAGAAGTGTTGTTGTATGAATGCCTCTATCCTGACAGACTTCCCTGCTCCCTGGGATCAGAAGTATAAGTCTTCTGACATTGCTACTTATCTAGGGAAAGAAGGAAATAGCAGAGTAAAACACACTAACCTTTTCTGATCTTAAAAATTTTGGCACCCTTTTAAGAGGCAACAGATCTTTACATCCTGAAGATGACTATTTGGGACTCTTTGCAACAGAATTAGTGGAGTGTGGGCCTTCTGCAATTTCGGGGCACCACTGCCAATTTCAGCTTTAGAGAAACTTCACTTGCCTGTGTAATACTTTTGCTTCTGTTCATTTTTTTTCAAGTTAAGATAATATATATGGTGTTTTCTCACTACCAAGAGAAGATCCCAGCAAGATTTTTGAAGGCTTTTGTTATAAAAACTGACCTGACACTTTTACAAAATGAACAAACATTTCATTTTTTTTAGATAACCTGGAGCTGCAGCCACTATAACTCAAGCTATAACTAATCTCTTCTCTGTGTCTAGCTGTGGTCTCCACTAGTAATTATAATACATACAGGAACTAAAAAATTTCTCCATTCTTAAGTTAAAGTTAGATTACTGTGTAGCAGGAAGGGTGTAGTACAATTTTTAAGTTGTGCTTTAACATAAATAATATTTAAGAGAAAAAAGAATAGAAAAAATGAGAAAAAAAATTTAAGGGAAAAAGACAACTTGTAGGAGAAAAAAAATGTAATGACTGCTATAACAGAGGACCTGACAAACAAATTATAAATTTTTGCTGGTGAGATTATGGTTGTTTAAGAACTTGATTTGTCCTAATGTGGTCCAGACTTCTCTGAGCAAATATAAGCATGATGCAGTCATACAGAAATGTGGCTAAATACAGAGCCTTTTTTCAAAGACTTATTAGTGTTAAAGCATTATAAAAACAGTTGAGGTTTTCCGAGTGAACTGACTCAGTAGTCTTAAAAAGTCATCCTTATAACTCAGTTCTCAGACCAGAGGGACTGATTTATGATGAGGGATGGATCTGTGCTTGGAAGATATGAAGAGCCCACATTGGGAAAAGCCTTACAGAGCACCAGGCAGGGAAAAGGTAAACAAGACAACACCGGGAATTCAAGTCAGCTGGCAGCTTAATGATGAGAAGAGCCTTCAGCGTATGGGAAATTGTTTGATATTAATAACATATAGTTGAAACACAACCTTCAGCAAAGTCTGGTCTGTTCTTAGTTCCAGAGTTTAAGTGGTATGAACATTGGTTGTCTATAGGCAAATAATAGCTGGTTTAGACTTTAAAACTGAGAAGAGTTTCCTGCTTAGATTGCCTCTGCTGAATTAAAGGACCTTGGAATCTTAATTCTAAGGTAAAGGGTGATTCCTTATTACCTGTATGTTTACATTTGAATAGTAACCCCAGACACTCCATGCCATAGCTGTTGTTCCTTGTCTGTGAGCTATATAGACAAGTACCACATTGCTTCTAACTTTGGTTTTCTTCAACATCAAGGAAAGATGAACTGATGTAAGTGGGAAAAGGGAATTGGTTACAGATGCTATGACTGGACTGATTTGGGAGATCACAGCCTGGATATAAAAGTGATGAAGAGTAAATAGTGCCCCGATGATAAGAACCATTTTTTGGAAGCTCCATATCACTGAGCATTACCAATTTTGTCTTAATTGAGAGTGTTATGTATTTATATTTTAGTTAGATTAGCCAGAGGACACAATAAGCATTTATGCTTCCTTTATGCCAATTTTATGCTGGCTTTGAGGAAATATAAGATGCCTATTGGCATGGAGCACATTGGTACAAAACGCTTTGAGTAACACTTTGAGTAATAAAATAGCAGAATGGATTACAAGGGTGCAGGATTTTTAATTCTGTATTAACAGCCTGAAAGTTGTATTTACAGTGTTGTAAAACTCTGATCTGAGAACAGAGGCAGATTGGCATGTGGAGCTGAGGGACAGGGGATACATGCTGGGATATTTGGCAGCTTAAGCCCAGTGATAGCTAGTTGTTCAGAAGAAGGAAATTTTAAGTATGTGGTATGGAAGGTGGAAAGGTAGCCATAGAGTCATATTGATAGTGCTACCTCCCAATAAATGGTGGGGTAACTAGTAATATTAATGGAGACAGCCATTGCACATTGGCTCTAGGTGTCAGTACAGTCTGAAAAATGCTGTGTGGTGGCAGCTGACTCCCCTCCAAGTTGTTCGCTCACTCCCCCACAGTGGAACGGGGGAGAGAATCAGAAAGGCAAAAGTGATAAAACTTGAGGGTCGAGATGAAGACAGTTTAGTAAGTGAAGGGGGAAAAACACCCAAGCGTGATACAAAGGCAATCACACCAGGCTGATGCCCAACCAGTCTGAGCAACAGCTGCCTTGGAAAAACTGCCCCCATTTTCATTGTTGAGCATGACATTACACGGTACGGAATATCTGTGGTCAGTTTGGGCCGGCTGTCCCAGCTGTGCATCCTTGCAGGCTCCTTTCCACCTCTGACCTACTCACAGTGGGAGCAGAGTGAGAAACGGAGAAGGCCTTGATGCTGTGCAAGCACTGGTCCAGCAATAGCCAAAATATGATTGTGTTATCAACACTCTTTTGGTTACAAATCTAAAGTACACCACAATATGGACTGCTATGAAGAAAATTAACTCCAACCCAACCAGACCCACTACACTCTGTTAAACAGACTATCAGTTGAAACGAGTACACAGAATGGAGGAAAGAGCTGGTCATGATGAAACAGCATGGCTGGAAGGAAATTCTGTGCATTGTGACACACACTTGGATGTGCCAAAATGC